>NC_083318.1:111410751-112010751 GCF_963455315.2 Globicephala melas | reverse complement strand
AAATAAATATAACACTTTATCACCACATATATAGTTTTTCTTGCGCCTTATATTTGACTTCCTGTTGGTATAATATTCAAGAGTGTGTTTGATATTTTTATTTTGTAAAATCTAAGTGTGGCATATACTATTACTTGACTGTTCAAAAGCTATAGCCTCTCTCTGGCTAACAAAATCCCAAGTTTTTTTTTTTTAAGTAGGCCATGTACCATCTCCAGGAAATGAATCATGATTGGACCAGTTTTGACAATCCTTTCTGCTTCATCAGATTCTTGCTTTCCCAGGCTTCCTTGCACTGAGAGATGCCACAGGACAAGTTCTGGCCAACGAGGCACAAAGGGAATTCTGAGGGGCTATTTTTCCCCTTCTCTAATTAAGAAAATAGTAGCCTTCTTCCATCTGCTGCCTTCTTCCTCCTTGTGTGAGATACTGAAATGAGGATGTGATTCCTCAAACTATACTAGTTGTCTTGCATTCATAGGGTAACAAGCCTGAGGATGAAAGTCTACACACTGTGGATGGCAGAGCAGGAGAGCTGAGCTGCTGCATTCAACATGGAACTATAACCCTCCAGGAAAAGAGATGGTCCCTGTTAGTGAGATTGGGAGTATAGACAATGGTGATACACTTACATATGCCATATAGAGGATGCCTAAGGGACTAAGAGAGAATGAATGTGGGATACCCATCTCAGAATTCCAAAAGGTGGAGTAGGCAGATCAGGAGTTATTCAGACCAAGGTAGGTAGAAAAATCCTGTAAGGAAAGGAATTCACGAGAGAGATCAGCACGTGCAAAGGCAGAGCAATGGCAGAGAACATGGCCTGATTGCTGAATACTGGCAGGTGGTTTAGGAAAGATGGAGCAACAAATGCCAGAGCATCAATGGTGAGGTTAGAGAGGGGGATAACAGCCTGATCCTAAAACAACTTTTATGCTAGACTGAGGATTTTGCACTTTATTCTGATATTTTACATTATATATTATATTCTAGAAGTTCCAGAATTTGGAGAGAAAGAGATATGTTGGGATGAAGGAGAACATGAAGAATGTAATGACTTTTTAATCGTCTAATAAAGTGTGCAGACTTCATTGACTACGTCTTATTTAGAGTTAGTGATGTCCTAGGAGAAGGTCCTGCTGGAATCAGTGGGAAATTTTCATACAAAAAGATTAGGGGATCATGCCTCTGGATATGAAACCCATGAAGTGGATTCTTACGCTAAAGTGTCCAATACAAGCCAAGAGCAGGGCTTTTCTGAGAAAGAGCAGCTTCCCTCTAGATCCAGGCAAGTTTCACAGTGCGTGACAGGCATCTAACAAGAAGGCTCTTCTGGCTCCCCTTGGGTGCTGACTCTGTTCTCAAGGGCCATATATAAGCAGGAATAGCGTAACCGCAGGAATGCCTTCTGATAACAGTAGAGTAGGCTGCTGCATGCATGAGCCATGGCTGAAGTCTCCCGATCCACTGCCAAGCTATAGAAAAAGAGTCCACGAGGTCAAATCTGAAGTCGTAAGCTATGTGGGTTGGCCGCTCTTAGGGAGTGAGCAGTGGTGCATGCCCATGAGTGTGTATATGAGAGGTGCGGACAGGGAGAGATCAGGAGCCAGCTAGAGCAGAGGCACAGATCCTTCCCATAGGTAGGTTTGTGGCACTACAGTGCCTGGCCTCCCACCCTGCAGGAAATACCACCCCTGCATCAGAGGTGGAGCCTGCCAGAAGCCTGCCTTTGCCTTCTAGGACTTTGCCTCCAGCATCTGAAAGAGTTGTGGCCAAGCTGCTCACGATGCACCTGGGCTCTCTAAGCTCTTTGCCCTCCGCTCCATCCTCCTCCCACCACTTCTCTAAAACCAAAGTACCTACAGTTCCATGAACACAGGACTACTTTTCACAGCTGCCCACTTTCCCTGTGGTCTCCTTCCTTTCTTGTCTGCTTGTCAGAATCCTATTTATCTTTCAAACCAGCTCACGAGTCACTTTGTCCAGGAAGGAGAATTCCTCTTCTCCCAGAACCACATTTGCATGATCCTCATGCCACCTTAAATTCCTCTTATCCTGTAAACTGCTTCCTGTAACCCACTGGATTCATATATGTATATACACACATATGTGTATAAACATATAATGAATTTTTAATTGTGGTCAAGAACAAATATAAAATTTAACATCTTAACCATTTTTAAGTGTACAGTTTAGTAGTGTTAAGTACATTCATATTGTTGGACAACAAATCTCCAGGAATTTTTGTCTTGCAAATCTGAAGCTGCACCCGTTAAACAACTCTCTATTTTCCCCTCCCCCCAGCCCCTGGCATCCACCCTTCTACTTTTTGTTTCTATGAATTTGACTACTTTTGATGCATCATATAAGTGGAATCATACAGTATTTGTCTTTTTGTGACTGGCTAGGGTTTTTTACTTAGCATAATGTCCTCAGGGTTCATCTACGACATAGCAAGGATGAAAAGGAAGGAAATATCCCACTGTATATATTTACCACATTTTGCTTATCCAGTCATTCATCAGTAGCAATTTGGGTTATTTGGTTAGCCATCTCTTGGCTATTATTAATAATGCTATTATGAACATGAGTGAACAAATATCTCTTTGAGATTCTATTTCAGTTCTTTCAGACATATACCCAGAAGTGGATTGCTTGATCATATGGTAATACTATGTTTAGTTTCCTGAGTAAACATCATACTGGTTTTCATAAAGGCAGCACAACTTTTCATTCCTGCCAACAGTACACAATGGCTTCAATTTCTTCACATTCTCAACAACACTTGTTATTTTCTGTTTGTTTGATAAAGTATAGCTATCCTAATGAGTGTGAGTGATATTATCTTTGTGGTTTTGATTTGTCTTTCTCGGATCGTTATGTTGAACATTTTTTCATAGCTTGTTGGTAATTTTTATATCATCTTTAGAGAAACGTCTATTCAAGTCCTTTGCCCATTTTTGAATTGGGTTGAATTGCGTTGTTTGCTTTTTTGTTGTTCTTGAGTTGTAGAAGTTCTTTGTATATTCTGGATATTAACACATCATCAAATATACAACTTGCAAAGAGTTTTCTCCGATTCCACAGATTGCCTTTTCTCTCTGTTAATTGTGTCCTTTGATGCACAGAAGGTTTAATTTTGATATAGTCCCATTTGTCATTTTCGATTTTGTTATCTCTGCTTTTAGTGACACATCCAAGAAAACATTGCCAAATCCCACGTCACGAAACGCTTCCCCTGTGTTTTCTTCTAGGAGTTTTATGGTTTTAGGTCTTACATTTAGGTCTTTAATTCACTTTTGAGTTAATTTTTGTATAAGGAATAATGTAAGGATGGAGATTCATTCTTTAGTATGTGGATATCTGGTTTTCCTAACATTTGTTGAAGATACTGTTCTTTCCCATTGAGTGGTCTTGTCACTCTTGTCATATATCATTTGACCATATACATGAGTGTTTATTTCTGGGCTCCCTATTCTGTTCCATTGGTCTGTATGTCTGCCTTTATGACAGTACCATACTGTTTTGATTACTGTAGTGGTCTTGTCACTCTTGTCATATATCATTTGACCATATACATGAGTGTTTATTTCTGGGCTCCCTATTCTGTTCCATTGGTCTGTATGTCTGCCTTTATGCCAGGACCATACTGTTTTGATTACTGTAGTGGTCTTGTCACTCTTGTCATATATCATTTGACCATATACATTAGTGTTTATTTCTGGGCTCCCTATTCTGTTCCATTGGTCTGTATGTCTGCCTTTATGCCAGTACCATACTGTTTTGATTACTGTAGGTTTGTAATATGTTTTGAAATCAGGAAGTGTGACACCTCAAACTTTGTTCTTTTTCAATATTATTTTGGCTATTTGGGGCCCCTCTGAGATTCCATATGGCTTTTAAGATGGGTTTTTCTATTTCTGCCAAAAATGTCATTTAGATAGGTATTGCATTGAATGTGTAGATCACTTTGGTTAGTGTAATGGACTAAATTCTGTCTTCCCAAAATTCATACGTTGAAGTCCTAACCCCCATTGTGACTGAATTTGGAGATAAATTCTTTAAAGAGGTAATTAAGGTTAAATGAGATGATAATGGTGAAGCCCTAATCAAATATGACTAATTCCTTATAAGAAGAAAAAGAAGAAGAGACCCCAGGGATGCATGCTTTAGAAAAAAGACCATTTGAGGACACAGCAAGAAGGTGGCCATCTGCAAGCCAAGAAGAGGGGCCTCAGGAGAAACCAAACCTGCTGACATCTTGATCTTGGATTTCCAGTCTCCAAAACTATGGAAAAATTAATTTTTGTTGTTAAAGTTATGGCAGCCCCACCAAACTGATACAAGTATTATTGACATCTTAACAATATTAAGTCTTCTAATCTATAAACAAGGTCTATCTTTCCATTTATTTGTTTCTTTAATTCTTTCAACAATGCTTTATAGTTTTTAATATATAAGTCTTTTGCCTCCTTGGTTAAATTTATTCCAAAGTATTTTATTCTTTTTGATGCTGTTGTAAAAGGACTAATTTTATTAGTTTCTTTTGGGGATTGTTCATTGTTAGTATAAAGAAACACAATTGATTTTTGAGTGTTGATTTTGTATTCTGCAACTTTGCTGAATTTGTTTATTATTTCTAACAGGTTTTTAAAATATAATCTTTAAGGTTTTCTACATCTAAAAGCATGCCATCTGTGAACAGAGATAATTTCACTGCTTTCTTTCCAATATGGATACCTTTTATTTCTCTTTTTTTTTTGCTGAATTGCTCTGGCAAGAGCTTCCTGTACTACGTTGAGTAGAAGTGGTGAGAGCAGGCCTTATTTGTGTTTTTACAAGTCTCTCTCACACTAGACTGGAACAAAAGCTCTTAAGAGTAGGGATGAGTCTTATTTATGCCTATATCTTCAGTGCCTGGCATTGACTAGTATATAGTCAATGTATTTTCCTAGTGAAAATTAAAGAATAAATGAAGTTTGGAGAAAATATAAGCTATTTTGAGATTGCCTTATAAATACCTTTGGAGTGATTTTAGGAATACAAATACAATAATTGCTAAAAATTTCTATAAAATAAAAAAGTTCCTAGTACTTCACCAAAGTGATCGAGTTTAACATCAACGATGATGTCACGTTGACAGTACATACCCTGCATATAATGTGATGAGAATGACACTTCACCTCTGTGGTCTTTCTCCTCCAAATCCCAGCCTAATCATGAGAAAAACCACAGACAAATTTCAGTTGAGGGACATTCTACAGAAGACGTGACCATTGCTCCTCTAAAACGTCAAGATCATCAAAATCAAGGAAAGTCCAAGAAACTGTCACAGCCAAAATGTAAGGAGACATGACAACAAAATATCATGACAACAACAACAAAAGGGATCCTGGAACAGAAAAAGGACATTTGGGAAAAACTGAGGAAATCTAAACAAGGTATAGACTTTATATTTATAAATGTTGGTTCATTAATTGTAAAAATTATGCCATACATATGTAAGGTGTTGGTAAGAGGGGAAACTGGGTGTGGAATCTATGGGAACTCTACAATCTTCACAACTTTTCTGTAAATCCTAAACGATTCTGAAAAAATCTGTTAAGGGTACATCATCTCATGTTGAGTGTTCTTACCTCAATAAAATTAAAAAAAAGGGGGTTCAAGTATTGACATGGGCTGTTGGAGCACAAGAAGATCAGAAAGCTTGAATAGAGAAGATTCTGAATGTAAAGATTTTGGTTATGTTATGGTTATGTTAAATATAACATCAGGTTATGTTTCTTCAAAGGAGCATGGATTTCTACCATCATTCTCACAGGCTCCCTCCTATTCTCTCTCTCTCTCTCTCTCTCTCTCACACACACACACACACACACAAACACAAACACACACACACACACACCATAATTTGTCTACACAAAAGTGTGTGGAAGGAGCAAACACCATTGACATGCAAGGACAGAAACAACCAATTGAGGGAGAGAGCAGAGAGCAGAACGAGGCGTGAGGTGAGATAAATAGATTGTTAAGGTGCCGATTCATCTTTCCTCCAACTGGAATGAATAATGATTTAGGTTAAGATACTGGCCTGATTAATCTATTTTTTGTAAATTTAAAAGGTATACATTGATATTTGTATGCGGTGGCACAGGGCAGGAGATCTTTCCTTTGGCCTGGTTGATTCCACTGTAATATAAGCTTGATGAAATCACAGATCTTCTTTCTAGTATACTGATGTAATCTTAATACTTGGGACAATGCCCGGCATATAGCAGGTACTCAATAAAGGCTTACTCACAAATGAATATATACAAACATCTGTGTGACACCGTGCTGATGGCAAGAAACTCCATGTATATCAGCATACTTGTGCCTCTCGAGAACTCTTAACCTAGCTCTGTCTGAGTGCAAATGTCATGTTCTTTCAAGGCTGTCCTGTTGATTTAATCCCTTTTGAGTTCTTAGTGCCTTATAAGTAATAGGTATTCTATAAGTTTTGTTCAAGTGAATACCTGCTTGGCATAAATATTATTTCTGAGGATTTAGTAGGTAATTTGCTCAAGCCTTTGTTCATTAACCCAATAACAAGTGTTTGTAGCTATAATATTCTTAAGTATTTCCTCATAATGATGGCCTTACTCTTAGGTTTTGTTTAAAGGCAACAATGAGCCTAATTAACAATTTTGGCCATATGAATATACTTTCGTCTACAGCTGTTCATTTTTTTGAATTATCATACTCAGTCCCTGCTTTATTATAATATGGGTCTTAGCATATATAATATGAGCCTGCATATAATATATACGCCTAAAATATACATACATGTGTGTTTATACACATATATGCATGCATATATATGTATATATACATATATAGATGTGTGTACCTATGTGTATATTGTGTGTATGTACATATATGTGTATATACACACAATACATAAATAAACTGGCCTTTCATGTCTGACTTTGCAAGACCAGTGGGCTGGCATTCCTTCATGACATAAGATTATGAGTTGATTTTGGTTTTTTGCGCTAAAGCACGAAGAATGAGCTTTACACATATAGAGACAATAGACAGAACTGGCATAAAGCCTACATTCTTGGTCTGAAAGATGAACCTGGGGCCACTTTGAGAAAGGAAAAGAGCTAGCTGCAAGCAGAACAGTTATTAGGAGGGACTGTGAGAGCACAGTCCTGCTTCAGTCCCCACAGACAGAACACTTGCCAGTGGCTCTGGCTCTCCAAAGACTGTGGCTCTGGAGACAATGCATGTCCTTGGCTTGGGCCTTGCTGTTTCCATAGAGGGCATTAGGAACAGGCTGTGTCAAGGTTCCTGGAGGAGGGGGTGGGAACACAGGACCATGAGCAGACATATTCCTAAGTGCTCAGGAGAAACCATCATGAGATGCCTAGATGCCTACTAGAAAGTAGGTTGAGGGAGCACTAGGTCCTACAGTTACGAAGATGGGGGCAAAGAGCTGCTGTAGTTTGGATGGTAAAGTTACTAAGACTTCATATAGGAAGGATGCCCAGAAGTATTCAGTTTTTATCCATTTGGCTGTTAGTGGATATTTGGGTTGTTTCCAATTTTGGCCTGTTAGAGATAAAGCTGCTATGAAGATTTGTGTACAAAAAAAAGGGATAGGGCTTCCCTGGTGGCACAGAGGTTGAGAATCCGCCTGCCAATGCATGGGATACAGGTTTGAGCCCTGGTCCAGGAAGATCCCATGTGACACAGAGCAACTGAGCCTGTGCGCCACAACTACTGAGCCTGTGCTCTAGACCCCACAAGCCACAACTACTGAGCCCATGTGCCAGAACTACTAAAACCCGCATGCCTGGAGCCCATGCCCTGCAACAAGAGAAGCCACCGCAATGAGAATTGCGCAATATTTAGGAATAAACCTACCTAAGGAGACAAAAGACCTATATGCAGAAAATTATAAGACACTGATGAAAGAAATTAAAGATGATACAAATAGATGGAGAGATATAGCATGTTCTTAGATTGGAAGAATCAACATTGTGAAAATGACTCTACTACCCAAAGCAATCTACACATTCAATGCAATCCCTGTCATTCTACCACTGGCATTTTTCACAGAACTAAAACCAAAAATTTCACAATTTGTATGGAAATACAAAAGACCCCAAATAGCTAAAGCAGTCTTGAGAAAGAAATACGGAGCTGGAGGAATCAGGCTCCCTGACTTCAGACTATACTACAAAGCTACAGTAATCAAGACAGTATGGTACTGGCACAAAAACAGAAATATATATCAGTGGAACAGGATAGAAAGCCCAGAGATAAGCCCATGCACGTATGGTCACCTTATCTTTGATAAAGGAGGCAAGAATATACAGTGGAGAAAAGACAGCCTCTTCAATAAGTGGTGCTGGGAAAACTGTACAACTACATGTAAAAGAATGAAATTAGAACACTCTCTAACACCATACACAAAAATAAACTCAAAATGCATTAAACACCTAAATGTAAGGCCAGGTACCATCAAACGCTTAGAGGAAAACATAGGCAGATCACTCTATGATATAAATCACAGCAAGATCCTTTTTGACCCACCTCCTTGAGAAATGGAAATAAAAATAAACAAATGAGACCTAATGAAACTTAAAAGCTTTGCACAGCAAAGGAAACCATAAACAAGAAAAAAATAAAACCCTCAGAATGGGAGAAAATATTTGCAAATGAAGCAACTGACAAAGGATTAATCTACAAAACATACAAGCAACTCATGCAGCACAATATCAAAGAAACAAACGACCCAATCCAAAAATGGGCAGAGGACCTAAATAGACATTTTTCCATAGAAGATATACAGATTGCCAACAAACACATGAAAGAATGCTCAACATCATTAATCATTAGAGAAATGCAAATCAAAACTACAATGAGATACCATCTCACACCGGTCAGAATGGCCATCATCAAAAAGTCTACAAACAATAAATGCTGGAGAAGGTGTGGAGAAAAGGGAACCCTCTTGCACTGTTGGTGGGAATGTAAATTGATACAGCCAATATGGAGAACAGTATGGAGGTTCCTTAAAAAGTAAAAATAGAACTACCATACGACCCAGCAATCCCACTACTGGGTATATACCCTGAGAAAACCATCATTCAAAAAGAGACATGTACGAAAATATTCATTGCAGCTCTGTTTACAAAATCCAGGACATGCAAGCAACATAAGTGTCCATTGACAGATGAATGGATAAAGAAGATGTGCCACGTATATACAATGGAATATTACTCAGCCATAAAAAGGAATGAAACTGAGTTATTTGTAGTGAGGTGGATGGACCTAGAGACTGTCATACAGAGTGAAGTAAGTCAGAAAGAGAAAAACAAATTCCATATGCTAACACATATATATGGAATCTAAAAAAAAAAAGAGAAAAAGAAATGGTCAGAACAACCTAGGGGCAAGACGGGAATAAAGATTCAGACCTACTAGAGAATGAACTTGAGGATACGGGGAGGGGGAAGGGTAAGCTGGGACAAAGTGGGAGAGTGGCATGGACATATATACACTACCAAATCTAAAATAGATAGCTAGTGGGAAGCAGCTGCATAGCACTGGGAGATTAGCTCAGTGCTTTGTGGCCACCTAGAGAGGTGGGATAGGGAGGGTGGGAGGGTGGGAGATGCAAGAGGGAAGAGATATGGGGACATATGTATATGTATAACTGATTCACTTTGTTATAAAGTGGAAACTAACACACCATTGTAAAGCAATTATACTCTAAGAAAGATGTTACAAAAAAAAAAATAGTGATGGTTTCTCGTGGTTAGGAGTATAAACAAATCTTGCATGGCTCTAACTCTTGTCCTAAAATCTATCTCTCCCTTTCAAGTGGTCATGGGGCAAAGTTATCTTGAATTTGTTTTCTTCCAACACCTTACAACCCGGGTGCTGGGATTGGCTGGTGGTCACTTACAGCCCCGACCAAGGAGTTTGAGAAAGGAAGCTTTTGCTAGAGGCACAGGACCACAAGGGAAAAAGAAAAACAATCAAACCAGACATTCAGTACATTTAAGAAATTACTTCTTATTATTTTAAAATCCTCTTTGATTTGAAAGTATGATAGATGGGCTGAGCTTTAGGGAAGTGAAATAATCTTCAAATCAGAGCTTTATGAAGCTTCAAATTTTGCAGTGAAAATTTTAGACGCTTTAATCAAACCGATTCAATTATCACTAAGCTAAAAGTAACAACTTTAATAATTTTCTGATTAAACGGATTATTTCCAGAGTTCTTTGTTTTGATAAAATATTTCCTTTGTGGCTTCCAATGACTTTTTCCTTTCTAGGCAGAAGTGTTTTGAAATAAAGACCTTTGTCACATCTTTATATAGTTCCCATTGCTTTACACATGGTAGGAACTTGGGGTACGCATCTGCCCCATCTTTGTAAGTCTCACATTGTTTGCGCATGGTAGGAACTCCATAACTAACTGAGAAAATGGCAATGCTTGCCTCATAGACAGCAAAATTCTATTGTAGTTTTCTCTCTTCCTCCCAAATGTTTGATATCTATGTACTTTTGAAATAACATTGAGTTTTGTCAGTGGAAATACAAGGATACAGTTAAAACTTTAGAATCGCTGAAGTTTAGCTAATTAATGAGTTGTAAGTAATTGCTTTGAAAATCAAGAATACTTCTTCTGTCACTCAGTGTCTAGAATAGGGTAAAGCAGCTTCCATAAGATTTTTTTTAATTCCAGAAATGTAAGGAGACTAAAATAGAGAGAAGCAGCAGTAATCATGGAGCACAAACTTTATTACTTTACCAAGGGAAATTGGATACTAACCTGACAATAACTGCATCAAAAGTGTGAAAAAAAGTGTACATTGACATTGTTTTATGGTCCTTGGCTGGTTATCTCTGCTCTCCTGCACACAGCGCATTGCCAAGAATATGTTTTACCAAATTTTTTATTTCACTCTCAGGATAGTCCTGGAAGCAAGTTAATCATTATTTCTGGAAGAAACTGAAATTAATATTACTCTTGAGGACCAGAAGAGAGCAGATGAAACCCAGAAGGTATAATGTACTTCTTATGGCTGGGAGTCCAATACTGAAGCAATCGTGTTTTGGCGTCTGAAATTAAACCGTATTGTTCTTATTTGTCACAGTATTTTCTCTCCTATGCTGCCTCTGTGCCTTGAACAAATGAGGGTGCTCACAGCTGAACTGATTGCTGTGGTTACAGGGAATCTGTGTTACATCTCCTGGAAGTAAGATATTCTTCGTACCCTTCTTTTATGAAGAACAATTCTCTCATGACTGTACCCCTGACTCAGGCTCCCGTTGAAAACACAGGAGGGCTGCATTAAGGTCCAGGCTCTAGTCCACCCTCTTGCCCCACTCACAAGTGAACACCCCTGACACCCACTGCTATTTTCACCAGACGACTTGCTAGCTGGGTTTCTGGAGTTTGGGGGTTGGAAGCAGGTTTAGAGTTGCTGATACAAAGGAATCTGTGAGACCTGTAAAGTTATATTTATTATTATAACTTATTTGGTAAGCACTGGTATTGTCATTGGCACCAGACAACTGAGCCCTAAGACTTCCGATGTTGCAATAGCTAGCACTAACAGCGCTGGTACTGACAGAGGGCATGCCTTTCCTGGGCCGTGCCTTTCTCTCCGGGGCTGGATGGGGAGCTGGGTCTTCAGGCTCTGTTGAGTGAAGGGCTGGTCTGCAGTCAGGCTTATTTAGTTGAGTTCATCTCCCTAGTATGGATTGAGAGCCTACTGTATGCCAAGTGCTCTCCTAGGTTCTGGAAATACAAAGATGAATTGGTCTCTTCCCTCTTGGGGAGTTGAGTCAGATGATCAATATCTTTCCAAGGATGAAAGAGTAAGCTATGAAAGACTTCTTTAGATATTTTATTTAGGTTTTCCAAAGAACTTGACTGTGGCTGAGAGCCGATTTTTTTGTTGTTGTTAAGAGAAAGGTTGAAGGTGTGAGAGGTGATGATTGACTCTCGATGTTTCAGTGATCTTAGAGGCTGGAACTAGAATCCTATTGCTTACTCTGTACAGTTTTCTATATATTTTAAACTGTATCTCGTGTGTCCTTGTGTCTTCTTTAAGTTCATTTTTCACTATGTTCTCTTTTTATCCTCAGGACAATATATTTATAGATGATTTTTTAACCCCCCTTTTCTCTCTCCCTCGTTTTAAGATAATTCCCTTGGTAATTGCAGCTGTGTTGAAATTGGAACTGAAATAGGGAAGTTCATGTTATAATTCATTACTAATGAGTTCATACTTTGAAGGAGAAAGATATTCATGGCATGAACTAAGCTGACTGGTTCACTCTCTGGAAGGAAGAGGTTTTTTTCTTGGTTGCAAATCCAGCTTTTGGACAAGGGTTGCTGTTTTGTACAAAGCACATTTTAAACCTGATTTTGTTGTTGTGCAGGAAGCGATCCAAGGAAAGCTCAGGGTTTTAGGTAAACTGGTCAGTACCAGATCTTGATGGAGATGTATTCATCCTCTTTCTGTTGTTTTAGAGTGGTTTGGTCAGGCGTTCAGCAAAATGTCAATCTCCAGGCTTGAATATGGGCAGAAAATCTTGCTGTCCTGACAGTAAAAGAAGAGAAGCCATTGAAAACTGGACACATATTTCAACAATGAATTTCAGAAGTCAGAGATTTTTAAAGAGCTATCTGGGTGAATTTTAATAGATGCCAGTTGCTTTCCTTTGCAAAGTGGGATAGTTTTTATTTTGTCCCAGATAACACATTGTTCAGTGGCTCTTCAGATAGGTTTGCCTCTTTGATTTCAGTAGGGTCCTTCTGCCTTTTCAGTTCATCCTGATATTATTTAGGTTACTTTTCTTTCTGGAAGGATGTGAAAAGGGAAAGTACAGTGTAAAATTGACCTGCCTTTTTTTTTTTTTTTTTGTCATTTTAGGCTGCAGTGACTGTGCTTCTGTGTTTGCTTGTGACAGTAATACACCTACTAACTTAGAATTGGACGGGAGCCAGAGTATGAAGGAGGTGCACCCATTCATGGAATGGAGAAAATCTCAATTGCGAGAGATTTGGCTGAATTATTAGAAGTAAATTTTTTTGCAAAACCACTTTGGATTGCAATATTTACAGCCCTAACATTTTACTATGTCAATCTCCTTGTTTATTGAGGATAGTTACTATGAACGGTGTTAATCAGCTTCAGAAAGGGGAATATTGGGAAGCCTAGTAGGCCTCTTAGGGTTTTACACAGCTGGTAGTGTGCCTTAGAGACCCCACCTTCACACACACACACGCACACACGCACACGCACACACACACACACACACACACACACACACACACACACTACTATCAAGCCTCTTTGAAGCAACCCCATATGAAATTTATTCCTGGCCACATGAACAGGAAGTTACTTGTGGGGATTCACCTCCAAGGAAGCTTTGTAGAGGTTTTCAGCCTCCTTGGAAAATTTTCAGCCTCCTTGGAAAACATTCTCAGGGAGGTTTATGGAAATGATTGACGATTAGGCATGATGACTTGGTGGGTACTGAAGCAACTATGAGGAGACATTTAATGTAAAATGAATAATAATGTAGCATTTAACTGGTACCAAACGTCAACACAAGAGTAATCCGTATTAAGAGCTTTGAGTTACTTATTACAGCTTCTCAAAATGGGTTCTTGAGCTGTGTCCTAGTTGTATTTTAAAATTAAAACAGAAATAGTGCGTCTCTTCTTCCTTATTTCATTGCTCAGGCCGAGAGGACTTAGATGCCTTCTCCAGATATGGAATTCTTTCCAACACTCTGACAAACAAATTGAGGGAGATTTTGGGTTTGTTGTGCTGGCTGGTCAACCAGCTGTATCCTCAACAGGTTCTGTTAAATATTTTGTTTTTCTCCAGAGATTTTATTTCTGACTCTCGATTTGTAATGTGGATATTGGCTAGGTATCCCAAGATTCAGAGTAGGTAGCTGAAATACTCCCAGACAGGAAAAAATGAAAAGGAGTCTGAGCTGTTTTGTTGTTGGTTGGAAAGGAGATTGTTTTATGTTTTCCACCAAACATTTCTCTGCCCTTGTTCCCCCCCTTTCCGCATCCTCAGAGTAACTATGAAGAGTGACTTTCTCTTCATACATTGAAATTTCTGTCTTAAACGTTGATAAAATGTCCATGCAAACTAGGCTTTTTTCTTCCTCATTCTATGTATTTACTATTTCTTTATTCTTTGCTTTTTGGGGTCCCTTACCTCTGTAATCATTTATAAAACCAGAATCCCAATTAATTATTAATGGTGTCATTTTGACAAAAGGACAGAGCCTTACGTTTCAGGTAGCTATTCACAAGTTATTCTTGAGAGCTAAGTCTTCAAGGGATTATATTCATAGAAGAAACATGGTGCTATTAAATGATACTTAGTCTCCAGTCAGTAGATATAAATTCTAGAATTGGAACTTCCATTCATTAGATGTCTGACAAGGTGGTAAACTTTTCCAGGCCCCCATTTTCTCATTCTGACAAATAAGAATGTTGTACTAGATGTTTTAGCCATTTTTTAAAACCCTAATATTCTATGGTTTGGGAATTTATAATCCACAGATGTTGATTATAGTAATTAAAATTCTCCATCCCTAACCAAAGTATTAACTTTAAATTAACTAAGATGTTAGAAGTAAATGTCTATGAAAGTATTTTTAATTTAGCTAAACTAGAGCCTTCAAGAATTCCACGTTTAATCATTCAAATTGTAAAAAGCCATTCACTCTCAACTATCAGGAAGACATTTCTAGAAGGGCCGTGGTGGGTAGCATTGAGAATGTGTGGACATCTGGAATGAAACCATTCCACCTTTTCACTGCTTTTCTTCCCTCCCCAGGAATTCCAAAGCCAGCATGCTCTTGAACTTCATATTTCTGGATTGTAGGTATATAGGGAATGGAGTTTAGAGTATGTACTCTTAAATCCTCCATCATCACAAGACCCTTGAAATAGTGTTCATAACAAGAAAAAAAACCCTCTATATTAAAAAATAGTATTTTAATAGAGTACTATAGACTTTTTAAAAAAAAAGATATTGTAAATAAAGGAATATTACTAAAATAACTATCAAGGGATGAATGTAAGAGAAATTTTCTTTACTTTCTAGAATAAAATCCCTTGAGTGATTACAGTATTGAGGAAAAAGCCTGATTTAGTTAAAAGTTCACAGTCCTATTCAAAAAGTGTTGATTTAGAACCTACCATGTTCCAGGCACTCCAGCAGTTGCTTTATTTTTCATCCAGTTTAATCCCCACAGTGATACTATAAAAAATATTATTATTTTCTTTTCAGATGATGAAAATGAACATCAGTAAGCTAGAGCTTCCTTGCCCAAGGGTTTAAATTGAGTCTCCTGGCTCCAAGTTTCAAGGAAAAAACATCATCTGAATCCTTTTTTCCCCTAGAAATTAAATTATTCAAGTTCTCATAGTCACTAATAGTATACTAAACAAGTGTTGTGTACGGCAGCGGTCCCCAACATTTTTAGGACTGGTTTGGTGGATGACAATTTTTTCTGCAGACGGTGGGGTGGGGGGATGGTTTGGGCCATAATGCGAGCCATGGGGAGCAGCAGATGAAGCTTCGCTTCCTCACCCACCTCTCGCCTCCTGCTGTGCAGCCCAGTTCCTAACAGGCTGCAGACGGGACCAGTAGCAGTCCTGGGGGTTGGGGACCCCTGGTCTATGGGAACCTTTACACTAAAAAGACAAATGATTTGGAAGTAATGAATCAAAACAGCCAGCTCATGCATTGCAATTACATAATTTGTATATAAATGGATTCACTTTGGTAAGCATTCTACTTATAGGTTTGCCCATGCCATAGTAATTTGCTTAGCTAGCCCTTTTTTCAAGAGAAAGTGCAAAGGTGAACATCAACCCGTGTCTCAGCAATTATCTGATTAATGAAATCCATATCAATCTGGATTTATCTTCATGCCATTATGGGAATATACTATAATTATTATAGTTATACTCGAAGAGATCAATTTGTCTTGGGTGTTGAAGGTTGTGTAATATTAAATCTATGTCTTGGAAAGTGGTAAACATTATAGAAAACACATTTGTCTGCTTTTCATAGTTCAAAATAAGTAAGCACATTTGATGTGAAGAGTGGTTTACATCAAAAAGTTAATAAAGCTTTACAATTTTTAATACCTTTTAACACTCAGAGGAAAGAACTAAGCGATCAGTGTTAAAGTTCCTATTTTAACATGCAAAAACATCCAAAAGAATGGGCCTCAGATTGGTTGAAAAGCAAGCCACACTTAAGCCTGTTTGAATGATTAATGAAATCTTTTCAAAGAGAGGGATGTCTTGCTGTATGGTTTCTCTGGGCCCTGCCTGGAGGAAGTAAAGCTTGGAGGGAGTGGTTTCTTAGGAAGATGGATGAGGCTTTCACCAGGACTGTGTCTACTATTCAGCATCTTTTTGACTGCTGGAACCCACATGCTGGGAAAGCCCGGATTCTCTGATGGGAACATGCAATGTCATATGCTCTGTGTCCAGTCAGAGGGGAATGGTCCTTTTCCTTTTATCCTCATGCAGGGAGGTATGGACCAAAACAGTGGTGGGAAAGACCAAGTTGCAATTTAAAAAGCAAAACAGGTACCTAATTAAGCATGAATTAATGGAATCAAATTCATTCATCTGCACATTATAATTGGAGCTTATTTCCCTGCCCTCGAGGACACTGATTTCAAGCAAATTCTAGCCACTGAACAAGACCAGGTCTGCTCTTATCCTTGACTGACTACAACCTGGATTGAAATGAATCATATCCATCAAAATTCCCCAGCTAAGGGGCTTACCTTTCCATGTTCTCAAATATCTGTCTGATGCTTCATGGAGTGTCTTCTTCATAAAAGTTTGATCCTACACACACACATTTCTCTGTCCCCAAAGACTGTGGAAAACAAAAATGAACCAAGACATCTCTTACTTTCATTGAAACCTGGACAGGAAAGATTAGAAGGAACACCATACTTTCAGGTTCTTTTCAAGGGAATAAATGAAAGAAACAAAACAAAACACATACCTCTAGGTAAAGTCGTCCTCCTGTTTAAATCTGATTATGCTCTTGCTGATCTATCCTATTCCCTAGGAAACACCTGCCTCTCCAGTTGGCCCTCTGTTGGTTAATGACAGTGTGTCAAGGGGAAATAGCATTTCCTCTGTGTTAAAGATTTCTTTGTTAGAGCTGTATCATATTCAGGCATTTTTCTTTCCTTTCTTTGATAGAGGAAAGATACAGGATGATGAGAAAGCCCTGGCTGACATCACCAGATTACCTTTGAATTATGAAGCCATTCCAGTTGGATCACTAAGGCTTGAATATGCCTTAGGCTCAGAGACATAATTGGAGTTTTCTTTTGCAGTTCCATTTTCCTCTGAAGGGTTACAGAACTAGAGCTAATAGAGGGAGAGGGGGTATTCCAGAACATTATATTTAATTTGGTGGGATTGTCCATTTTGTAATATTCATGTTTCTCAGTCCCTTCACATGCACTTCTTCTTTTGATGCTTCAATAGCTTTTTTTTTTTTTTAAAAAAAAGCACATAATTCTATCATCAAATATACTTTCTTTCCCTGCAATGTCTTTTCCATTTTGGAGTTGTAGAGAATTGTGCTTATTTTTGTTTTTAAACTACATTATCGTTGGCTTTTTGGTAATAATACTTACACCTATCTTTTGCAATACAGTAAAATTTTGAATGTGGTTCCCCCTAAATTCTCGAGGACAGTGAAAGTAAAGATTTAAAACCAATAGTCTCCCTTTCATGCCTTTGTTTCCCCAACTTTCAGTTAACATTTGAAGCTTCCCTGCTTATATTTGGTAATCAGATGGCTTGGCCTTTCAACTGTTCTCCCTCTACTATAGATTCTGTGGTTATCGTGATTCCACACCCAGGAATCAGGAATTTTTGTGATGTGAAGCAGTAACTTGACGAAATTCCAAGGGGATGAAAACCCTCAGGAAGAATTAGTGTATGTAGGTTAACACAATGTAACAAATACTTTCTAAAACTGAGGCAAAAATGAGTTATTTTCCTCCAAAACAAATTGAGGCAAAATGGCAAAAGGGTCAAAATACAGAATTCATGACTTGGCCTGGAAAACAAAAAGAAGACCTAAAGGCTGAATCTTGGACCTAAACTGCTTGGACCAAGATTCAAGCAGTCAGAAGAGCTAAACTGCTTGAATCCTGGTTAATTGATTAATTGATTAAACAATTATGTATTGAATGCCAGGCACTATCCTATCAGGTAGTGGTGAAAGCAATAAAAATGACAGCTATGATCCCTGTCCTCATGGAACTTATAGTCTAATGGGGGAACATAGTATTATTCAAGTAAATACAAAAACCAGTTACTTACATACGAGTATGAACAATGCTACAAAGGAAAATAGTGAACTAAGAATGGCTTTCACATTTTTAAATGATTGAAAAACTCAAAAGAAGAAGAATGTTCTGTGACATGTAAAAATATATAAAATTTAAAATTTCAGTGTCCATAATTATAGTTTTATTGGAACACAGTCATGCTCACTTGCTTGTGTATTGTCTAGGGCTAATTTTGTACTACAATGGCAGAGTTGAGTAGTTGTGACAGAGACCATATGGTATATAGAGCCTAAGATATTTACTACCTGGCCTTTTGCAGAAAATGCTTATAGACCCTTGTTCTAAGGGAATGAGTTTAAAAGTTGATTTGGTTCCCTTGGTAAAGAAAAACATTGGTTGCAGTTCTTATAAAAATAGAGTACCTAGAGGTTGTAAGCCTTATTTCTGTAGCAATTGCAATTACTACTGGAACTGAATGAGTGGAAATACAAGAAAATTAAGGGAGTTTTACAGGGAAACCTGGTTTGTTCAGAAGAGAAGCCAAGGCTGTATGTTTGTACTTCTTTAATAAATTTTCTGTTTTTCCCTTAAACTATTCATTTCTAGCTCATAATATATTTGTATCTATTTGATTGAGAATAATTTTGTCTTTTTCTCACTTATCTGGTTCAATTTATAGGAAATGAAATTGGTTGGCAGCTGGTGGATATTACCAGTTTCACTGAATCATTCTTTTATTTAAATATGAATCTGTTTATGCTGTGTGTTGATTTTAATTTAATGAAGGGAAACTGTGAGAATTTGGAGAAAATGATGCAGAAGTGGAGAGTAAAATGATGAAGACATCGATTTTGGTCATGAGATTAAGTAACCTAGAGCAAGTTATTTAACCTCTTTTAGCTTTGGTTCCATTACTCTAAAACCAGTATATCAGTACCTCTTTCATATCATTATGAGCATTAGATTAGACAATACATCTAAAATGTCTGGCACAGTGCCTAGTACACAGACATGCACCAAGCAAAGTTTAAACACATGACTAAAATCTCATCTAGGTTGATTTATAAATTTGAGTTAAATTTGAATTAAAACACTAGATAAAGCATTGATTTATTAAACATGAATAGTAGTGATAAAGGTTTGTGTCCCATACAGGAATCTAAAATATTAGCCATGGAGGTGATTAGTTGTTTAGGTTTAATAACATATGTAAGTTTAATAATGTATATGTTTAACAACGTTCTTCCTGGCTTGGGACAGAGTAGGCTATAAACGTGAATAACATAAAATTCTTATTATCAAAGTAACTGATAATCTGGTTGAGGGGAAAAGGTGTGTTCAGGAAAAATAAAGAAACAAACAAAGAAAGGATCATTAAAAGTATAAAACATGGTTTGAATAAGGAATCAAGAAGCTTCAAAATTTCATATTAGACCATTAGTTGTACAAAAGGGGCAATTTCAAAAGCATGTGTCAGAATTATGATTGATTGGAAAAAATTCTTCAGGTTCTGGACCCTGGAAATCACTTTAATAGAGCTGTTTTAAACATTTTCACAGTGGCACAAGTGGTTTTTGGATCATTCTAGCTCTCTTGAACGGAGCCATTTGATCTGTTTCTCCTCTCACATTCTACCTCTTCCTCCTCATCATAATAATAGCTGTCATTTATTAGACTTTTTAAAAGTAGCAGTTAATATTTGCATATTATGTATTCTTTGTGGGACACTGTCTCAAGTGTATTATTTAATAATCCATATGCATTGTTCAAAAATCTTCAATAACAACTTTATGAGGTAGATACTATCTTTATTCCCATTTTACAGATAGGGAGCCTGAAGCAAAGAGAATTCAAGTATCTTGCCCAAGGTTACAACTTATAAATGGCGGGGCTGGGATGTGAACCCAGGTTGTCTGGCTCTAGACTTTGTGTGCTCTTAATTGCTATGCTACACTGCCTATGACGAAGCCCTATAATTGGCGTTATAATTATCTTCATAAGATCTTCATAAGCACCTGCCAAGATACAGATTATTATCTTCATTTTCATATGATAAAACTGAAGATTAATTAAATCTTCCAAAGTCACAGCTAGGACTCAAACCCGGGTTTGGATGAATCTAGTACCTGTTTTCATTACCCAGTACTGTCTCTTATGGCATTTTGGATATCTTCTAAGCAAGACTTTCAACCTGAACAAAAAAAAAATCTATATACTGTGAATATGTAATATATTTTAGATAGGTGATTTTACTTTTAGGAAGTCTGTTTTTAAACAGATTTCAAAAGTAGATTTTTTTTTGGATAGGAATACATCTAATGCTTGGTAACAAAGCCTTTCATTTATAAATACAGGATTGGAAAGGGTACATATTTCTTAGTTTACTCCCAAAGAGAAATACAGAGAACAACAAAAATAAAAGTCATCTCAATGTGTTAAACCACGCTCAACTTAATCTATAGCAATTTTAGAGCAAATGAACTGTTAGGTTTGTTATGATTATACTCTGTTATCTGGTATTAGAATAACACATACAAATAAAGGAAATTAGCATTTACATCACCATATCAAGTCTAACAAATTTATTTATTGCTAAGAGTGTTTTCCATGAAGAACACGGCATTGGATCAAAAAGATAATTGGGCCAGTGTTCTTGAATGTTGTATAGATGATATTGAAAAGAAACCTTCATGTAGACTTGAAGCTAATGACCTAGTAAGGTGTGTGCTTTGAGTTTTTTCCAGAGACATTAAGGTTTTTTTTTTTAACATGTTTATTGGAGTATAATTGCTTTACAATGGTGTGTTAGTTTCTGCTTTATAACAAAGTGAATCAGTTATACATATACATATGTTCCCATATCTCTTCCCTCTTGCATCTTCCTCCCTCCCACCCTCCCTATCCCACCCCTCTAGGTGGTCACAAACCACCTAGCTGATCTCCCTGTGCTATGCGGCTGCTTCCCACTAGCTATCTATTTTACGTTTGGTAGTGTATATATGTCCATGCCACTCTCTCACTTTGTCACAACTTACCCTTCCCCCTCCCCATATCCTCAAGTCCATGCTCTAGTAGGTCTGTGTCTTTATTCCCGTCTTACCCCCCTAGGGGGGTAAGTATAGGTAAGTACCTATACTTCATGACCTTTTTTTTTTTTTCTTAGATTCCATATATATGTGTTAGCATACAGTATTTGTTTTTCTCTTCCTGACTTACTTCACTCTAGGTCCATCCACCTCACTACAAATAACTCAATTTCGTTTTGCTGTCTCCATTCTCACTTGGAGGCTCCTGGTGTCACAGACTACCAATTTGTATGACGGCTGCCTGCCACAAAGTTATCTGTGGCAAACTGGGTGACACCAACTGGTCTGCCATATATAATCATCTTCTAGCTTCATGTTTCTTGTCATCATTTTTCTGATGGATCTATGCAATCTAGTCTATCATCCAATTTGGTTTACTCACCTTGGCTATTTGTGTGATTCTGGATAAATTTTTTGGTCTCAGCCCTTTCTATGCATAAAGTTAAGAAAGCAATATACTTCCTTCACTTATTTCGTGTCTTCGATTAGTAATTTGAATTAACACTCTTTTTTGGTGAATTGTCAGGTAAAAGTGTTACAAAAAGATTTTTTTTTTTTTTTTAAGAAGCCACTGTTCGCCTTGTTCAAATTTGAGCCAACTCAAGTTCTCTTTGGGTAAAAGCCAACTCAAAATATGTCTCAAGTTCCTGACATGAAAGAAGCATAAAAAGGCAGGAAATTTAAGACCACTTAGTGATTTTTAATATCACAAGGAAAAGTTTCATTGATTTTTGGTATCTTTTTCCCTTTAGAAAAATAGATTTTAAATGTTAATAAAGCCCAGGCCAGTCTTCCTTTGAAAATGAAAAAGGAACTGGGGATGCGGTGTTCATTTAATGATGGGTATATGAAAATGACAGCATCCTAGGGAGTGAGGGCAATGATGTAAATATTTTTAAATGAGAATATTAAAGGCTTTTTCCTGACATGCTAAAGGCAACATGTACAGAGAATAGTTAAAATGACTGCAAGTGGGTAAAAAGCTGAACTGGTTTGTTGGAATAAGTATTATTGGGATGTATCTTTGTTTTCCTGATAGGGCTTAAAGAAATGATTGATTAAATATATGTCGTATCTTGGTTTTTGGAAAAAGCTAAACACATTTTTATTTATCAGA
The DNA here is from genome assembly GCF_963455315.2 of Globicephala melas. NCBI lineage: Eukaryota > Metazoa > Chordata > Mammalia > Artiodactyla > Delphinidae > Globicephala > Globicephala melas. The sequence continues at coordinate 111,988,153 of NC_083318.1, read as the reverse complement.
TGGTTATTTTTCAAAGGCTTTTTATGTGCTTACTCTTCTCTAAAAAATTTTACTTTATCTTCTTTCTTCTCTTCCTAGTTTCACAACTCTGCCGTTGGTCTTATTCTCTCAGTCTTCAGCCATCTCAGCTGTTTCTGGTGGACAGAATACTGTGTTGCCCCCCCCCCTTACAACACAACACGTAAGTGTCCAGATTGGAGCTTCAGTTATTCCTAGTTCCTTTCCTAGAGCTTTACAGAGATTGCTGAATGGCCATTTGGGTAGAGTCTCTGAGATCTGTGCTTGTCTGAGCTTACGGGCAATCTCTTATAATGTTAAAGAGGTTAAAACAAGTCAAGAAAAAAATTTAATTAAATGTCATCTCTCTATTAAAGAGTAAATGTCTTCCATATTCTCAACTTCTATCTGAAAATTTTTCTTTTTGAATTTGCCCTTAATTTCACAGTACCTAAAAATTCCCTTAAGACCAACTGGTAGTTGTAAAGTTTAATTAAAAAAAAAAAAAAGATGATGACATAATCACTCTTTAAAAAAAAATCAGGGGATATTAAAAGCAAAGTATTTGGTGTACTCTCTGTGCAAAATTGCAGTCTCACTTTGTCCTGTAATATGTGCCACATCTATCCTTGAGTTGGTATATTCAGTTTTAGGTGGTGCCTAAAATTGATACATGAGGTGCTAACATTGATGAATGAGCTTAAAATTACACTCTAGCCGTGGATGAGGGACTCATATAAACCCACTTATGCAGGAGGAAACAGGAAATGGAGAAGAAACTCCACCAGCAGGGGCAGTGCCCTGCATACTCTTGTGCATATTCACAGTTTGTGACTGGAGGAGTGGCCAGATCCAGAAAGGGCTGTTACCTGTTCTCTCATACCCTCCCTTACAGCAGATTATTTTAAAGGCTTAAACTTGCATTGTATCTCAAAGCTGCATTAATTGTTAATTCTAGCTGAATAGTTTTCTTCTTGACCCAGGGGTAAGCACATTAGAAGGGAAACGTGGCAGGGTATAAAAAGAAGAGCATCACCATTCTTTTCGTTTACGTGGGTGTAATAATTATACACTTTGAGGGGTGAATTGAGTAGAATATTAATATATTCCTCTGTGAGTTCTTTTCAGTTTTCTTATCTCTATACTAGGTATACTCTTTCACCTTTGCAATATTCAGTGTGTCATCACCTTTCATCCTTAGCTTTCCTTTGGGATGTAATCATTAGCAGTTGAGGAAACTTTCACACTGTTTTCAAGGTGAAGGGAGTCATTTAAGTAAGCTTAAGCCAAGTAAGTACTCATTTTCACTAAATATTAAAATAAAAGTCATCTCAGTACAAAGGCCTGTGTTTAAAATATTATCAATGAATGTTCATCTGTTAGCTAGAGAGATTCTTCCTGGCATGAATCCAGGCTTGTCTTCATGAGTGAAAAGAGAACATTTTGTATTCTACCTGCCAGGTGAGAATCTGAGTCATACTTTCCAAACTGCTGTTTTTGGAGGCGGGGAGCCAATGAGAAATTTAAACTGTAGCCGTTTTCCTTCTTCATAAAATGCATAAAATATTGACAGAGTGTGTAATATGGATGGTTTTTAATTTCCAGATCTGGTTATAAAGTTCTAATGAACGATCTAGGAGAACATGAGCTAATTTAGAACATAATTCTTGGAGGAGTGTGTTATGCCCCAGGGCTTTGGTTTTGGAGAGACCTTTGATAATATTTAGCATTTTTCCATTGGGACTCTTAAGTAAGCTTTAAGTTAGGATGTTTCATTTCCTTAAAACAGTTTTTCTCTTATTAGCATTCCCAAGCTTTTGAATGGTTATAGAATATGATTGGATTAATAAAAGGTTTTCTAGGAGACAGCTCAATTCATTAATAGGATTTTTATTATAAAATTAGCATTTATAATATTATATTTTGAAACAGTTGATAAATGAGTTAGACTGTGCATTTTTAGACTAACATTTTGATTACAGTTTTGAAATTGAAAACTCCACATTTTTTGGAGTAATGATGGGTTTGGTGATTCTGTTGCTTAAATTATTTCCTACTCTTATCCATGCTATAATCAAATTTAACAGTTAAAAATATTCATATTGTTATTCACCATTATTATGGGGATCGTAGATTCAGTGAACTGTTTAAATATTCACCTTATCCTTCTTGTTTTCCAATGAGGGTGTTTTCCAGTACCACCAAGCAATTAACTGCATTCTGACACCACCTACCCAGAGATAGTGTCAGATCCCACAGGTTAAGGGTTCAGTCCTATAGCCCTGACCCCTCCCCCACTCCCCTGCCCCAACTTCAGACACTGTCATAAGTCCAGGTTGTCACCTGTGCTTCTGACTGACCAGCTAGATTGGAGGTTCCAAGGACTCTGCCTCCTCGGGGTTGATTAATTTGTTAGAGTGGCTCACAGAACTTAGAGACCACATTTTACTACTAGATTACTGGTTTATTATAAAAGGGTAAAACTCAGGAACAGCCAGATGGAAAAGATGCATAAGGCAAGGTACAGGGAAAGGACGCAGAGCTTCCCTGCCCTCTCCAGGTGCCTTACCCTCCCAGCCCCTCCACATGTTCACCAACCTGGAAGCTCTCTGACTCCTGTCCATTTTGGTTTTTATGGAGGCTTCATTACATAAGCATGGTTGATTAAATCACTGGCCATTGGTGGTGACTGAACTCAATCTCTACTCCCTCTCTCCTACCCAGAGGTGGGGATGGGGGCATGGGGGAGGATTCTAACTCTCTAATGGCAGGGTTGGCTCTACTGATAACCAGCCTCTATCCTTGGGTGCTTTCCAAAAGTCACCTCATTAACATAACAGAAGACACTTATGTCCTCATCACAGGAACCAGGATGAAGACCCAATACATATTTCTTAATTTAAATCACAGTGTCCCAAGTACTCTGGCCCACAATTGTTTTCTCCTTTTTAGAAATCTTATTTCAACTCAAACATCACAGTCCAGTAATGATACAAGAATTGTTTTCCATTGACTACATCAACGATAGACAATTTGCTTCAGCTCTGTTCTGTGTTTCTTGCCTTGCTTAAATAAGCTTCTCATCGCCAGTAGCTTTAGACCAAGTATTAGCCTGTCCTTCAAAGACTTCTCTTACATGACCACATGCTACCCTTTGGAACTTCACTCTCCTGACTCTTCCACAGGAAACGTGTAATTTTCACAAAACAATCTAGTCACTGCCCCTACAATACCCGATATACATCTGTACATGAGTACTTCTTTTTTACATTTTCTCTAGCCTTCATTGTCTTTCCTTTCCCTTTATATATACTCATTACCTTATTAAATCCAATTTAAAAATCACTTTTTGCTTTAAGTATCTCCACATGAATTCTGCTTATAGCTCTCTGTCTCTCCTTACTTTGGATTTCAGTAGCATTCACTATTTATTAGATAACATTCACCAGGCAAATACATGAAAACTTTAAATGTATCTTTTTCTTTTCTTGGAGTATAATAAGCTTAAGGGCAAAAACTGTCTTATCTGTCTTATTCATATACTGCACATAATACCTGCTCCATAGAAGGCACACACTGTTTGCTGAAAAAGAGTGGAAGGAAGGAAGGAAAGAAGATAGAGAGGAAACGAGGGAGGGAGGGAGGGAGAGAGAGAGAGAAAAAGATTTGTCTCCTGTCCCAATAAGAATGTAAGGTTTTGAAAGATAAGGGCTATGTCTTTGGGTGAAAAGAAACCATGAATATGCATTTCAGAATTGGAGATGCTTAAATATTCATTCATTCAATCAGTACCTATTAAGTTACTCCTTTTCTGTATCCATGAGGGATTTTTGCTCTCTGGGATCACAGGAAGAATCGCACAGCTCTTAGCCTCATTCATCACAACACTCGGGAGAATAACAGTTTCTTCTCACCAAGTTTTTGGGAATATCTGTTAGCTACGTCTTCCATTTCTATATCTGCATAAAAAGAATATTTTTCTTTCATCTACTAAACAGATACTGATTATGGATGGGTCATTGTTACATTAAGAACACAGATAAGTAAAGCCTCAAAATAACCTTAATCTTTCTGTGATGATAAATACCTACTATTTCAGTGCCAGAAAACAGCAATCTAAACCTATTCTGAAGTATACTTATAAAGGATGTATACTCTTACATTAGTGGGCTAGTTGTCTGTGCACCTTCATTCTATATATTTGTTTTTCCTCCACGCCAATGCACAAGAAAGCGGGGCATATATTCACTTTCTTGTTTAATGTCCTCTATTACCAAGGTGGTGATGGATGTCCTAATCAACTCTGCCTGTAAAAAAAAGGGTCAGAGAAGGGGTAGCTTGCTCTGGAGTCTTTTCTGCCAACCCTGTATACCATATCATATCAGTTAGGATACACTCAACAGAATGTAATAAAACCCTTAAGCATTATAGTGACCAGGTTGATTAGCTTAGCAGCTCAGTGGTCGTTCTTTCCATTTTTCTGCACTGCTGTCCTGTCCAGGTGGGCTAGCTCCTCTCCACATTGCTGAAGCTCCAAACATCATGTCCTATACATCAGTGTCAGAGAAAGATTAAGAACAGTTTCTTCCTTTGGCATTAAAAAATATTGAAAATGAAGAGTCTTTTCCCAAAAGTCCTTTAATATTCTTCATATTTTCTATTAATATTTTTCCTTCTCCAAATAGAATCTAGGGCCCATGTGGCCAGAGATATTTCTGTTTTGTCTACTTCTCTTTCCCCTTGTGTCTGCCATGTAGTAGGTGCTCAGTAAATGTTTGTGAAATTAATGAATAAATATATGTATACATGTCTTATTGGCCAAACTGGATTGCACACACTTTCCCCAAACCAGTCATAGACAAGGACGATGAGACCCTGTGACTGACTGTGACCCCTCAGAGTTTATCTGAGTTGAATGGGAAAGGGTAAACTCCAGAACCAATCGGGACCCTGGCAGCATGAAAAGGAGGCAAGTGGGTTGGTAATACACATGGTCTGCCCTAAATGTCAGAGCAGGGGATTTTGTGTGGGGGCAGAAGTCAGCATTTGCAGTAGGTTTTCAGTAAAGTAGGGTTAATAGAGAAAGAAGCAAATGTGAGCTAAAAAGTAATAAAAACTTTTTCCAACATAGGAAAGAAATGAAACAACATTGGATGCGGTAAGATGGCTGAGTCATGCAGCTTGAGATTGCCCAACTGTTTTTACATCTTTATGTACTCTAAGGCTTTATAATGCCCAATGTAGTGTTAGCTATTTAATTAAACTTTGTGGTAGAACTTTGTTTTGCTTGTCCCATTTTCCAGATATTATCAGGAATGCTTAATCATATCATTAGGAAGTAGTATCCAAAGTTATTGGAGAAATAAACTGTCTCAGATATTTTAGTTTTATTTCTCCACATTAAATTTTATCTTTCTAGATTTAGGCCTGAACATCCAGTAGAAAACTTTAAATTCTGATTCTGCTACCTACTGGATTTGCTGCAACTTGCTAACAGAGATCTTATTTTGGAAATATTTGGACACTTAACCAACAGTCTTAGGTCTGATGATTGAAATAATCAGCTCTTCCCCAAACTCCATGTCATTGACCTTGTATTTTTCTGTCATGTGTACCTCCATCATGAAAGCTTTTGCTAAATACTTTCCTGAAAAATGGTAATCAGAGACTTTAGCAAAGTCCAGATACATCAGTCCATCAAAAAAAAAAAAAGAAGAAGAAAAAGAAGAAACATTTTCTCCCTTTGAAATCCGTAGTTCTGTCTAGAGATTTTTGTTTTATTTTCAAATAAAAAATGCTTTTAATAATCAGTCCTGGAATCTTCCTCATGTTTTATAAATACTCCTAGATATAAATCTTCAAAATTTACTTTCTCTTCTTTGAATTTCAAATCGATATTTGTCTGTTTCCTATTATCATGCATTTATTTCATTCTCCATGATTTATCAAAGGTTTAAAATTTGATTCAACAGTCTTGTTTGGTATTCTTTTAGAATTTTTGGAAAGGTCTCAAACACATTTCGAAGGGCTAATTTTTCTTCCTTACTTTGGGCTTTAGGGCCTTTTCCCCAATATTCTGCTCCCAAAAACTTGAGAATTATGTTCCCTGGCAACTAAGATAGAACTTGATAGAAACTGAACAGTTCCAGTCTCATTACCATGCATTAATAGGGTTCTATCACTTCCATCTGAAGATTTCTTCCTTGAATATTCAGAATAAAATAGACAATATCCTGTAGTGATTAGACACATGGGCTTCAGAGTGTGCCTGCCTGGATTTGAGCCCTGGTTCTGCCACTTACTGGCACTGTGATCTCTTTGTGTCTGCATATGGGAGTAATAATATTCTTTTCGTAGCACTGTTGTGAAGGTTACATGAAATACCACCCAAAAGGTACTTAGCATAGTGCTGGGCACATTGTAATTGCTCAAAAATTGTACCTAAACTATGATGTTGAGAAAGAGATATGGTATTGAAGCAAGGAGAAATAAAGTTTGGGGGGAGGTTTCCAACATGATAGAAATGCAGTGGTGCTAGGAGATTGAATATTCTGCCAAGGATCAAGGTGTTACTTGCATGTGACATTGCATATTTGCTACTTTTGTATATGGCACTTCCTATTAGATTCTACTGCAGTAGTTTAACAGTCATGACAAGGGATGAATATAGCCATTTAGAGGGTGTGTAAGCCCTAAAGAGCCAGTAAACTTATCTGAGTTTTGACCTTTGCTTCCTGTAAGCACTTGGAAAATGTCAGGTTTTTTTTTTTTCCCCCTGAATCTTACCTCAGATGCCCTTTGGTGTGTCTAATATTTCAGACACTACCCTTTGAGACATGCATTTTTCTCCTTCCAATCATCCCCTCCCTTTATAAACATGGACTTGGATCCTAGCCTGTATCTAAATGGGCTCTCTCCTTGTTGAGAGTGTATTAAGATCCATTGATCTTCACAATCTTGAAGTCATCTGTAGCCCCCTGTGTTAAGGTCCATGCTCTGTGTTGTTTTGTTCCCCTGTAGGACTTTCCCAACTCTGAACTCTGCCTCTTAACCTTGGAGATAGACAGTGAAATCTTTGTCTAGTTCTAGATTGTGTGTTTGTCAGACTTTTTAGGGTAAATGGTAAAAATAAACATGTCAGAATAATTTACGTACAAGGATGTTTATTGCAGCTTTATGTGTGATGGTGAAAAATTGAAAACAGACTAAATGCTTATCAACCAGAGAATGGTTAAATAAATTATGTCACATCCATAAGATGGAATACTAGGTAGACATTAAAATAAATGAGGTATATTTATATATAGTTGTATAAAAATTTTCTATAACGTTGGTTCTATAAGAGCAAGTTGAAGAACATTATGTATATTATGAGCAGTTCTTTTGTGTATGAACACACACACACATATGTGTGTGTGTGTGTGTGTGTGTGTGTGTGTGTGCAAAATCAAAAAGGTCTACAGGTCTGGCAATTAAGCTCTTAATAGTGGTTATCCTGGAGCAGTGGAGGCTGGGGGCGTGTGAGGAATAAAACTTTCACTTTTATTTAGTACACTTCTGTGATGTTTGAATGATTTACAGTGAGCATGAAATCTTATGATAATTAAAATATATAAAACTTATCAAGTAGAAACTGAGTTTTAACTTTATCTGCTTTAATTATGTCACTTATTGATTTTAAAAAATTAAAAAATGAGAAATATTTCATATCTATCCCATCTCCCATCCATAATCCTGGAATCTGATGATAAAAATTAATGTAATGGCCCTGGAATCATAGACTCAATTTGATGCCAATTTACATTTTAATATCCAAGATTAAAATAGTAACTAAACAATTTAATAACTGATGTTATCAATTTGCATTAAACAAAAACTTTTTTAAAGAAAAATAAGGGGAAAATCTTTTCTTACACTATAGTTAAGATGTTTTTTTTAATTTTTGAGTTTTATTTTATTTATTTTTTATACAGCAAGTTCTTATTAGTTATCCATTTTATACATGTTAGGGTATATATGTCAATCCCAATCTCCCAATTCATCATACACTATAGTTAAGGTTTAAAGGGATATTTGTTCAAAGGGAAATAGCTCAGAAACCAAATGTATAACAAAGGACTCTGTGTACAAGAAGTAAATTAAATATTGGGATAGGATATGGGGAAAACTAGTGCCTGGCATACCATTGTCAGGCTTACAAATGTTTTTTGTTATTTTAATAAAGGTGATCATGGTTTGCCTAAGGACAAAGACACAGAATATATTAACTCTGTGTGTGTGTGTGTGTGTGTGTGTGTGTGTGTGTGTGTGTGTGTGTGTTAGGGGAAAGAAAGGAGGAGAGGGAGGGAAGGAAAGACAGAGAGGAAGTAGGAGGGAGGGAAGAAGGGAGAGAGAGAGAGAGAAAAGAGAACTAGAGAGAGAGATATTGAGAGAGAATTGTCCTTACCTCTCAAAGTTCACTTCTCCTTGCTTATGACCTGTGTTCTGGTGTAAGGTCAGAGAAGGTAAACTCTTAGAAAACCTAGAACATGGAAAATGATAAAAGTTATCAAAAAGTAAAAACCTGAGACTTCCAGCTTCTGGTCTAGCATGTAAGAAGGTTGGATGTTGCCACTCTGTCCTAACAACAAGTAACAGGCTGAACAAACTGAAAAATTGACAACTCTCCTTAGATCCATAAGAGTAGTGAGATCACAGGGAAAACTGCTGTTCCCCCCCAAATTGGAGAGACTGACAGGTGAATACAGGGAATCAAGGCTTACCAAAATAGAAACACATGAACTGAAAGCCCCTTGGGAACCAGTGATGGGATAGAGAAACCTAAACTGTAATAAATGTCTCAGTGTGGACAACTCTGAGAGTTAAATACCCAGGGGGCCCAGCCATGGGGAGAGGGCACCCATGCTCTTGTGAGTTCTATTTCCTGGAGCTCTATCAGGTTCTCAGAGTACATACTGCAGAAAAATCCCCTGCGATTCTGGCAGAGGACAGGGAAAAGGAACCATTTTGAAATATGCCAGAGAATTCTGTTCTTCTTAATAAGGTCTACCGTCAGGAGAAACTAGTTAATGAGAGCCTAACCTGCTGGGGTTTAATGAGCACCTAACTGACATGGGGGAAAGAAAATACCACCTCCAGCCCCCTCTAGTCTTCCATGTGGGAGAAGGGAAATATGCAATGGTCCCCAAGTCTAGCCATCCTTTCCCACCTAAGGGGGATGGGATGGGGAGAACTGAAAAGTACTTGTGAACTTCACAGTCTAGAGGTACAGGCTCACTGAAATATTGGGACTTAATCATGTGAGTACAAAACACTTCCCTTCCCCCTAAACCTTACTGCTGCATTATATTTGTCCCTCAGTAAGTGAGGGGGATTGATTCCAGGACCCTCCACAAATTCCAAAATTCTCAGATGCTCAAGTCCCTTATATAAAATGGTGTGTATTTGCATGTAACATATGCACACCTGCACATCCTCCCATATGCTTTAAATCATCTCTAGAGTACTTATAATATTTAATAAAATGTAGATGCGTAAATAGTTGCCAGTGCACAACAAATCCAAGTTTTGCTTTTTACAATTTTCTGGAATTAAAAAAAATTCAATCCAAGTTGATTGCATCGTGGATATGAAACCCATAGATACAAAGAGCTGACTCTATTTAGGACTTATTTATAGCTGTTATTTTTACCCAACACATCATGCCCAGATATCAAGAAAAAATTACAAGATACACTAAAAGGCAAAAAAGACACAATTGAAAGAGAAAGAGCAAACATCAGAACCAGACACAGATATGGCAGTGATGTTGGTATTATCAGACCATGAATTTAAAATATTTATGATAAATATGCTAAAGGTCCTAATGGATAAACTAAACAGCATTCAAGAACAGATGGTAAGTGTAAGCAGAAAGATGGAAAATCTAAGAAAAAACAAAACTGCTAGAGATCAAAACCAACATAACAAAAATGAAGAATGCCTTTGATGGGCTTATTAGTAGAATGGACACAGCTAAGGAAAGACTCTTTGATCTGAGAATATCTCAATAGAAACATTTAAAAATGAAAACCTTAAAAAAAAGAGAATAAGCACTGGGAAAAAAACCTGGAATATCCAAAGACTGCAAGATATTTCCAAAAGGTGTGACATATTTGTAAGGGGAATACCAGAAGGAGAAAAAAGAGAGAAAGAAACAGAAAAAGTATTTGAAACAATAATGAATGAGAATTTCTCCAAAATTAGTGTCAGACATCAACCCACAGACTCAGGAAGCTCAGAGAACAATAAGTAGGATAAACACAAAGAAAACTGTAGCTAGGCGTATCATTTTGAAACTATGGAAAAGATAAAGAAAATATTCCTGGGCTTCCCTGGTGGTGCAGTGGTTGAGAGTCCACCTGCCGATGCAGGGGACATGGGTTCATGCCCTGGTCCAGGAAGATCCCACATGCCATGGAGTGGCTAGGCCTGTGAGTCATGGCCGCTGAGACTGTGCATCTGGAGCCTGTGCTCTGCAATGGGAGAGGCCACAACAGTGAGAGGCCTGCATACCGCAAAAAAAAAAAAAAAAAAAAAAAAAATCCTGAAAGAATACAGAGGGGAAAAAACACCTTACCTATAGAGGAAAAAAGCTAAGAATTACATATCTGACTTTTCTTAAAAATCTCATAAGCAAGAATAGAGTGGAATCAAATATCTGGTGTTGGAGATAAAAACAAAACAAAACAAAAAACCAGCAACCTAGAATTCTATACCCCGTGAAATTATCCTTTACAAAAAGGAGAAATACTTTGTCAAACAAAAATTGAAATAATTTTTCGCCTGTAGACCTAACCTGTAAGAAATGTTAAAAGAGGTTCTTTAAAGAGAAGAAAAATGATATGGGTCAGAAACTCAGATAAAAAAAGAAAGATCACTGGAGAAGGACTAAGTGAGGGTAAAATAAAACTTTTACTTTTCTTATTCTTAATTTATCTAACAGATAACAGTTCAAAAATAACCATAGCATTTGACTATGTATGCTCGTGTGTATATGTATGCTTATGTGTAAGTGAAATGAATCAATGACAATGATAGAAGAGACAGGAGGAATTATTTTGTTATTATAAGGCACTTTCATTGCCTGTGAAGTGGTAGAGTGTTATCTGATAGTGGACCTGGATGAATTGTTAATGTATATTGCAAACTCCAGGGCAACCATTAAAAAAGAAGCATAATTAATATGCTAAAAAGGAGAGAAAATGGAATCATATAAAGTGCTTAATCAAAACCACAAAGAGGAGGAGACCTTCAAGATGGCAGAGGAGTAAGACGTGGAGATCACCTTCCTCCCCACAAATACATCAGAAATACATCTACATGTGGAACAACTCCTACAGAACACCTACTGAATGTTGGCAGAAGACCTCAGACTTCCCAAAAGCCAAGAAACTCCCCATGTACCTGGGTAGGGCAAAAGAAAAAAGAAAAAACAGAGACAAAAGAATAGGGATGGGACTTGCACCACTGGGAGGGAGCTGTGAAGGAGGAAAAGTTTCCACACACTAGGAAGCCCCTTCACTGGCGGAGACAGGGGTGGTGGTGGGGGAATCTTCGGAGCCACAGAGGGTGCAGAGGGCAAAGCCAGGAGATTCTTGTGCAGAGGATGGGTGCCGACCAGCATTCACCAGTCCGAGAGGCTTGTCTGCTCACCCGCTGGGGCGGGTGGGGGCGGGGAGCTGAGGCTCAGACTTTGGAGGCCAGACCCCAGGGAGAGGACTGGGGTTGGCTGCATGAACACAGCCTGAAGCGGGCTAGTGCACCACAGCTAGAAGGGAGGGAGTCCAGGAAAAAGTCTGGACCTGCTTAAGAGGCAAGAGACCATTGTTTCGGGGTGTGCAAGGAGAGGGGATTCAGAGCAACGTCTAAACGAGCTCCAGAGACAGGCGCGAGCTGCGGCTATCAGCGTAGACCCCAGAGATGGGCATGAAACGCTAAGGCTGCTACTGCTGTCACCAAGAAGGCTGTGTGCGAGCACAGGTCACTATCCACCCCTCCTCTCCCGGGAGCTTGTGCAGCCCACCACAGCCAGGGTCCCGTGATCCAGGGACAAATTCCCCAGGAGGACACATGGCACACCTCAGGCTCTTGCAACATCATGCCAGCCTCTGCCACCACAGGCTTGCCCCACATTCCATACCCCTCCCTCCCCCTGCCTGAGTGAGCCGGAGCCCCCGATCAGCTGCTCTTTGAACCTCATCCTGAGTGAAGAACAGATGCCCTCAGGCGACCTACATGCAGAGGCAGGTCCAAATCCAAAGCTGAACTCCGGGAGCTGTGTGAACAAGGAAGAGAAAGGGAAATCTCCCCCAACAGCCTCAGGAGCAGTGAATTAAATCTCCACAAACAACTAGATGTACCCTGCATCTGTGGAATACACGAATAGACAATAAATCATCCCAAAATTGAGGCTGTGGACTTAGGGAGCAAAGATATATATATATTTTTTTTTTTCCTTTTTCTCTTATTGTGAGTATGTATGTGTATGCTTCTTTGTGTGAATTTTGTCTGTATAGCTTTGCTATACAGTTCTGTCTGTCCGTTGTTTTCTTCTTTAATAATTATTTTTTATTTTAATAACATTTCTTTTCTTTCCTTTCCTTTTCTTTCCTTTCTTTCTTTCTTTCTTTCTTTCTTTCTTTCTTTCTTTCTTTCTTTCTTTCTTTCTTTCTTTCCCCTTCCTTCATTTTTCTTTCTTCCTTCCTTCCTTTTTCTTTCTTTCCTTCTTCCTTCCTTCCTTCCTTCCTTCCTTCCTTTCTTTCTATCTTTCTTTCTTTCTTTCTCTCTCTCTCTCTCTCTCTTTCTTTTTTCCTCTCTTTTCTTCTGAGTGGTGTGGCTGACAGGGTCTTGGTGATCCAGCCAGGTGTCAGGCCTGTGCCTCTGAGGTGGGAGAGCTGAGTTCAGGACATTGGTCCACTAGAGACCTCCCAGCTCCATGTAATATTAAATGGCGAAAGCTCTCCCAGAGATCTCCATCTCAATGCCAAGACCCAGCTCCGCTCAACAACCAGCAAGTTACATTGCTGGACACCCTTTGCCAAACAACTAGCAAGACAGGAACACAACCCCACCCATTACCAGAGAGGCTGCCTAAAATCATACTAAGGTCACAGACACTCCAAAACACACAACTGGACACAGTCCTGTCCACCAGAAAGACAAGATCCAGCCTCATCCTCCAGAACACAGGCACTAGACCCCTCCACCAGGAAGCCTACACAACACACTGAACCAAACTTAGCCACTGGGGGCAGACACCAAAAACAACGGGAATTATGAACCTGCAGCCTGCAAAAAGGAGACCCAAAACACAGTAAGTTAAGCAAAATGAGAAGACAGAGAAACACAAAGCAGATGAAGGAGCAAGGTAAAAACCCACCAGACCAAAAAAATGAAGAGGAAATAGGCAGTCTACCTGAAAAAGAATTCAGAGTAATGATAGTAAAGGTCATCCAAAATCTTGGAAAAAATGAGGAAAATACAAGAAACATTTAACAAAGACCTATAAGAACTAAAGAGCAAACAAACAGTGATGAACATCACAATAAATGAAATTAAAAATTCTCTAGAAGGAATCAATAGCAGAATAACTGAGACAGAAGAACGGATAAGTTCTTATTTAAGTTATTTAAATATACTATAAAATAAAGACTATTACAAGAGACAAAGAAGGACACTACATGATGATCAAGGGATCAATCCAAGAAGAAGATATAACAATTGTAAAAATTTATGCACCCAACATAGGAGCACCTCAATACATAAGGCAAAGGCTAACAGCCATAAAACGGGAAATTGACACTAACACAATCATAGTAGGGTATTTGAACACCCCCACTTGCACCAATGGACAGATCATCCAAAATGAAAATAAATAAGGAAATACAAGCTTTAAATGACACCTTAAACAGGATGGACTTAATTGATATTTATAGGATATTCCATCCAAAAACAACAGAATACACTTTCTTCTCAAGTGATCATGGAACATTCTCCAGGATAGATCATATCGTGGGTCACAAATCAAGCCTCGGTAAATCTAAGAAAATTGAAATCATATCAAGTATCTTTTCTGACCACAATGCTATGAGACTAGACATCAGTTACAGGAAAAAATCTGTAAAAAATACAAATACGTGGAGGCTAAACAATACACTACTTAATAACCAAGAGATAACTGAAGAAATCAAAGAGGAAATTAAAAAATACCTAGAAACAAATGACAATGAAAACACGATGACCCAAAACCTATGAGATGCAGCAAAAGCAGTTCTAAGAGGGAAGTTTATAGCAATACAATCCTACCTCAAGAAACAAGAAACATCTCAAATAAGCAACCTAACCTTACACCTAAAGCTATTAGAGAAAGAAGAAAAAAAAACCCCAAAGTTAGCAGAAAGAAAGAAATCATAAAGATTAGATCAGACATAAATGAAAAAGAAATGAAGGAAAAAATAGGAAAGATCAATAAAACTAAAAGCTGGTTCTTTGAGAAGATAAATAAAATTGATAAGCCATTAGCCAGCCTCATCAAGAAAAAAAGAAGTCTCAAATCAACAGAATAAGAAATGAAAAAGGAGAAGTAACAACTGACACTGCAGAAATACACGGGATCATGAGAGATTACTACAAGCAACTATATGTTAATAAAATAGACAACTTGGAAGACATGGACAAATTCTTAGAAAAGCACAACCTTCCAAGACTGAACCAGGAAGAAATAGAAAATATGAACAGACCAGTCACAAGCACTGAAATTGACTGTGATTAAAAATCTTCCATCTTTTGTTTAAAGCCCAGGGCAAGATGGCTTCACAGGTGAATTCTATCAAACATTCAGAGAAGAACTAACACCTATCCTCCTCAAACTCTTCCAAAATATAGCAGAGGGAGGAACACTCCCAAACTCATTCTACAAGGCCGCCATCACCCTGATACCAAAACCAGACAAAGGTGTCACAAAGAAAGAAAACTACAGATCAATTTCCCTGATGAACGTAGATGCAAAAATCCTCAACAACATACTAGCAAACAGAATCCAACAGCACATTAAAAGGATCATACACCATGATCAAGTGGAGTTTATCCCAGGGATGCAAGGATTCTTCAGTATACTCAAATCAATCAATGTGATACACCATATTAACAAATTGAAGGAGAAAAACTATATGATCACCTCAATAGATGCAGAAAAAGCTTTTGACAAAATGCAACACATTTATGATAAAAACCCTCTAGAAAGCAGGCATAGAGGGAACTTACCTCAACGTAATAAAGGCCATATATGACAAACCCACAGCTAACATCATTCTCGATGGTGAAAAACTGAAACCATTTCCACTAAGATCAGGACCAAGTCAAGGTTGCCCACTCTCACCACTATTATTCAACATAGTTTTGGAAGTTTTAGCCAAAGCAATCAGAGAAGAAATAAAAGGAATCTAAATAAGAAAAGAAGTAAAACTGTCACTATTTGCAGATGACATAATACTATACATAGAGAATCCTAATGATGCTACTAGAAAACTACTAGAGCTAATCAATGAATTTGGTAAAGCAGCAGATTACAAAATTAATGCACAGAAATATCTTACATTGCTATACACACGTGATGAAAAATCTGAAAGAGAAATTAAGGAAACACTCTCATTTACCATTGCAACAAAAAATTAAAATACCTAGGAGTAAACCTACCTAAGGAGACAAAAGACCTCTATGTAGAAAACTGTAAAACACTGATGAAAGAAATTAAAAATGATACAAACAGATGGAGAGATATACCATGTTCTTAGATTGGAAGAATCAGCATTGTGAAAATGACTCTACTACACAAAGCAATCTACGGATTCAACGCAATCCCTATCAAACTACCAATGGCATTTTTCATGGAACTAGAACAAAAAATTTCACAATTTGTATGGTAACACAAAAGACCCCAAATAGCCAAAGCAATCTTGAGAAAGAAGAATGGAGCTGGAGGAGTCAGGCTTCCTGACTTAGACTATACTACAAAGCTACAGTAATGAAGACAGTATGGTACAGGCACAAAAACAGAAATACAGATCAATGGAACAGGATAGAAAGTCCAGAGATGAACCCAAGCACATATGGTCACCTTGCTTTAAATAAAGGATGCAAGAATGTACAATGGAGAAAAGAAAGCCTCCTGAATAAGTGGTTCTGGGAAAACTGGACAGCTACATGTAAAAGAATGAAATTAGAACACTCCCTAACACTATACACAAAAATAAACTCAAAATGAATTAAAGACCTAAATTTAAGGTGGCCAGACACTGTAAAACTCTTAGAGGAAACCATAGGCAGAACACTCTATGACATAAATCACAGCAAGATCCTTTTGGACCCACCTCCTAGAGAAATGGAAATAAAAACAAAAATAAACAAATGGGATCTAATGAAACTAAAAGCTTTTGCATGGCAAAGGAAACCATAAACAAGATGAAAAGACAACCCTCAGAAAGGGAGAAAATATTTGCAAATGAAGCAACTGACAAAGGATTAATCTCCAAAATTTACAAGCAGCTCATGCAGCTCAATATCAAAAAAAACCAAACAACCCAATCCAAAAATGGGCAGAAGACCTAAATAGACATTTCTCCAAAGAAGACATACAGATTGCTAACAAACACATGAATGGATGCTCAATATCACTAATCCTTAGAGAATTGAAAATCAATACTACAATGAGAAACCATCTCACACCAGTCAGAATGGCCACCATCAAAAACTCTACAAGCAATAAATGCTGGAGAGGGTGTGGAGAAGAGGGAACCCTCTTGCACTGTTGGTGGGAATGTAAATTGATACAGCCGCTATGGAGAACAGTATGGAGGTTCCTTAAAAAACTAATACTAGAACTACCATACAACCCAGAAATCCCACTACTGGGCATATACCCTGAGAAAAGCGTAATTCAAAAAGAGTCATGTACCACAGTATTCATTGCAGCTCTATTTACAATAGCGAGGATATCAAAGCAACCTAAGTGTCCATCGACAGATGAATGGATAAAGAAGATGTGGCACATATATACAATGGAATATTACTCGGCCATAAAAAGAAACGAAATTGAGTCATTTGTAGTGAGGTGGATGGACGTAGAGTCTGTCATACAGAGTGAAGTAAGTGAGAAGGAGAAAAACAGATACCGTATGGTAACACATATATATGGATTCTAAAAAAAAAACCCAAAAGGTTATGAAGAACCTAGGGGCCAGACAGGAATAATGATGCAGATGTAGAGAATGGACTTGAGGTCATGGGGAAGGAGAAGGGTAAACTGGGACAAAGTGAGAGAGTTGCATGGACTAATATATACTACCAAATGTAAAATAGATAGCTAGTGGGAAGAGCCACATAGCACAGGGAGTTCAGCTCGGTGCTTTGTGACCATCTAGAGGGGTGGGATAGGGAGGGTGGGAGGGAGATACAAGAGGGAGGAGATATGGAGGTATATGTATATGTATAGCTTATTCACTTTGTTATAAAGCAGAAACTAACACACCATTTGAAAGCAATTATACTCCAATAAAGGTATTTAGAAAAAAACACCACAAAGAGCAAATAAAGTGGAAGGCAAAAATAGAAAGAAAAAACAAAAGCAACAAATACAAAACAGTAACAAATATGGTAGATATTCTTCCAGCCCTATCAATAATCACTTTGAACATCAATGGTCTCATTGCACCAAAAAAAAGACAGAGATTATCAGTGGGGATCAAAGAACAAGACCCAACTAGGAACTTCCCTGGTGGCCCAGTGGTTAAGACTTCACCTTCCAATGCAGGGGGTGTGGGTTCAATCCCTCATTGGAGAGGTAAGATACCACAGGCCTCATGGCCTAAAAACCAAAACATAAAACAGAAGCAATATTGTAACAAGTTCAATAAAGGCTTGGAAAAAAAAAAAAAAGACCTGACCATATGCTGTCTACAAGAAATCCACTTTAAATATAAAGACATATACTTTAAAATTAAATGGGTAGAGAAAGGCACTTCATGATACCAGTAGCCAAAAGAAAGTAGTAGCTATATTAATTTTAGACTGAGTAGACTTCAGAGTAAGGAAATTATCAGGAATAAAAAGGGGCATTACATAATGCTAAATGGGTCAATTCTATGAGAAGACATAATTATCCTTAGTGTGTATGTTTCTAACAACAGAGCATCAAACCATCGGGGCAAAAACTGATAGAACTACAAGTTGAAATAGATGAGTCCACTACTATAGTTGGAGTCTTCAATACCCCTCTATTAGAAATGGACCAATTCAGCAAGCAGAAAATCAGTAAACATACAGTTGAACTCAAAACACTGTCAATCAACTAGCCATAATTGACCTCTATAGACTACTTTATCCAACAACAGCAGAACACTGATTTTTTTTTCTGAAGCTCACATGGAACATTCACCAAGATAGACCACATCTGGGGCCATAAACACACCTTAACAAATGTAAGAGAATAGCAATCATAGAATGCCTGCTCTCAAACCACAGTGGAATTAAACTAGAAATCAATAGCAGAAAGATAACTGGAAAACCCATAAATATATGGAGATTAAACAACACACTTCTAAATAGCATAAGATAAATCTCAAGATAAAATAAATGTTTTAAACTAAATGAAAGTACAACACCAAATTTATGGTGTACAGCAAAAGTAGTGCTTAGAGGGGAAATTTATAACAGTAAATGCATGTATTAGAAGAGAAGAAAACTCTAAAATCAATAATTAAAGTTTCCACCTTAAGAAACTAGAAAAAGAAGAGAAAATTAAATCCAAAATAAGCAGAAGAAAATATATTAGAGCAGAAATTAATGAAACCTAAAACAGGAAATCAATATAGGAAAGCAACAAAATCAAAGACTTTGAAAAGACCAACAAAATGGATAAGCCTCCTTAGCTGATCTAAGAAAAAAGGAGAGGACACAAATTGTGTCAGAAATGAAAGAGGGACATCACTACAGATCCCACGGACATTAAAAGAATCATGAAGGAATAGTATGAACAACTCTATGCACACAAATTTGGTAACTTAGGTGAAATGGGCTAATGCCTACAAAGACACAAACTGCCAAAACACAAAGGAGAAGTAGACGATCTGAATAGACATAACTATTAAAGAATCTAATCAATAATTAATAACCTCTACAACAGAAAGCACCAGGCCCAGCTGGGTTCACTGGTGAATTCTACCAACATTTAAGGAAAAAATTGTACCATTTTCCTACATTCTCCTTCAGAAGATTGAAGCTGAGGGAATACTTCCTAACTCATTCTATGAGGCCAGTATCACCTTAATACCAAAAACCAGACAAAAACATAAGAAAACCATGAACCAACGTCTTTCTTAAATATAGATGCAAAAATCCTTGACTAAATATTAGCAAATTGTAATCAGAAATGTACAAAAAGAATTATACACCATGATCAAGTGGGACATAATCAAGGTATGCAAGGCTCTTTCAATATTTGAAAATCAATTTATGTAACTCATCACATCAATAGATTAAAAAAGAAAACTGGGGCTTCCCTGGTGGCACGGTGGTTGAGAGTCCGCCTGCTGATGCAGGGGACACGGGTTTGTGCCCTGGTCTGGGAGGATCCCACATGCCGCGGAGCGGCTGGGCCCGTGAGCCATGGCTGCTGAGCCTGCACGTCCAGAGCCTGTGCTCCACAACGGGAAAGGCCACAACAGTGAGAGGCCCGCGTACCGAAAAAAAAAAAAAAAGAAAACTTACATAGATTATATGAAAAAATGCAGAAAAAGCACGTGACAAAATCCAACACCCATTCATGATAAAACCTCTTAATAAACTAGAAATAGAGGGGAACTTCCTTAACTTGATAAAGATAGCTACAAAAACAACCTAATAGCCAACATGGTATTTAATGGGAGAAGCTTGAAGATTTTCTACTAAGATCAGGAACAAGGTAAGGATGTCCTCTCTCACCACTGCTTTTCAATGTCATATTGGTAGTCCTAGATATAGCAACAAGTACATAAAAAGAAATAAAATGTATACAGATTGGGAAGGAATAAATGATACTTTGTTCACAGATGACATGATCATCTACAAAGAAAATCTGAACGAATCAATAAAAAATTTTCTGGAACTAAAGAGTGATTATAGCAAGATTGCAGGATACAAAGTTAATACATACAAGTCAATCACTTTCCTATACAACAACAATGAACAAGTAAAATTTGAAATTAAAAACTTAACACTATTTAAATTAGCACCCCCCCAAAATGTAATACTTAGTTATAAGTCTAACAAAATATGTACATGATCTGTATAAGGAAAACCAAAAACTCTGAAGAAAAATGTCAAAGAGGAACTACAAAATGGAGAGCTATCTCATGTTCATGGATAGGAAGACAATACTGTTAAGATATTAGTTCTTAACAATTTGATCTATAGATTCCATGTAATCCCAATAAAAATCCCAGCCAGTTATTTTGTGAATATCTACAAATGAATTCTAAAGTTTATATGGAGAGGCAAAAGTCCCAGAATAGGCAACACAATATTGAAGGAGAAGAATGAAGTTGGAGGACTGACACTACCAGACTTCAGACTTACTATAAAGCTAATCAAGACAGTATGTTATTGGCAAGAGAGACCAGAAATAGAACGATTTAATATAGTTCTCTGGTCTTTGACAAAGGAGCAAAGACAATACAATGCAGCAAAAACAGTACTTTCAACAAATGGTGCTGGAACATCTGGACATTCACATGCAAATAAATGAATTTTAACTTGGACTGTACACTTTTCACAAAAATTAACTCAAAGTAGTCTAAATGTAAAACAGAAAAGTATAAAACTTCTAGAAGATAACCTAGGAGGAAACCTAGATGACCTTGGGTATGGTGATGACATTTTAGGTCCAACACCAAAGGTATGATCCATGAAAGAAATCATTGATAAGCTGGATTTCATTAAAATTAAAAACATCTGCTCTACAAAAGACAATGTCAAGAGAATAAGACAAGCCACAAACTAGGATCAAATATTTGAAAAAGACATATCTGATAAAGGACTGCTATCCAAAATATATAAAAGAATATTAAAACTCAACAATAAGAAAACAACACAATTTATAAATGGGCCCAAAGACCTTAACAGATATCTCACCAAAGAAGATATATAGATGGCAAATAAGCACATGAAAAGATGCTCTACATTGTATGTTATCAGGGAAATACAAATTAAGACAGTGAGATACCATTACATACCTATTAAAACAGCCAAAATCCAGAACACTGACATCAAGTGCTGGTGAGGATGTGGAGCAACAGTATCTCTCATTCATTGCTGGTGGGAATGCAAAATGGTCTAGCCACTTTAGAAGACAATTTGGCAATTTCTTACAAATCTGAACATACTCTTACCACGTTATCCATCAATCACAATGCTTGGTATTTACTCAAAGGATCTGAAAACTTACCTCTGCACAAAAGCCTGCACACAGATGTTTATAGCAGCTTTATTTATAATTGTAAAATCTTGGAAGCAACCAAGAAGTCCTTCAGTAGGTGAATGGATTAATAAATTGTGGTCCATCCAGACAATAGAATATTATTCAGCACTGAAAAGAAATGAGCTATCAGGCCATGAAAAGACATGGAGAACCATAAATGCATGTTACTGAGTGAAAGAAGCCAGTCTGAAAAGGCTGTATATACTGCAGGATTCCAAAGGTATGACATTCTGGAAAAGGAGAAACTATGGAGACAGTAAAAAGATCAGTGTTTGCCAGAGGTTGGGAGTGGAGGGGGAGAGATGAATAGGTGGAGCACAGAGGATTTTTAGGGCCGTGAAACTCATCAGTATGATACCATACTGGTGGATACAGGTCATTATACACTAGTCAAAACCCATAGCCTGCACAATACCAAGAGAGAGCTGTAATGTAAACTATGGACTTTGAGTAATAATAATGTGTCATGTAGGTGCATCAGTTATAACAAATGTATCACTCCAGTAGGGGAAGTTGATAATGAGGAGGCCATGCATGTGTGGGAGCTGAAGGTATATGGGAAATCTCTGTACTTTCTGCTCAAATTTGCTGTGAATCTAAACCTGCCCTAAAAAATAAAGCCTATTTTAAAAAGTATATATCTTGAGGAGAATAGGAAAATTATTTAGTAAGTTATTTTTAATTGAAGAAAAGATAATGGAAAAGTATCTTTAATTATACAGCCTCAGTGAATGGGAGAGATGGAAGGGAGCTTTTAGGTCTTCCAGTCCAAACTTCTATCCATTGAAAAGTGCTTCTATAATATTTTTGATCATCACATTTCTGTTTAAGCATTTCTTGAAGCAGGGAGTTCATTCTTTCATTTTCAGACAGAATATTCCCGAGTATAGACTTGTCGTAGAAAAAAAATAATGCCCACTCCAGTCTCTGACATCAACTAGCAGGATGAATTCTGGCAAGTCATTTAAACTCTCCAGTCCTCATATTCTTCATCGGTATGGTGAGGCAGTTAGTTCAGAGGCCACCAGTGTCCTACAATATCTTTAAAGGACTGTTTGAACTCCTATTCTCTGGGTTTCCTTTGGGGTAGGGATGTGGTGTAGCAGAGCAAGCATGGGTTTTGGAGTGAATGAACCTGGGTGTGACTATTGACTAATATTTTCTGGTTGGGTGGCCTTGGACAGATCACCTGATCTCTCAGTCTAACTTCTCATATTCTTAAATTAGAGATAACAATATCTACCTTGGAGAATTATTCTGAGTACTTATTGAAATAATGCTCTTAAAACACTTAGCATCATAATAGGCATGTGATAGGTGTTCAGCAAATGTTAATTCCTTCTTCCCTTCTCTCTATTTAAAACAGATGATATGTGAATTAAAATGGAGCAGAAGTCAATACTTATTAGATATAGGACAATTTTTAAAAATATAAATTTGTTGATTTGTATTAACTGGGTAAAATTTGTTCAGAGTTGTTTGGATAATTGTGCTTGAATCTAGAAAGACTAGATTACGTTGGAAATTTATTTCTCTTCTCTAGTTTACAATTATTGCAATATAGAATGTTAAAAATCATGTCATGGTACACAAACATATTTAACACTAACTGGTAATGTGGTGTAATTGTAATGTAAAGCCTTTCTTATGGTCTATTCAAACTATCCTTCTACATGAAACTGTTTCTCAAAACAGTCCTGGAGGAAAGGGATCCCAATTCATCTTTGTACACCCAGCACACAGCACAATGTTAGGCATATATTGGGATCATTAAATATTCTAAGCTAGTAAGCATTAAATACAATTTATATCTTCAGAAACTTTAGAAGGAATGACTAATTACCATAGTGAACCCATTGACAGAACATATAAATTATTATTTCAGATCAGAAATTGGGGTTCAAAAAGATTAGTAGACTTGCCAAAGTTCAAAAACTGCATTCTTAACAAAATGAAGCTGGTGACTCAGCAACCAACTGGACTACTCAGCTTTTTCTCTCCCTTCAAGGTCCTTGTAATTCAACATAGAACACTAAAACCAACACAAGGAGAATAAATGAACTCAAGTGTAGGCTAAATGGGGAAATAATACAGCTCTAGGTATACTATTAATAAGGAGACAAAACAAACAAAAATCAAAAATGCTCAGACATAGCAATAGAAGAAAGAAAATTACTTGAGGTTAATTAACATTTTACCAACTAAACTATTTAAAAAAATAGAGTGAGTTGAGTAAAAGAATGAAGAACCAACACTCAGGAACACATAAGAAAAGAAAGGAATATAGGGAAAAAGGGAGAGGAAAGAACTCACACTGCTTTCTGAGAAGCAAAAAAGTAGTATTATGGAGCAAAATATCAGGGCTAGTTTCATATCCCATGTAACTTACTGGAACTTCTCCTCCAGAGTTATGCAGCACTATACGGAGCATGGCATTCACCCAGAGATTCCAGACCTCTGAGATATGCTTTTGTACCCATGTCACATTTGTACATTGCTTGTCAAAATTCTTCCATAGGTTGGTGATGAATGAGAATCAAAGCTAAATATAAATAGCCATGTAATACTGCTCATTACATTAAAAAGGCATTTCAGCACAACATTCAAAACCAAAGGAAACTATGTTGGCAAAATTTTTAAAAAATGAACATCTGTAAAATAAAAAAATTTGGCTGCCTTGAAGAAAAATGGTAAAAATTAACTTTCTGTGAATTTCCATGAGACCAGGCTAAGAGAACTGTGTTCTTTGCGGATGCATTGCAAAATTAATTCCTTCATAAGCAGTCTTTAAATCCTCATTGAGAAAGAAATAAATTCCTAATTGTTGAAAAAGAGGAAATAAATGTGGGAAGTAGTAAGTTTGGGGGTAATTACTACTTTTTTATATTAAAAGATTTCAATATTATCCAGATGTTTGCACAGTTCCCCAGAGAAAACTGAAGGCAATTTCCTGCCAGGATGGAATAAATTATATGTTGTATATTTAACATTCATTCTGTCATTAAAAAAAAAAATCCCATAAGTTTTCAATAACAGTGAAACATTGTTAATTCTTGGAAGATAGGAAAAGCCACCTGGGGCCTTTTGTAGTTAATTTATTTCACACAGAAGACTCCATTCATGGCTTACCTGACTTCTCTGTAATGCCCTTTTGTGCCCCTTAGGGCAACTTTATCTTGATGGGACTTCCCTTCACCTAATCCAACCAGTCTACATGGACTGGTGTTGGATTCAGATGCTAACTGGAGCCCAACAGCAGAACACTTGGGTAAAATCAGAAGGAAAATGTAGTGACGTACAAAGAGTGAAACTCAAATTTCATCCCATGAAGCCCTATTCTTTTTTTTTTTTTTAACATCTTTATTGGAGTATAATTGCTTTACAATGGTGTGTTAGTTTCTGCTTTATAACAAAGTGAATCAGTTATATATATACATATGTTCCCATATCTCTTCTCTCTTGCATCTCCCTCCCTCCCACCCTCCCTATCCCACCCCTCTAGGCAGTCACAAACCACCTAGCTGATGTCCCTGTGCTACGTGGCTGCTTCCTACTAGCTATACACTTTACGCTTGGTAGTGTATATATGTCCATGCCACTCTCTCACCTCGTCACAACCTACCCCTCCCCTCCCCATATCCTCAAGTCCATGAAGCCCTATTCTTTAAAGAATTTTAGAAAGTAACTTTGTTTTGCAAGCTCGTCTTCATTCTGGTATTAAAACACTGCTTCCAACAATGTATATGGAATAGATCTAAAGGCCAACACATGACCCTTTTTCCCTCCACACCTCATTAGACTTTCATGAGGTGATAATAAGAGGGGAGAGTGTCCCACATTTTGAGGCAGGGTCAGTTCTTCAAAAGCCCTGTATGAGTAAGAATTAGAATTTGGATAAAAAGGTGAAATTAAATAAGCATGAGCTACATGTCTCTATAAAGAGGGCAAAATTCTCCCAGACTAATCACAGTTGTGATATATATGATACATTTACACCAAACGTTTCATGCCTTACTTGCTATAGTTTTGAACAATCTAGTCTCATAATTTATGTCATCTGATGTATATAATAATGTAATGAAATAGAAAAGATAATATTAAAACAAAGATAGTGTTAAGATAAATGTAAATCTGTGGAGTCAGTCTCAGGAAAGTGAAGGGACTTGCCTAAGCTCAGCTACCACCTGGTCTGGGACCTGGCATAGAGGTGTGTTGACTATTTAAAGGTTCCATACACAGTGGTGTTTTCTGCAATTCTCTACATGGTGCCTTGAACATAGTAATGTTTGACAAATATTTGTTGAAAAAGTGACGCAACTGGAGAGGCCTGGCTGATGTATGGAGAGTGGCCTTCTGTGAGGGGAGAACAGGTGGGTCAGGGTATGTGGGGGGTTGTGGAGATGGGGGTGAAGATAACAGTTATGAGCCATTTAACAACTGCATTTGTTAAGTTCTTACTATGAGTGAGGATTGGGTGTTTTTTGCTGCCTAACTAGTTATGATATTTAGTGCTTGTAATAGTGCTTGTAAGAAATAAGTATGTTACCTTCATTTTAAAGATGAGGAAGTGGGTGGCTCTGAGACTCTAGGACAGATATCTCCAACGTGAAGACCTAGGCTCTCTTTCATGAGTCCTAGGGTTTCCCTCAAAGAGATTTGCTTAAGCAGAATGATAGGAATTAAACGGGAGAATAGAGTGAGAAAATTACTAGAAATGCCAACATGCCCAAGAGATCTACTCTCCATTGAGTGCAATTTCTGCACCCCTCCAACCCCCGCAGTTACTAGCATACTCCCCTCCTGTCTCCTGCTTTGAAATTTGATGGGGATGCAGAAAGTGTAAGAAAGACAAGAATACAGGTGCACCCCGTTCACAAATGGGGGAAAAGGAAGAAAGCTGAAAATGACTGAGTCTTTCCTTATGTTAATAACAAAGTGAGAGGGATTAAAGGAAAGATTTCTGGGCTTTTAGCTGCTATTTGTTCACTTGACAGCTGTAAATGCTTAACCTCAGTTTCTGTCACCTTTAAAACAAATGGAAATAATATCCTTCACATTCATAAATAATATAAATACGGTATGACATTAGAAAAATTATTTATATTAATGACATTTTAAGAAATAATATTTCATGATTACACAGAATAAGCTCAGTGCCTTCAGATATGTAAACAACTGTACATGAAGTTGAAAAAAATGGAGTAAATGATGTGTAGAGCCAACTGAAGTCATAAAAGTATGAAATGTCTTAATCTATATTTGTGCTATCCTGTAAATTCTGGGAGGAGGTTTGCTCCTGGAAAACAAAAAAAAAAAGCAAAACCAAAACATTCAGGGAGTTGCCTGATCTTGACCCACTTCACAAAATAGTACCTTCTAAATATAGTGCATTGAAGTTATACATTTTTCAGATTGAATAAAATTGTAGAATGGCTCCACCAGCATTTGACCCAACAAACCTAATTTCTCATGGAGTTTTCTTTTAATCCCTTCCAATCCCTCCCATTCTGCCTCTGGATGCTCACCTGCCTCTTCCTGTGATTCAGGGGATATAGTGTCGCCATGCAGCACAGGTAAATGGGGACCAAAATTCAGGGAATCGGACATGAGTAAAATGTGATGCCATACCAGAACAAACCCAATTGCAATATTGTTGAAATGTGAAGATACTTTTTACATCTTTATGGAATCAAGCAATACACGGCATGGTACTAGTTTTTATTACTTCTTATTTCTGAATCCCAAGATATGAAACCATCAGTGCAATGTTAATTTATATGCTAACTTTGAAATAGACCCATAGAATATATTGATATTTATAGATTTTTAAAATTATTTTCTAAGAAACAATTCAATCAGAGGAGGAGGCATTAACATTTTATTCATTATTTCAGTGCTTTTTGCAGAAATATATGGTAGACTTGGTACTCTATGTTTGCTGTGTAGATTACAAAGCTAATTAACATTTTTACATAATCACAGATTGCATCAATGAATTTTAGTTACTCATTTATTCTATGGCTTCACTAAAATCAAAAGATATATATGAATGATTAAAGATATATAAAAATTATATCTTTAATTTAATTTTAATTTATTGGAAAAGAAAGTACATTGTAGGACCTAAATTTATATTGTCACTTAAGCTTCTATTTGTTATGTAAAACTACTTACTCACTATCTATGATGCCATAAAATCCTTGGGATGTTACTCATGTTAGGCATTGGATGTTGGTTTCATGTGACCAAATACTTTACAGGATGGAAACTCATATGTAGTTTCCTTGGTAGCCATTCTAATAGATTTCATGATTACTCATTCTGGCACTGTGTGGCTATAATAAGTAATTCCATGGGAATCCTAATGTAATGCAGTACCAATTAAAGTCCACTAAGCAGAAAAACATTCTGGCTGTGTCAGGATACAGAGGTTAGCTGTCCACCATGGGCTTAAAAAAAAGTGTGATGTAAAAATGCAGAGAAAGCACGTGTGTAGAAGGACTTAGAAAGACAAAAAGGACAGGTTTATCTTAAATCTCTTTTCAGAATTTTGATTACTTGATTTCCACATAGAAAATACTAGTGATAACAGCTACCATTTATTGACCACTTATGTGTCTAAGTGTTGTACATAATTATCTTATTGGATTTTAGGAAAAACCCTGAGACAAAGGTATTATAGCAATTATTTTACAGACAGGGAAATGATGCTCAGAGAAGTTAATCAGTTTGTCCACAATCCCACCCTTAGTGAGAGGCAGAGCTGACATTCAAAAAGCAGGCTTTCTGAATCTGAAGTCTTCCTCTGTCCCAAGCAGCTTTACTTCTATGAAGACCATGATTTCCTTGTGCATGTATAGTCCTCATTCAGAAAACCCTATGCTTCTAAATATGTTGGGGACATTTCTTCATGACTTTTGAACACTGGGTGGTAGAAAAACATGATTGCTCTGATTCAAAGGTAGTTAGAAGCACACAGGCCATTAGCCTTGAAAATAAGATCTTTTCCAATCAGGCAGAGAAAGAGCCCAACTCAGGAGTGTGATTTCCGAAGAACAAAAAGACCCTATGTCAAAAGAAATAGACATGTCTATCAAAGCTGAACAATCGCCCTACTGCATTTCTTTACTTTCTACAGAAAATTTGGTAGGGTTTTGGGGGAGAAGGGATGAGGAGAGTAAGCTGGAGATTGACGATTGAGGAGGTGGGGAGTTGGAGAGATGGGACGAAATTCAAGACTTTAAGCTTCATGTATTACTTCTGAATCATTTGAGAAAATGAACCATGTTTCATTCTACTTCTCTAGCCTCTAACCCAGTGCCTAACATGTTGCTCTTATCCCATTATTTTTTGCTGAGTTGAATAAGAGAGATTTTCAGATCTTTTTATCAGAAAAGATTTAGGAAGAGAAAAAAAAGACAATCTGAAAATCCTAGTGCTTGTGTTAGGGATAAGAGTTAGCCAGTAGGACTTTCAGGATAGGGAGAGAATAAAAAGAGAGTGAAAGTATAGGATACAAAAAGCAGAATAATAAAATAATGGTATAATACAGAGCAAGAATTTGGAGTCAGGTAGAATCTGTCTCTTCCTCTGATAACCAGATAACCATGGAACCTTGTATAAATTATTTAATCTAGGTCTCATTTTTTCATCTCTAAAGTAGGAACTGAGGACTTCCCTGGTGGTCCAGAGGTTAAGATTCTGTACTTCCACTGCAGGGGGCACAAGTTCGATCCCTGTTCGGGGAATTAAGATCCTGCATGTCTTGTAGCGCAGCTGAAAAGTAAAAAAAAAAAAAAAGAAGAAGAAGAAGTGGGAACTGATAATTTGTTCCATCCATGCATCCATGCATGCATTCATGCTTTCATGCAGTTATGTAGAGGGCAGTTATTTAGTTGTAGGAATGCGATAATGCATGTAAAGTATATAGTACACTACCTGAAACATAGAAAACACTTAAAAATAATACCTAGTTTTTAACCATAATCCTCACTACATCTCTGTGATATAGGTATTATCTCCATTTTAACAAATTAAATAATGCTTATAGAGAATGATTACTTTTCAACAGACTGGCCTTGTAGTCTGCTGAGCTATAGGTTATCATACCCATTCATTCATGTAGGTTTAGTTGGCCCTGGTAGAAGTTACCGACAAAAAATTTCAAACTTAGAAATAAACATATTCAAACTTCTATTTTCTGATTCTTGCCTGTTTTATTTCATGGCTATAAATTCTTTCCTTGCATTTCCCTAGCCAGGTAGAAAGAGGCTTAGACTTTGGCAAGAAACTGGCTCATTACCAGCCCCACGGTATATGAATTTCTCTCCTTGCTTGCCAAGGCATTGGTTGATCCTTTGCTTTATTTGAGGTAGTTTAATTTTTCATTATGACAGGTTTTCATCTCTAATTCTTTATTTAGAGCATAGTTCTCAAAACTTTTTCATTCCATAATCCCTTTGAGGGTTTCCACAACCCTGAAACATACCTTGAACCACTTTGCTATCGAAATAAAAGTGTGTAAGAATAATTCAGCTGTTGGGAGGAGAAGCAGGTGACGTTTTTACTTTTCTGGACACTGAAGAAGGGAGGGAAGCACTCAGGGGAAGGTGGGAAGGGATTGGAATGTAGGGTGGGCAGGAAATCAGGCCTTATGATTCCAGAATAAGAGAAGGAAGGGGTGATGCAGAGGAAGAGGTTTTGCTGCAAATCTAAAGCCACCCTTGCTGAACAGATGTTAGGAATGCTGCAGCTCTGGTCCTGTGACTCCCTCGGAATATCCCTGGGGAAAGACGACATCCGCTTTGAAAACTACTGATTTTAAACAAGCAGCTCTTTCTGCCTTTGTCCCCATTCCCTGCCTTCCATTCAAAACCTCCCCCTCCCCCCAACTCTCCCTTCTCTCCTCCCGTCTCTGGCCTCCCCTGGCCCTGGTCCTCACTCACCCACTCCTACTTGGAGAAATCCAGTGATTCAATCTATTCAGTCTATTTTTCTTTGGTTTTTCAAGTGGTCTCACTGAGAGCCCCATAGCCTCCTACAGCTAACTTTGCCCTCCGACACAGAAAAGCCTCCATTACCAATTCAGCTTCCGTCTTTCATACTGAGTATAGATGAATACCGCTGGGGTTTTTGTCTTTTATTGGTGTGCAAAATTTAGCTCGCAGCAAATCTGAGCTGGCCTTCTCAAAAGAGAAAGTAAGAACTTGCTCTCTTTATTCGTACCTGGCTTTCCCGAACTGATCTAGTTGCAGCCGTTTTTCTAACTTCCTCCTTCAGTTTCAGTGAGAATAAACTACTTCCTGATCTCAGTGCCTGGCCATAGAGTAATGCTATCCTCAGTGAGTAGCTTTAAGAGGAAGTGAACTTTCAGCACTGTTTGCGTATTGGGTAACGTGTGTTTTTTTCTTTGGGCTGAAGAACTTAATTGACTTTTAAGGGCATCAAGCTCATGTTTTGCCCCCATATAAAGATTGTGAGCCGTCACTGAAGGTTCAACTGCCACCAAGACTAAACACGTTTGCGGCTGGCCCCCTGCCACTTGTTCATTCCAGTATCCTCCCTGATGTCTGGTTCTCATCTGGTCCTTCCTAAGGCCATTTGCTTTGCGATATATCACTGAGATTTCTGTCATTGCTTACTCGATGGTTTCCTCCTCTAGCCGCTGCTACGAGCTCATGCTCAGTGATGTAGCTTATGCTACATCATGACGAATCAACATTACTTCCACTTTACTGCCTTTTTATGTCTTTATACAATTTGAAATTGTTTTTCCTGCTCATTTCAAAACTCTGTGGATTTGCCACACGCTCCATTTCTATCTACTTATATCGACTGCTTAAATTTTGTCATTTTCTATACCATCTTTTTCCTCTCTCCTTGAGAGTAAAGCTTACTCGGTCTCTGGGTCTTCCATCTAGGTTGTCTATCCACCTTTTCCCTACTGGAAACAAGATCAAAGCTATTTTTTCTTCCTCAAACTTAACTTTTATCTTTCTTGGACAAAAGGAAGGTACAATGTGAGAAACTTATTTTTTGCTCAACAGGTACTCTTTTTTTATTCCTCTTCCTTTCTCTCTTCTGTCTCTTTTTCTCTTCCTTCTTCCTTCAAAATAATTCCTTCTAGCAATTTCCATCCTTATATGTGCACATTAATCTTACAATGTAATCTAGCACCTAAACATAGTTCATCTTATGTTATTTTAAAATCTAAGTTTTTAGCAACGGACACTAAGACATTCAGTATCAGGTGTCTAAATACAAAATTCTAAATCATCATTAAAAACTAAGAACACAATTTGCCATCTAACAAATTATATCCACTCATTTTCCAGTCACTGAGTTATCCTTAAAAATGATCAATATGCCAAGATTCTAGATGACTTGTTTGGCATAAACTATTCACCTGGGCGAATGGATGATATGTTCTCTAAAATATCAAACCAATACATTATTAAGTGTACCCAGAGGTTCTTTAACAGATTGGCGTAGATATATAGAATATACAAATCACTCACTTCCCTCTTTACTCCTGAGATGATGCAGATTCTTGCTTCTGCCCTTACAAGATTGCACTAAATGTGCCAAGGGCAGCTTGTGGGTACTTACTGTACTTACTGATGTCCCCATGACATCTGAAGTGACAGCAGAAACAGTAGAGGTTGAATACGCTAGTAAATATTTTTTGGATTGAACTTGTTTGCATTTCCCCATGATAACTGGCTTTAAAATACAGAAAACAAAAAAAGAAAAAGCTCTAAATTTCTTCTACAGGGGTTACCAACCTCTCTAACAGGTTTTCCTTTTTTTTGTTCTGAACTCCCTTTATTGTGGCATTAATCATTTCTAAAGCAATGATCACCTTTGGAGAAGAAACCTGGGAAGAACTGGGGCGTGAAGTCAGATTGAGGTGACAACCCTTTATCTGTATCTGCAGGAATGACTTCACCTCTCTGGCCTCATTTTCTCATAAGTAAAATGAGAATAACAGTTCCTAACTTTCCATCGGAGTTATGGGATTGACGATAACATGAAAACACACAACAGTGTTTGGGAAATGAAAGGTATGAATCAATATTCTGTTAGTTCATTAAGTTGGACTGTTTGTTTTGTTATGAACTGATACCTACATCAACTTTTTAGAGTTAAGCCCAGGCAAATGGAGTAGCACATCCTTTTTGTGATTTCTGGAATCCTGGAGAGGTCCAGAAATGCTCAGAAATCACTTCCTGACATACTGGCCTGATGTCTCTATTTTCACCTTCCATGTGTTCTTTCTTTACCTTTGTGTTCTTTCTTTACCTTTAAGTTCAATTCATTGTTAAAATGTAAACACCATTAAGAGGATGAATACTTTGTTTTATCAACGATTACCCTTTGATGTGAATGGATTTATCAAAGACTTTACTGTTCATGGGATTTGATTAGAACAAAGTAAAGAGAAAGAGAAGTTTAAGGTGCTGGAATTCTGGGGCCTGAGGGGTTAAGAAAGAGTTGATGGAGGTGGATTTAAGGAGTAATGCCTTGAGGGATACAGGGATAAAATGTTCCTCCAAGGTGTCTTCTTCTCACATGCAGCCACTGAATCAAGACATCAGCCTCCCCTTGCCCATCAGAATCACCTCAGTAGTTTTCACAAAATGTCAACACAGGCCCCATAGCTTAGAGATTAGGATTTAATTGATTTCATTTAACTGGTTAGGGAGGGGATCTTCAGTGTTTAAAAGCCCTTTAGGCAGGACAGGAATAAAGATGCAGACGTAGAGAATGGACTTGAGGACACAGGGAGGGGGAAGGGTAAGCTGGGATGAAGTGAGAGAGTGGCATGGACTTATATATACTACCAAATGTAAAATAGCTAGTGGGAAGCAGCTGCATAGCACAGGGAGATCAGCTTGGTGCTTTGTGACCACCTAGAGGGGTGGGATAGGGAGGATGGGAGGGAGACACAAGAGTGAGGGGATATGGGGATATATGTATAGCTGATTCACTTTGTTATACAGCAGAAACTAGCACAACATTGTAAAGCAATTATACTCCAATAAAGATGTTAACAAAATAAATAAATAAATAATAAAAGCCCCTTAGGCAATTCAAATGTTTTGTAGAATTGAAAACCATGGAATTAGAAGAAATAGAGGCACAGGAAACATTTCTACCTAGTTCCGCCTAACCTACCCACAGGTTCTGTTTGAATTAAACCACTGAAAACCCAGTCTCTTTAAAAAGGATTTATTTCTTATTGGTTTAATTATTTTTAAGACCTGCTTTAAGAAAAAGTGAATCCACGATATTTATTGAGTCAGTTGCCACATTTTGTTGAAGGACATAAAGTTTTAATAATAACTAAACGATTCTAGGATCAGCTCAACAATCACCATTGCAAGGTAGAGACTTCTGTATTGTTAGAGTTCTTGCATTTCGTAAACAAGCTTCTTGCTTTTCTCTTCATATCTCAAAGGAAGAGAATCATGTTAGGATTTTCAAGAAATTCCCCCAAATAACTCATTCAGGTAATAACTGTTGTTTATTGCTTTATAATATATAATGCAGCTTTTTATATACCCTAATGACTGGGTAGATTTATTATTATCACTGCCATCATTCCTATCCACAGGTGATAGAGAAAGGGTCAGAGATTCTGACTTCCTCAAGTAACATGGCAATTTAAATGCAGAACTAGAACTTGACCCACAGTTTTGATGTTAAAATTTGCATCCTTTCTACAAATTCATTATTTTGAATTTCATTCTGTGTTTCTAGATGTTTAACTGTATCTTGGTAATTTGGGGGGGCTTCGACTATTTTTTCTCTACTACCCAGGGATACAAGGATTATAACACATAGAAAATCTCAGAGTTGAAGGTTGTTTTTCCTGTCTCTTTCATTTTAGAACACCAGAAATCAGAGTGTGCTAACAAAAGGGTGACCCTAACTCCTGGTTCAACCATTGATGGTTTTTGTTTATGCATTTGTCCTGGAGTAATTATTAAAGCATTCCCTTCAGTCTCCAAAGGGTCCCAATTAGGACAATAAATTATATAGTCAACCTACCTAATGAGTAGGTATCAAGCTTCTGATCTTTATTTTGTAGAAATAAGTTATTTATTTGGTTGGGTTTTCTTTCCATCAACAGTTTTCATAGTTCCTTTATTCCACCATGTTTTACTTAGAGCTTCACTGAGATTTGAATATATAGAGCATATGGAATAAAGGTGGTGACAATAATAATAGTAATTTACATTTACTAATCATTGATTTATCTAAGCACCAAGTTAGATACTTTAAATCCATTACCTCATTTAATACTTATAAAACCTCGTGAAATGGGTACTAGTGTTGTTCTCATTTAACACGTAAGCAAACAAAAGTATAGAGATGCTAAAGAACTTGCCCTGGGCTAAGGGTGAGAGTCAGGACTTTAGGTCGCATCAAACTTCAAAGTCTAAGCTCCAAAACAAAACAATAAAATCCATGGCCCTCTCCTCTTACCCATTCTACAAGAACCAGCTTCTTACACAACCACAGAATAATAGTTCTTGTCCCCAATTATTTGCCAGATGAAGTAGGACATAAAGGAATGTGAGAAAAGGAAAACATATTCAATGTGCTGCTGGAAACTTCAAATCTCCATATACAGTTGAGTCTATAGCAGCAGGGATATCTGTAGAGAATATTTAAAAAATTAGCTTAAAATCTCAACCACTGCTGTCTCGTAGACTAAGTATCCAGAAGATTGATGTCTTACACTTCATCCATATGATTTAAAATAGCCCGAACCATTTAAAGTCAGTAACTTGGCCAGCAATTTCATAGCTTATAACTTTTGAGTTAATTGAAGCTAGACCTACCTTTGATTATTCACATGGATCTACTATAAGGTAGGGACCAAATTTAGCCAAATATTTGTCACAAGGTTGAAACATTGTAAGTATACAAATATATAGCAGAGAGATGGGATTTTCATTAAACTACTTGCTGTTCGGCAGAAGTGCTAGAAAATGGTGGAAGTTTGAACATTGGAAGTGGAGGGTGGGAACCTCTGAAATTCTGTCTCAGAAGTACTCCCACCTGACAAAGAAAATCAAAATAGTATGACCAAAATGACATAGTAAATCCAAGAGTAATTTACTGCTCAGGCTGATGGACTCTTATCTGGTATTAGGAATTTAGGAATTGCTGAATGTGAACTCCTGCCGTCAGGGAGGCCGGAGTAGTAGTGGTTATGAAAGAAACGTGCTGTTGACCATTTTGCAAAGTTTGAGGCAATATTTTTGCGGAGGGAGTTGGGAAAGCTTTCTGAATGTTTAGAGTTGAACAGCAGTTGCAAAGATGAAGGGCGTTCGCTTTGTGGTATAAAAGAATGTGGCTGTATTTGGGAATAATGGGCCATTAGTGTGTCTGTGGTCAAAGGAAGGTGGCTTTTGGGGCTGTGCAGGGGGCCAGGCCAATGGTGGCAGGGTAGAAGATGGTGAGCGTGAAGGGAGCAGTCTCAATAGTAAAAGTATTTGCGGCCAGCACTGAACACTAAGTACTAAAGTGGGGAATGGTTGTGACAAGATCCATATGGTGAACATGAAATGTTCCTGTTGTAGGTGCTAAAGATTCTGAAGAGTTTGGAAAACAAACCAAAGGCATTACTTGAACAGACCTAGATCAAGAGACTTTTTCTAGAGGATGCTGTAGAGGGAGAATATAGAAGAAAGATGAATGTGGAAGTGCCTGATACTGGGGACAAAGCAGAGCTATAAACTATATAATTTAGCCCAAATCTAACTCTTCTTTTTACAGAGCTTCTTTTTACAGAGGTGAAATAGAAAGCAGATTTTCTTCCATTCAGCCAAACCAAACACTAATAAAATTGGCCAGCATGAATGCAGAAATAAATCATCCCAAACATGATTAATGTGAACATGGAACAGAGTTTCTGAAAGCAGATACAAAGTATATTTTTTCCCACCATCATGTAAACTCTACAACATTTCCATAATTTGAGATTTCAAGAGTAAGGAAACAAACAGCCGTAAATGTTGACTTCTCAGAAGAGCAGTTATTATAGATATATTTGGCCAGGAAACATTTTTTTAAGATTAGTTGAAAGTGAAAAAGAGCAATTTTTTGAATTTTGGGTTGTTTTTAACATTTTTAATTGAGATTAATTTTTAGAGCATTTTAAGGTTCACAGTAAAATTGAGGAGAATGTACAGAGATTTCTCATATAACTCCTATTCTCCACCATTGTTACATCACCCACCAGAGTGGTACGTTTATTACAATTGATGAACCTACACTGATACATCATTATCACACAAAGTCCATAGACTGTGTTAAAGTTCACTCTTGGTATTGTACATTCCATGTGTTTGGACAAATGTATAATGACAGGTATCCACCATTATAGCATCAAACAGACTAGTTTCACTACCCTAAAAATGCCCTGTTCTCCACCTATTCATTCTTCTCCCCCACTCTCAACCCTTGGTGACACTGATCCTTTTATTATCTCCATAATTTTTCCTTTTCCAGAATGTCATGTAATTGGAAACATACAGTGTATAGTCTCTTTGGATTGACTTCTTTCCCTTAGCAATATGCATTTATATTTCTGCCTTATCTTTTCATGGCTTGGTAGCTCATTTCTTTTGAGCACTAAATAATATTTCATTTTCTGGATATACCACAGTTTATCCACGATGAAGGACATTGTGGTTGCTTCCAAGTTTTAACAATTATGAATAAAGCTGCTATAGATATCTGTGTGCAAGTGTTTGTGTGAACTTGTTTCCAACTTCTTTCAGTAAATAACAAGGAGCATGATTGCTGGATCACATGATAAGAGTATGTTTAGTTTATAAGAAACTGCTAAACTATATTCCAAAGTGGCTGTACCATTTTGCATTTCCACCAGCAATTAATAACTGTTCCTGTTGCCCCACACTGTCACCAGCACTTGATGTTGTCAGTGTTCTGGATTTTGGCAATTCTAATAGGTAAATAGTAGTATTTTGTTTTAATTTGCATTTCCCTGATGACATATGTTGTGGAGCATTTTTTCATATGCTTACTTGCCATTTGTACATTTTATTTGGTAAGGGGTCTGTTAAGGTCTTTGGCTCTTTTTTTTTTGTTTAATTTCAGGGAATTCTGCAGTGGGGAGACCTTGCAGGGATTTACACTCTTCTGGAGTAGGCTTTAAAGAACGGCTGAGGAGTATAGAATTATGAAAGACCAGCTTTCTCAGCTTGGGTCAGACAACACTGAGGCAAAGCTTACCCTTCAGGGTTCCCCTGTCGATCAGGCATGCAGAGTGCTTGGCATCCTCCCTGTGCCTCTCCTGTCCCCCCATCCTTTCTGATATCCCCTGGAAACATATACATCTCTTCCACGTAAATTCTTGTTGGGCTCTGCTTCTGGTGTGCCTAACTTAAGATAGTGTGTTACCTGCTTTATTATCCTTTATATTTTAGCTGTGAATACAGAAGACATGATGCTTTAGCTCAAAGGACTTACTCTCTAGTGATGGAATAGCATGCCCATGTAAGGCAGGGGTGTGTGGAAGCATGTGCTTGTAAATAATGCCCTTAAACTCTGTAGGTGATCCACTAATTGCCTACATATAGGCCAAGTTTTAGTCATAGGTATGAACTACATTGTATCTTTAACTCCAGGTTACTGATTTTCTCATCTATGAAATGGGTGGGGGGGTATTTATGAAGTCTAAATAAGATAATAAAATTACTTAGAACTTAGCCTGTGCTTAACACATAGTAATCATTCATTAGCATTTACTAATTTCTTGGGAATTAATTGTATGCGAGCTAAAATGAACAACTTTAAATTAAATCAAACTAAGATGGATTCAAATTATGGCAGCTTACCATTTTATTAAAGTCTGACTTTGAGTAAGTACTTACATTTTCTAAATGCCTCAGTTACCACTGTCTGTAGCGTGAAAATCCTCAAATCAGAGAAACTCAGTTTGAAACAGACCAATGAGTAGAATTATAAGTAGCAGATTTGTAACAAAATATAAATTAATTTTGTTTAAAGATTGAGGTCTTGAAATGAATGATCCACAAAATTTAGTAATTATTAGTGGTAAATCTCAATGTATAGTTTATGGTACCACTCGATAAATTTGAGAGCTACTAGTTAGATATTAGATGCATCGAATTTACCTTTTGTTGTGTTTCTGTCTTAGGGCAATTGGTTAGCTTTATTAACAAAGACATTAATGAGACTAAGTTTACCCATTTGATCTCAGTGTGGGCCAGTAAGCTTTTCTTTGTTTCTTGATCACAGACTGAACTCCTAATCCTTGCCAGTCATTATGTGGATTTATAATGCTCAAAATGAGAATGCTGATGAAGTTGGTCAGTATGAACACAGCAGTGCAAATTCTAAAAGGTCATTTATATGTGTGTGTGTGCGCACATGTATTGATATACATGTGTATGTATAATATAGTACATCAAAGTATATCCAAAGTATCCAAGAAGGATTAGGTAAGGATGAGAGTGTTAGCATAGTTATGAAATTCACTATAAATTCATGACAATGACTGAGGAAGATACTAAAAGTGCATGTATAGCTTTATGTGAGAAGATTCATTTTCTGAAAAAAAGAGTGGTATGATTTTTGCTTCATTTCCCTGGGCCTTAGTTCTACATTTATAAAAAAACAATAGTGGTACCTTTTTCTCATATATTAAATCATGTTATTTGCTTAAGGAGAAATGAGGAGAAAATCTTTTGGGTTCTTTAGAGGAAAGGCACAATATTCAGTTAAGTGGGTCTATTAGTTTTATGATTTTCTTCTGAAAACCCTTAAGTATACATTAACCAAAGAATAGGGAAACTACATTTTGCCCTGAGATAGCAAATCACAAAGATAATCAAAGTTGATTTGAGAGTTCCCAAACATAGCTAAAAAAACAACCCATGTAACTCCTTGGTGCCTAAATAGTTGGGACTAGCAGAACTCAAAGGAGCATTCTAGCTGCACAGTTTTCTTCTATGATTCTGTGAAGAAATACATTTCACACATACATGGATTGTGTGTGATTTCACACATACATGGAGTGCGTGTCTCAAGTAGCACTGATTAGGCCTGTCTTCTATAAACGATTCCATTTCTCCTCCTTTTTCCTTCTAATTCAATTAGGTCTCTTTTCTTCATTTTTAATGATGCATTGTTTTTTACTTTTATAAGCAATACATGTTCATTGCAGACAACTAGAAATACAGAAAGCATAAAATAAAAAATAACAATCACCCATAATCACCACCCCCAGAGATAACCACCATTAGCATGTTAATACATTTCTTCCCAGTGTCTACATATTTTTTTTGTAATTGAAGTATAATTGACCTACAATACTATGTTAGTTCCGGGTGCATGACACAGTGATTCAATATTTCTATACATTACAAAATGATCATCATGATAAGTCTAGTTACCATCTGTCACCATACAAAGATATTACAATATAATTGACTATATTCCCCATGCTGTATATTTCATCCCTGTGACTCATTTATTTTGTAACTGGAGGTTTGTATCTCTTAATTAAATTAGTTCTTGATCTTCATTGTTGGCCTCCTCTATGTGTTCTTTCATATAGGATTTATAACTTTTCCTATGTTCTGAAACCGTATCAAACCAAACTGGTCCATTTGCTAGTAACTTGGAGATTATTTTTAGAAATATTCTACACAGCTTTTTCTAGTATATTTCTTGAGTGCTTAACATTACTTGTCAGGGAGTACCAATACTATGGGAAACATAAAGTTTTATTGTCCTAAATGCAATCAGTAAGGACAAGATCATAAACAATTAGAGAAAAGGTTTATTGGTCTTTTGAGCTTTCAAAAGTTATGGGACACGAGACAGACTGGAAAAACTGATCAGAGAATTTGGAAAAATCAAACACTGGTTGATGTTGCTCTTGGTCAGGTCAAGAAGCCCCAAATGGAGTGAATATGTCAGGTGAAGTAAAAGGATTGACAGGTCACATGCTGCAGAATTCCTCTTGCACGTTTCCTCACCGTATAAGTAAATAACACTCGTATGAAATCTCATAAGAGAATATTCAGCTGAATCTCACTTCAAAACAGCTGCCATTTTCAGACAGTTGCTCTCACGTTGGGTGTGGCTGCACCTCTGAGACAGACCATTTTGAAAGACAAAACTAGTGGCTTCCTCCATTGCTCACTTATTTTCTAAAATCAAGTGTAGAGCTAGAGTAGAAACAAGTTAACCCATGTAGCATTGCCAGTGCTCTTGACAGTATTGTGAAGGATGGGAAACTCTTCAGCAGAATGCAGAAAGAAAAAATTGGGGCGGGGGTGTTCTCATTTCTATTATCTTTTTTTTTCTAGATTGAAGGGTTTTTTTGAATTTTAATTTAGAGATAGAAACATACTTTCTTAGTTTAGTGGTATTTCACTGGACACAGCAGCAACCACAATTGTCAAGTAGCTGGAAGAAATGGTTTCTCAAATAGAAGGGAATGTTATTAATTCCCAACATAGAAGTGTGGTAAATTCAATGGTATTAGTTTGTAAATTTGACTTGGTAATGAACCACTAAGGCAAAAAAAGAGTGCCAGAAATTTCCCTTAAATCAATAGCTAATATTGGATACTTGAAACACCATGACACTTTCAAAGAACACTTTAAGTAGATAGTGGAAATAATATTAGTCAATTATATCATAGGATTTGACAAAGAGAGCCACAACTATTGTCTTGAAAATATAGACGTAGAATATAAATCCAGGGAATAAAATCCTTAAAGAACTTGGAAATAAAGACCTTTTTGTGTTTTGTCTGAAGAACTTAAATTTCAAGGGAGAAAAATCCATGAATCCCCATTTATAGCCCATATTTTCCCAATCCAAATTCTATTTCTTATCTGGAGTACCCAGTAACTAGGAAAGGGGAATCTTGCTTTCCTAATGAGAAAAAAAATAGAGGTAAGTTTAGACAGGAAAAGAGCCAATAGAAAAAGAAATAGTCAAGAGAGGCCTTTTTAACTTTAAGCCAATAGGACTTCATAGAGAAGAGAACTACGAGAGTGGGGGAAAAGTCTACCAATGGCTATTTTAGGATACTTAGTATTTGACCCTACACAATATAATGATGATCAAGATCATTTTTAGTGAAACAAAAATGGAAAACTATAAACTTACACATAAAATTACACCTAGAAATATAATTGAGGTTTGTGATATGAAAATTAAATAACTTATAGACTGTAATCTATTACAGCTAGAAAACTAAGATGTATATATATGTCTTACGATATATGTCATGGATATATTACTTCTACACTTTTAATCAATTAATGGTCCAATTCCCCCACCCTCCACCTATTTTCCTTCTTTATTACCCATTACCAGAGGATGGCATCGAGGGCCTTTGATGCTACCTTCTTTGTAGAGTTGAAAGAAAAACAGCATCTGTCCTCATGGTAGATAAACAAATATACAATAGTAATTTATCCTGTGGGTCATCTTACTGGTGATGACAGCTAAAAGTTCTTGCTTATGTTAGCTTGTTAGAAATATGTATTGGGTTGGCCAAAAAGTTCATTCGTTTTTTTTCCATAAGATGGCTGTAGTCACTACGTTGTCTTTAACTTCATTCAAAACAGTTTTGTTACATTGCATGTGACATCTGTCATATCAGCATGCATTTAAAAAAAGACCTCAAAATTGGTGCATTTTTGTGTAGTCATTTTAATATTGGAGATGGAAGAAAAAAAGCAACATTTTCGGCATGTTATGCTTTATTATTTCAAGAAAGGGAAAAATGCAACTGAAACGCAAAAAAAAAGATTTGTGCAGTGTATGGAGAGGTGCTGTGACTAATCAAACGTGTCGAAAGTGGTTTGTGAAGTTTTGTGCTAGAGATTTCTCTCTGGATGATGCTCCACGGTCGGGTAGACCAGTTGAAGTTGATAGCGATCAAATCGAGACATTAATTGAGAACAATCAATGTTATACCACGTGGGAGATAGCTGACATACTCAAAATACCCAAATCAAGCATTGAAAATCACTTGCACCAGCTTGGTTATGTCCATCGCTTTGATGTTTTGTGTCCCACATAAGTTAAGCGAAAAAAACCTTCTTGACCGTATTTACACATGTGATTCTCTACTTGAACGTAAAGAAAACATTCTGTTTTTAAAACAAATTGTGACAGGCGATAAAAAGTGCATACTGTACAATAATGTGGAACGGAAGAGATCGTGGGGCAAGTGAAATGAACCACCACCAACCACACCAAAGGCCGGTCTTTATCCAAAGAAGGTGATGTTGTGTGTATGGTGGGATTGGAAGGGAGTCCTCTATTACTAGCTCCTTCCAGAAAACCAAACGATTAATTCCAACAAGTACTGCTCCCAATTAGACCAGCTGAAAGCAGCACTCGATGAAAAGCGTCCAGAATTAGTCAACAGAAA
This sequence comes from Globicephala melas, assembly GCF_963455315.2. Taxonomy (NCBI): domain Eukaryota; kingdom Metazoa; phylum Chordata; class Mammalia; order Artiodactyla; family Delphinidae; genus Globicephala; species Globicephala melas. Next base: position 111,945,140 of record NC_083318.1, on the reverse strand, counting down.
ACGCATAATCTTCCATCAGGATAATACAAGACCACACGCTTCTTTGATGACCAGGCAAAAACTGTTACAGCTTGGCTTGGAAGTTCTGATTCAAGCATAGTATTCACCAGACATTGCACCTTCAGATTTCCATTGATTTCGGTCTTTACAAAATTCTCTTAATGGAAGAAATTTCAATTCTCTGGAAGTCTGTAAAATGCAACTGGAACAGTTCTTTGCTCAAAAAGATAAAAAGTTTTGGGAAGATGGAATTATGAAGTTGCCTGAAAAATGGCAGAACGTAGTGGAACAAAACAGTGAATACGTTGTTCAATGAAGTTCTTGGTCAAAATGAACAATTTGTCTTTTATTTTTACTTAAAAACCAAAGGCACTTTTTGGCCAACCCAATATATCATTGCCATTCAATTAAACAAAGGGAATCCTTGTAGAGGAGATGGGATTGAAGCTGCACGTTGCAGCAAGAAGGAAAGCTATGTGGAAAGCACTGTGACCTAGGAGAGCATGGCTTTGGTAGGAGCATAAACCTGGAGAGGAAGGTGTGCTCAAAGGTGATCTACATAGATTTGGAGTGAAGGTGGAGTGCTCTCAGGCCATGTGTAGATCGCTGCCAATTTATACTCTTAAAGCATTTTAAGACAAGGGGACGTTGGATTTCAAAGTCTCAGGGAGCACTTCTCTTTTGGTCCCTTGCCCATTTAGCAGTTTGGAGCTGCCATTTGTGCACTAGATAAATTGTGAAATTGAGAGTTCCTTTTATATTTGACTGTTTTATATGTGGTCACTAAGGTAAATGTTTAATAAGCAATCATAGGTCAGTTACCGGGGCTGTTTCTTTTTTACATGGATGTAATTGTGAGCTGCTGTGTGAGAAAAACAAAGCATATGCAGAAGATTTCAAAGTGAGTTTTATTGCTTCATTAAAGTTTTTACAGTGTTTTCTCCCAACACTACTAACTCAATGAAATAAAAGGAGAAGCTGCCTTCAAAGAAGGATATAGTCACTTCCTCTCCCCAGGAGTCTTTTTTAAGTGTCTAGTTCTTGTTATCTATTCATGTTTTCTTCAAAAGCTGTAGCCTCTCGCTTTTTATATGTACTGTTTGATATCTGTTAGTTGAACTACATTAAACTAAGGGGTTATTTTGTCCTGGATTAAAACAACAAAAATAGACAAGTGAACTTTCTGGATTTTCAATTCCCATGCCCAACCCCTTCTTCTGATAACAAAGGATGGCATTTTCTCTTGAACAAGTTTGTATGTTTTTCTTTACTCTTTTGCCCCTTATTTCCCAGAATTATCCACATTGGCTGGAGCTTATTTACTGTGGTTAGTTACTGAGTGATTTGGGTTTTCTCTTTACATTTTTCTTTTATTGGAGTCTGTTTTTTCTTATTAAAATATGTTCTAGGCCATTTTACTTCCAGCAATACCAGTCATAAGCCATTTTGTTCTTTATTCCACTTCACAAGTGGGCAATGGTAAATGAAGTATCAAAATGCTGTGGTAGGATGCCTGTGACCTTGATTTTGCAGTTAACACTTCACACTTCCTGTCTGAATGTGGACTCCATCACTTTCTCTTGGCTTTTGCATTGCCTGCTTATGTTTTATTTTCTTTGTTTTCCTATTCTTCCTCATTAAGGTCAGGTCCTGTCTATGAAACACCCCGTTGTTGAATACTAAAGGCCTCGTAGACCAAGGATCAACCAAACCCTAGATAACTGTGTAGTTCTCCCATTCTGAAATACATACATAGCTATAAATAACATTAACATATACATAATATACATAGATGTATACATACATGCATACTAAAGAGTATGTAAATGTAGACTTTGTATATCTAGTATCTATCTCCCTACCAACCTGTCCACCTAACTATCTATCATCTATCTATCTATCTATCTAATGTATCTATTATCTATCTTTATCTCTTCAAAAACGAATTCAAATATGAGTATAGTTATCATTTACCTCTAAATGAAGGAACATTTTTCTTTTTGTGGGGAGGACATTCAAAATCCAAAATGAACTTTTAAAAAACTTGACCTCCCCCTCGAACACCCTTCTAGAGGAGGACTGCCAGGATCTGACTTGTGGCTCTGTGAGCCATCTCTGAGTAGCAACTCTCCTGAGTATAAAGGGACAGTCCCCATCTAATACTCATGAATGTGTGCAGTATAGTGTCATGATGTTGAGAAGAAGGGAAAGACAGCAATTTTCTGTCACATTTGCCAGAAGAGACTCATGGTGGTCAAGACCTTCCCACCAGCTAGTGAACACCAGCAACCAACTTCCTTGGGCATGGCCTTCCCTCAGGCCACAAATCTCTATTCTAAACCTAAATACACAACTTTTGGAAAAAAAAAAAGAAAAGAAAAATTAGGTCAGCCCTAGAGACCCGTGTTTGCACCTACAGTATTTGTATTTCTCTGTCCTTTGTGCGAATGAATTAACTTGCATAGGTATTTGGTGCCACTAATATCCATGACACACCCTGTGCTCTGTGCTGGTCCCTGTGCTCCAGAAATATATTAACAAAAGGTGAGAAGATTAGGCAGACACAGCAATGCTTCCTGGTATGGATACAGGTACTTATTAACACCCACAGACTTATTAACACCCTCATTTCTTGAGCTAAGAAATGACCAGCCTGTGCTATGAGTCAATAGTGGGCCAGGATTTTAAGTCTCTTCAGGTAGAGCCTGGTCTTTCTCAGGACATTCACCAAGCCTACCAAACCTTGCAATGGACATTTCCAGTGTGCCAGGTGTGGACTATGTGCTTTAAATATATTGGTTCATGTAATCCTTACAATACACCTTGAGGTAGGTTCTACAAATATCCCCATTTTGAAGATAAGAAAACTAAGGCACAAGAGAGACTAAACAATTTTCCCCAAAGTCATAAACGAAGTAATGAGCAGAGCCAGGATTTGAATTCAGGCATCTGGCTCCAGACACTTTGGCCTTAACTACTCTGAGGGATGGAACATACTGGTAGCAGGGTGAGTCAGTAAAGTTGCTTTCTCTCACCATCTCTTTATGGTTCTCTGGAATAGGAATGAGCCCCCAAAGTGGCTCTGTGAAGCCCTGAGGGCATCCCATGGATAAAGGTGGATGCTGTCTCCAGCACAGTAAATGCAGGATATTAGCCATTGGTGCTAATTTGTTCCTGGGTCACTGAGATATACACCACGTGATCTAAGGAAGATGAGTGCAAAACTGTGGAAAACATTGAGTAGAATATTTTCCCCATGTGTGTGCACCTTCTCTGAGTACAGGCAGCCATGGTTGAAAATTGAGGTGAGATTATTTGAGGATAGTGGCACAATCTTACTCATGAGAACAGTATCCGTGTGGCCAAGTGCTTAATGGAAAACTAACTTCTGGAAAGTTTTCAACATGTTTTATATGTGGCCCATATAAAATCATACTAACATTTTCAGGGAATAATTTACATAAACATAAATAAAATACTAGAAGTAGAATAATATCTAACTTTTGTAAGTGAATTTTACATTATCTCATCTAATCGTGTTTATAGACAAGAAAGCTAGACCTTACAGAGATGAAGTGACTTTCTCAAGGTCACAAATGTAATAAGGACAGAACTGGATTAGAAGTCAAGTTTGTCTGATCCCGAAGTCCTAGATCTTTATATATTACCGTGTGTGTGTGTGTGTGTGTGTGTGTGCGCGCGCGCTGGGGGGTGTAAAAAGTGTGCTGAATAAAATTTTTTAAAACCAACATAGGTACTTCCCTGGTGGTACAGTGGTTAAGAATCCACCTGCCAATGCGGGGGACACAGGTTTGAGCCCTGGTCCGGGAAGATCCCACATGCCACACAGCAACTAAGCCCGTGTGCCACAACTACTGAGCCTGCACTCTAGAGCCCATGAGCCACAGCTACTGAAGCCTGCATGCCTAGAGCCCATACTCCGCAACAAGAGAAGCCGCCGCAATGAGAAGCCCGCGCACCGCAATGAAGAGTAGGCCACACTCACCACAACTAGAGAAAGCCCGTGCAGCAACAAAGACCCAACACAGCCAAAAATAAATCAATAAATAAATAAAGTAAAAAAAAAACATAAAGTGGTTTCCTCTTTTAGTTTCAGTAAAAGCTGTGTTAGAGCTGGGTTAGAGCTTCAGAGTGGCTCACAGAGAAGGACGTCATGGCAAGGCTGCTGGGAGAGCCTTAACATTTTTGAGAAGGAAGCATGATGAATGATTATAGAATGAATGCCTGAGAAATGAAGACTGAGACTCAGAAGGCTGAGATCTTCCTCAAAGAAGCTCGGGCTCCCCACATAACTTCAGTTTTCCTCTCTCTAAAAGGAGGAGGGTAGGCCAGGGCACTGCCAAGGTTCCTTCCTGTTTTAAAGTCCCTAGGTTTTAAACTAATGTCATTTCAGAATCTGCACAGAATTGACACATGTCTTTGATCATCAGTGAAATGCTACATTGCTTGCTTGACCACAGCATCTCCCTGCCTGCTCTATAATCACTTCTCAAACAATCTAGTATTCTCTGGCAGTATCATTTTTTTTTCCAAGGATGCCCTTTGAGGGTAACTTTGTATTTTGATATAATTTCAGACTTACAAAAAAGCTGCATGAATTGCATAGGAAATTCCAGTAATACTTTTTCCAGATTTACCAAGTATTTACATTCTGTTCATTTGCTTAATTATTTTCTTTGTGTGTGTATATGTATAATATATATATATATATATATGTATAGGTGGAATACCATTTGAGAGTTTAAAAGTTTAGAATGTTGTAACCTTTTATCCTTAGTTTACTGCATAATTTTTAAGAACACAGGCATTCTCCTACATAACCATAATCCAGTTATCAAAACCAGAAAATTTAACATAGATATATATTATAATCTGATACATAGTCCATACTGAATTTAATTTTTTTTATTTTTATTTATTTATTTATTTTTTTGCTGTATGTGGGCATGTGGGATCTTCCCGGACCGGGGCATGAACCTGTGTCCCCTGCATTGGCAGGCGGACTCTCAACCACTGCGCCACCAGGGAAGCCCCCATACTGAATTAATTATGAATTAATTAATTATGCTAATAATGTCCTTTATGAATGTTTTCCTTCGTCCAGGATCCAATCCAGAATCACTAATAGCCTTGAGCTGTGATGTCTCTTTAAATATGGAATGGCTTCTCATCCTTCCTTTTTATTTCTTGATCTTAATATGTTTGAAGATTATGTTGTAGAATGTCCTTCAAATTCAGTTTGTCTAATGTTTTCTTATAATTAGATTCAGATTATGCTCTTTGTGGGGCAGTTATACCATTGAAGTTGTGTGGTGTCCTTCTCAATGTATCATATCAGGTGGCACATGATATTGGTTTATCCCAATATTAGTGATGCTAACTCTGATCACTTGGTTAAGGTGGTGTCTGCTAGGTTTCTTTACTATAACTTATGATTTTTCTCTTTATAATTAATAAAATTTTAATTCACATTATGAGATTCTAATTACATATGCTTTAGACTGTTTGATATTCCTACTTCATTTTTTCACTTTTTTTGTACTGAAATTTAGATTTCTATTGACCTGTTGTCAGTATTAATCTGTTGTACTTATTCTTTTCACTGCTTCCAGTCTGTTGATACACTGATTATGTAATTTTTTATCTAAGATATCATATATTTTGTTTCTATCAATTTCATTCGGCTCTTCTTTTGTAATAGTTTCTATTTCTATGTCCAAATTACCCATCTGTTTACATATATTATGTACCTTGTGCTTCCTTTTATCAAAGTTATTTTAAAGTCCCTGTCATATCATTTTAACTTCTGGGCCATCTCTAAGTCTGCTATTATTTCTTTAAAATTTAAAAAATTTTTCTTCATGAATTTTGTAATTTTTGATTGTATGCAGGACACCGTGTGTACTAAAAAACAAAACAGTAGAGACTGAAGTAAATAACATTTCTGCCTGGGAAAGGGAACACCCTTATTCCTGTCAGTAGTCCATCTAGACCATTGTTGAGATGGGACTGGAATTTACTGTTGTTTTAGTTCACCATTAGGTTAATGATTCAGGGGTGAGTTAGTACTTTACCTTTGGCAGGGCAAGACCTTTTTGTACAAACAATCTTTAGCTTTCTGAATTAATAGGCATCTCGTTCTGCTTTATAAACTGGCTTCCAGCTTTTTATGTTGCTAAGGAGTTCCCTTTGATATTGAGCCCTGCCTCCTGACTTTTGTGGTTTAAGAGATCTTTTTCTGCTCTCCTGCCTTGCTCTTGCATCTTTGGAGTGCTGAGAAGTATATTCAGTGAATGCTCAGAATGTCTGTAGGGATTTAGCATGGCTTGTCTCTGACAGGCAGGGCAAAAGAGCTGAAAGACACTCTCAGGCCCTGGGCACCTGCTTCTCAAAGGGGTCTCTCCTGGCTCTCCTATTCTTCCTCCAGCAGTGGGCAACCTCTGAGAAGGATGGAATAAGAACCTGCAGTGCCTTGAACAGTCTCTCTCATTTCTCCTGTCCTCCTCTAGCATTTAGCAAGCACCTGTATTTTAGGGGTTCTGTCTCAGCTTTCTTGCTCTGCTCATAATCTTTTGCATGAGCACTAAGTGAGGGTCTATGAGAAAGATCTGATGAGTGGGTGTAGACAGAGCTCCTCAGGATTCAAACATCACATCAACTGTCCCTTAGTCTTTAAAGTTCTTACAGAGTTCAGTTAGTTTCTCCTTAAACCCATTAATGGTGTCATCTTCCTAGTCCCACTGCCCTACAAAAGATGATAGAAGCTGTAGGGCTTTTCCTACAAAGGGCTTGCCACTTTCTAGGTTTTAGTTCATTTTGGCTTTTTTTATCCTCAACTATCTGATGAGTTTACAAAAAACTATGACTGTAGGTTATTAAGCTCATTTTTTATATTAAGGTTGAAGTGGAAGCAGAAATTAGGATTTTGTGTCCTTTTGATATAGTCCCATCATTCTTTGACCACTTTCTGAATTTCTGTATGACAAGATGTTCCAGGATTATCTTGTACTTTCTCTGTTCCATCTCTGTAATCAACCTTTCCCATGGATCTCTGGCTTCTTTTTAAAAGGAGAAGCCACTATTAATTAGAAGCCAAGGGCTTCTCTGGTGGCACAGTGGTTAAGAATCCGCCTGCCAATGCAGGGGACATGGGTTTGAGCCCTGGTCCCGGAAGATCCCACATGCCATGGAGCAACAAAGCCTGTGCACCACAACTACTAAGGCTGCACTCTAGAGCCCGTGAGCCACAACTACTGAGCCTATGTGCCACAACTAAAGCCCGTGTGCCTAGAGCCCTTGCTCCGCAACAAGAGAACCCACCACAGTGAGAAGACCGCGCACCACAATGAAGAGTACTCCCCGCTCACCGCAACTGGAGAAAGCCCGCACACAGCAACGAAGACCCAACACAGCCAAAAAAAAATAAATAAAACATACTAATTAATTTTAAAAAATTAGAAGCCAAATATTATAAGTACTACATATGCTCATTGTTAATGGATGTCATTGCTTCTAGGTCCTCTCACATGAATAGAGCTGGGGAACTATCTATCTCTGTTTATATTCATTCACCTATTAAAACTATGATCTTATACTGGTGCTTTCAATTCCAATCTAACACTACAGGGTACATTCTCATCCTCTGTTTTCCGTATTTGTAACTCTTCTACAACTACATGAAACTTGAATCTCATTACCCTTAATACATTTACTCATTTGCTCAAGATTAGAATACACAGAGATTAGTGTAGGAATTGGTAACCCATACCACTGTGGAGGGGTAAAAAAGAAACCTTCTAACTAGGCTTCAACATTTGTTTACTGTTTTTTTAAGGTAAAGTTTACATACAGTAAAATAAATATTAACACACAATTCAGTGAATTTTGATAAATGCATACCTAGTACAATCCACACCCCAACAGCGTATTGAACATTTCCATCATCCCAACAATTTCCCCCTCCCAGGCAATTCTTTCTCTCTCCCCTGAGCAACTACAGTTCTAATTTTTTTCATTATATATGAGTTTTGCCTGTTCTACAGATTTATATAATGGAATAACACAATGTGTATTCTTTAGTGTTGGGATTCTTTTGCTCAGCATAATGTCTGTAACATGCATATGTGCTGTGCATGTCAATAGTTTTGTTTTTCTTTTTCTTTTCTTTTTTTTTTTTGGCTGAGAATTGTCTCATTATATGTATATACTCCACAATTTGTTTATCCATTCTCCTGTTGATGGACATTTGGGATGTTACCAGTTTTTTGCTATTATGAATAAAGCTGCTTTGAACATTCTTGTACCAGTCTTTGTGTGGATGTATGTTTTCATTTTTCTTGGATGCATAAGAATGGAGTTGCTGTGGCATGGGTGGGTATGTATGTCACTATAAGGAATTGCTCAACCCTTTACCAAAGTGCACCTCCAATCTGTTTTTTACTTCATTTTAACACCTTTCTTTTGCACCTGGTGTGGGGCTTTGACCTCCCCCACTGTATGAGCGCCCTCCATAGGAAGGGCTCTAGTGTTGGACTGGTTTGAAGGCACACAGGGAGCTCTGAACTGCTTGGAATAGGCCAGTCAGGCTTCTAGCTGAGCTTCAGGGAAGTGGTAACAAACCTACATTCTCAACTCTGAGTCTCTGGTATGCCTCCAATTTCCCTTCCCCTTCTCAACTGTGCAACTAGTCAATTCTTAACACTTAGTGGAGTTGTCACACTTCAGCTGCAGCTGGATCTGACATGTGCAAGGGGCATTATTTCCCCTCCCAGGACTCCCTGAGACTTTGTACTTTCAGAGCTCACCTTATCCTCTACAAGCCCTGAGATGCTGTGATGCTGAGGAGTGGGTGGGTGGGCAGGGCCTCTCTGTTGGCTGATTTGACCCCTTTGTTCTTTTAGTCACCTTCTGGCTGAGCAATTGGGGGCAACTTCATGGCTGAACCTGGCTTTAGGCTTCGTGATATCTGGACTTCATGAGCTCTGTGTTTAGCTAAGAATTGTCAGAAACAAAATGACTAAGGTTCTTGAAACTCCACAGTGTCCCAAAATACAGTAAAACATCTATACCCCAAAATAGCACTTACACAACATGGGGAGTATGCATTACCTTGCTCTTTCTCCATCTCTGTCGATGCTGTTGGATTTTCTCTCCCCACATCAGTTCATCCTCTTACCTCATCCCTTGCTTTGAAGGCAGCATGTGCTACAGTTTTCTTATCAGATTCAGACACTTCTTTTCCCCAGCAACCTCCTCGCCTTCAGACTCATTCCTACTCTTCCTTTTCAGGTTTATTGGTGTCATAGGGCATTATCATCTATTATTGCCTAGCATGTCTCCTTAAATGCAAGTGATACTAACACTTTGGTAATTACAGTGCTCGCCTTGTGAAGGACTTTTGTGATTAAAACGTTTTATCATTGGTGGTTGTCTTGCATGATATTTTTAATGTGGCTACCTTGATGAACGTTTATACTTTAAACAGAGCTGTGATACTCATCTAAAAAAGAGCAGTAAAAATGCATTTCCTGGTGAGTCAGTTCATTTTAGGTAACAAACCAGAGCCTGGGTTATAGTGCCTGTAGCACGTTCACAGAATACGTGTCAGAAGAAAACTTGTGCTGATGATGACAGCAGCCTGGAGAATGTGTCAGGAGCCCTGGTTCTCTTCAAAGAGGAAAACCATTGCCACTACTGATTTCGACTCTGCCTTCTTTCTACTTCCTGAAATATGACATTCTTCTCAGGGAAATCTGGGGTCTTAGGTTGGTTCTTGTAGCTCCACCTAAGATGCTCTTTAACCCCTCTTGCCGGGGGAGGGCTATCAGAAGTGTTCTTTCTTGGTCATCCAACCGGGGACAATTTAAATAGCACTTTAAACCACAACATATTCATCCTCCTGTTACAGCAGGCAGGCAGCTAGTTATGAGCAGAGAAATGGGGGCAGGGGCCAGGTGGCAGGAAATGAAGCATCTGGTAACCAGCAGGGGTCCATGGGCAGACAAAGAAAAGCAGGAACCTCCAGACTGACAGGAAACCACACGTCTTGGGTGACAAGTGTCCAGGAGGCAGACAAAGAAAGGTGAGGAAAGGCAGGAATCTCCCACATCCGAATGTAACCTGTTGCTTATTGTGCTGTCATTACAATAAAATTAGCCTTGCAGATAAGAAATACCCATCATGCACTAACGCCATGACACTTATGATCTAAGCTAAAAAAGGACAAAAATCTTGCCCTCGGGAAGGTGGAGCTGGGATGAAAATCAGGGAATACGACCCCCAAACTCCTCCTGCCCCAGTGAATACTCCACCCCTTCATTTGTATGCCCCTCATAACCAGCTTGCCAGAGAAACCCAGGGCAGCAGCTCCTCACCTGTCTGCCCGCTCTCCCTCTGAGAGCATATCCTTTTTTTTTTTTTTTTTTTTTGTGGTACGCAGCCCTCTCACTGTTGTGGCCTCTCCCGTTGCGGAGCACAGGCTCCGGACGCGCAGGCTCAGCGGCCATGGCTCACGGGCCCAGCCGCTCTGCGGCATGTGGGATCTTCCCGGACCGGGGCACGAACTCGTGTCCCCTGCATCGGCAGGCGGACTCTCAACCACTGCGCCACCAGGGAAGCCCGAGAGTGTATTCTTGCTTAAGTAAATTCCCACTTCACTTTCTTAACTTCCCTGCCTCTTCTCCGAATTCTTTCCGTGACAAGGCAAGAACCTTAAATTCACTGGGAACACTCCCATTTACTCATCCTTATCCTCCTACCAAACATTTATTGAATAATCAGTCACTAATGTGCTCAATAAATATGTTTAACACAGTGGACAATTAAATGTGAATAAGATATCCCTTTCCTCCAAGAGACTGTAGTTTAGAAGACATGGGGGGCCAAAAGTGCCTCTTTGTAAGTGACTAGAATACAAGTAAGAAAGTAATGAATTCCACTTAAGAGGTATGAACAGTGCTATGTCAGTTCGGAAGACTGGTCCCCACACTTTTGGTTTGTGCAGCCCATTAAAAAGATTTTTTGCATGCCTACTGGAGATATATGATATTTATATATGTTACATGTATGCACTCCATACTAATATATTACATACATTATAATCATAAACAATATTAGAAATTAAAAAGATAATTTTAAGAGGAAACAGTCAGTATTTTTTGAAATGATTTTAATTTTGTTGAACAATTGAAAACTCTTCTTACTTTCTTAAGTATACAATTTATAATTTTTTGGCAGTAAGAATGTGATTTATAGGTCAGATCTGATTTTTGCATCCAGTGTGGTTGATGTAAAGCTCATATTGGGAGAGGGGAATGTTATATCTGTCATTTAATTCTTGTTTGCTGGTGCTTATATTATTTTTAATTCGTAGGGTCTTGTAGAAAAAATATTAAGCATGTTGTGAGGCTTAATTTAACTAGAAACTAGATAAGACTATCCAAAAACCTATATAAACTGCAATATGTCATAATATACTGAAAATGAATGATGGATATGCGTCACAGCAAATGTTTTGTCATTGTGGAACTCCAGACTTTTGAAGGCTAATTTTCCATGGAATCCACATCTGATGCATGGATCTAGTGAGGGTCCTAGTGTCAATATGTATATTAAATAATAGTAGCCTTTAACTTCTTTCTTATTTTTAAAAGGAACTATCATAGACGTTCACATATTTTCTTTCCACACTCCAGTAGATGGTTTGCTCTTCTCTTGGAGTGTGTGTATACCAATTTGGGGACTTCTAGGTTGGAGGATGGTTTGAATATGAGTCCCTCATATCTGAACACATTAGAGAAAGCTTTACACAGGAACTTAAATTTGAATCTTGAGTAGAAACTGGAGGAGAGTAAGTACTGCTGTGGAAGCACAGGGTATATGGAAGGAATAATGAAATTCCATTATTTTAGAGTATCAAAGGAGAATTGTGGGGAAATCAGCACCAGAATATGGAAGGCATTGAATACCTTACCTAGGGTAAGAATTTGAATTTTGCTCAGTAGGCCTTGGAAGGCATCATATGTATATATTTATATATCTATATATATTTGAATTGGGAGTTCTTTAATTAAGGGAGGCAACTTTTCCTTTATTTTAACATCTCTCTTCTTTATCTCTAACAAAGTGGCTCTTTCCTTATTTCCATTCCTTTCTCTACACAGCTTGTTATTGTATTGTTACATCTACCAGTCTAGCAGTAGATAGGGTCTGGGATTGAATGGGTGGTGGGGGTGGTGGAAGAGAAATTCAATAAATTAAGATGCTTTTTACATGATCAGTGAATGGTTTAAATCAGAGGTAATGAAGGCAAAGTGGAAGACAGTTTAGTGAAGGAAGAGAAAAACCACATGTCTGTTTATAAAGTTTCCAGCCTGGGTAACTAGGAGCATAGGGGTCAAGAGAAATGGAGAAGGAGCAGATTTGAAGGGGTCATTAATGACGTGGAGGGCTATTTAGGTAGAGGTTCCCAAGGTAAAGCTGAGAACGTTGGTATGTTAATTGGACTGAAAAATAATCTACACAGAGGGAGCATTAAAGGAATTAATGATTCATGTGGGAACCTGGTCAAAAGGGGAAGAGAATCTAAGACAATGTTGGTGAAATACATCCCAACATTTTAACCCAGCAGTTCCACTTGGATCTGAGACTGGGGAATCTTGACTCTTCATCTCTTAATCCAATTATTCATGTCTTTGGTGATTGTAGCTACCTCATAGATTCTTTTCTATCAGTGATGTAAAGTTAACGTGTTTCAGAAATCAGATTTCAGGGCTTCCCTGGTGGCGCAGTGGTTGAGAGTCCACCTGCCGATTCAGGGAACATGGGTTCGTGCCCCGGTCCGGGAAGATCCCACATGCCACGGAGCGGCTGGGCCCGTGAGCCATGGCCGCTGAGCCTGCGCGTCCGGAGCCTGTGCTCCGCAACGGGAGAGGCCACAACAGTGAGAGGGCTTCGTACCACAAAAAACAAACAAACAAAAAAAAGAAATCAGATTTCAATAATCTTAGATAGCTAGTTTTAAAAAAAATACTAAGAGAGCTTAGAAGTTCTCTTCTATATTAAGAGAGCTTAAGGAGCCAGGCTGTCCAAAGGAGCTAAGCATACTCTTGGAAAATATCATAAAACATAATGAAAGGTGAAAAAAAGAGAAGTTTCTGTACACAGAACTACATTTGAAATGGAAATAAGGCAGAATACTACCAAGGCTAGATATAAGGCTACTGGCTTAAGTGATCTTGGCAATATAGACCAAACAACTGCACTAAACATGTAGTTTAATTTTTTTTTCCTCAGAGATTTGTCCAGTTTGACTGAATTGATGAGCTGCTTTGTTGTCAACAAAAGAGCAAAATCAAAGAGATTATTTTAAAAGAAATATAGAGAATTAGTGAAGTCTTTAGGACAACAAAACATCCTAGATTGGGTTTAGGAAATAGTTTGGGAAAAAAATAAAGCAAGATATAGATGCATTACTGGCAATTTATTAACAATATTACACTTAGTGGAGGAAGAAAGATAGTAATGGATATTTTGTTATGGGCTGAATTGTGTCCCCCCGCAAATTTGTACATTGAAATCCTGACCCTCGATACCTCAGAATATAACTGTATTTGAAGATAGGGTTGTATGGAGGTAATTAAGATTAAATGAGGTCATTGAGGTGGGTCTTAATTCAATATGACTGTTGTCCTTATGAAAAGAGATTAGGACACAAACATGCACAGATGGGTAACCATGTGAAGACACAAGGAGAAGATGGCCACCTATAAAACAAGGGAGAATGGCCTCAGAAGACACCAACTGTGCCAACACCTTGATCTTGGATATCTAGCCTCCAGAACTATGAGAAAATAAATTTGTTTAAGCCATCCAGTCTGTGGTACTTTGTTAGGACAGCCCTAAGAGACTAATACAGTTTTTAAAGTTAAAGATGGGAGACCTAAATAAAAGCTTATATATATATTTTTAAACGTGGACAGATAACAGTACTCATGAAGAAAAGAACCTGTCAAACTCATTCATTATGACCTTCGGGTTTGGAAGACTTGATACAGTCTTTTTTTTTTTTTTTAATTAAAGACCCATTTAATCTCTAGTTCTGCCCACATGGAGACACCCTCCTTGAAAAGGGGTTGAATCCTTCCGTTCACTTTAACACCCTGTTATCCCCATGTCTCTTCCCTCTTGCACCTCCCTCCCTATCCCACCCCTCTAGGTGGTCACAAAGCACCCACCTGATCTCCCTGTGCTATGTGGCTGCTTCCCACTAGCTATTTTACATTTGGTAGTGTAGGTATGTCCATACCACTCTCTCACTTTGTCCCAGCTTAACCTTCCCCCTCCCCGTGTCCTCAAGTCCATTCTCTAGTAGGTCTGCATCTTTATTCCTGGCTTGCCGCTAGGTTTTTCATGACCAGTTTTTTCTTTCTTTTTTTTAGATTCCATATACATGTGTTAGCACACAGTGTTTGTTTTACTTTTTCTGACTTACTTCACTCTGTATGACAGACTCTAGGTCCATCCACCTCACTACAAATAACTCAATTTCGTTTCTTTTTATGGCTGAGTAATATTCCATTGTATATATGTGCCACATCTTCCTTATCCATTCATCTGTCGATGGACACTTAGGTTGCTTCCATGTCCTGGATTTTGTAAATAGAGCTGCAATGAACATTGTGGTACATGACTCTTTTTGAATTATGGTTTTCTCAGGCTATATGCCCAGTAGTGGGATTGCTGGGTCATATGGTAGTTCTATTTTTAGTTTTTTAAGGAACCTCCATACTGTTCTCCATAGCAGCTGTATCAATTTACATTCCCACCAACAGTGCAAGAGGATTCCCTTTTCTCCACACCCTCTCCAGGATTTATTGTTCATAGATTTTTTGATGATGGGCATTCTGACCAGTGTGAGATGATATTTCATTGTAGTTTTGATTTGCATTTCTCTAATGATTAATGATGTTGAGCATTCTTTCATGTGTTTGTTGGCAATCTGTATATCTTCTTTGGAGAAATGTCTATTTACATCTTCTGCCCATTTTTGGATTGGGTTGTTTATCTTTTTGATATTGAGCTGCATGAGCTGCTTGTAAATTTTGGAGATTAATCCTTTATCAGTTGCTTCATTTGCAAATATTTTCTCCCATTCTGAGTGTTGTCTTTATGTCTTGTTTATGTTTTCCTTTGCTGTATAGACACTTTTAAGTTTAATTAGGTCCCATATGTTTATTTTTGTTTTTATTTCCATTTCTCTAGGAGGTGGGTCAAAAAGGATCTTGCTGAGATTTATGTCATAGAGTGTTCTTTCTGTGTTTTCCTCTAAGAGTTTTATAGTGTCTGGCCTTACATTTAGTTCTTTAATCCATTTTGAGTTTCTTTTTGTGTATGGTGCTAGGGAGTGTTCTAATTTCATTCTTTTACATGTAGCTGTCCAGTTTTCCCAGCACCACTTATTGAACAGGCTGTCTTTTCTCCATTGTATATTCTTGCCTCCTTTATAAAAAATAAGGTGACCATATGTGTGTGGGTTTATCTCTGGGATTTCTATCCTGTTAACATTGATCTACATTTCCGTCTTTGTGCCAGTACCATACTGTCTTGATTACTGTAGCTTTGTAGTATAGTCTGAAGTCCAGGCACCTGATTCCTCCACCTCTGTTTTTCTTTCTCAAGATTGCTTTGGTTAGTCGGGGTCTTTGGTGTTTCCATACAAATTTTGAAATTTTTTGTTCTAGTTCTGTGAAAAATGCCATTGGTAGTTTGGTAGGGATTGCATTGAATCTGTGGATTGCTTTGAGTAGTATAGTCATTTTCAGAATGTTGATTCTTCCAATCCAAGAACATGGTATATGTCTCCATCTGTTTGGATCATCTTTAATTTCTTTCATCAGTGTCTTACAGTTTTCTGCATACAGGTCTTCTGTCTCCTTAGGTAGGTTTATTCCTAGGTATTTTACTCTTTGTTACAGTGTTTTCTTAATTTTACTTTCAGATTTTTCATCATTAGTGTATAGGAATGTGAGAGATTTCTGCGCATTAATTTTGTATCCTGTTACTTCACCAAATTCATTGATTAGCTCTAGTAGTTTTCTGGTAGCATCTTTAGGATTCTGTATGTATAGTATAATGTCATCTTCAAACAGTGACAGTTACTTCTTCTTTTCCGATTTGGATTCCTTTGATTTCTTTTTCTTCTCTGATTGCTGTAGCTAAAACTTCCAAAAGTATCTTGAATAATAGTGGTGAGAGTGGGCAACCTTCTCTTGTTCCTGATCTTACTGGAAATGGTTTCAGTTTTTCACCATTGAGGATGACGTTGGCTGTGGGTTTGTCATATACGGCCTTTATTATGTTGAGGTAAGTTCCCTCTATGCCTAGTTTCTGGAGGGCTTTTATTATAAATTGGTGTTGAATTTTGTCGAAAGCATTCTCTGCATCTATTGAGATGATCATATGGTTTTTCTCCTTCAATTTGTTAATGTGGTGTGTCACATTGATTGATTTGCGTATATTGGAGAATCCTTGTATCATGGGGATAAACCCCAATTGATCATGGTGTATGATCCTTTTAATGTGTTGTTGGATTCTGTTTGCTAGTATTTTGTTGAGGATTTTTCCATCTATGTTCATCAGTGATATTGGCCTGTAGTTTTCTTGCTTTGTGACATCTTTGTCTTTGGTATCAGAGTGATGGTGGCCTTGTAGAATGAGTTTGGGAGTCTTCCTCCCTCTATTATATTTTGGAAGAGTTTGAGAAGGATAGGTGTTAGCTCTTCTCTAAACGTTTGATAGAATTCACCTGTGAAGCCATCTGGTCCTGGGCTTTTTTTTGTTGTTGGAAAATTTTTAATCACAGTTTCAATTTCAGTGCTTGTAACTGGTCTGTTCACATTTTCTATTTCTTCCTGGTTCAGTCTTGGAAGGTTGGGCTTTTCTAAGAATTTGTCCATTTCTTCCAGGTTGTCCATTTTATTGGCATAGAATTTCTTGTAGTAATCTCTCATGATCCTTTGTATTTCTGCAGTGTCAGTTGTTACTTCTCCTTTTTCGTTTCTAATTCTATTGATTTGAGTCTTCTTCCTTTTTTTCTGGATGAGTCTGGCTAATGGCTTATCAATTTTGTTTATCTTCTCAAAGAACCAGCTTTTAGTTTTATTGATCTTTGCTATTGTTTCCTTCATTTCTTTTTCATTTATTTCTGATCTGATCTTTATGATTTCTTTCCTTCTGCTAACATTGGTGTTTTTTTGTTCTTCTTTGTCTAATTGCTTTAGGTGTAAGGTTAGGTTGATTATTTGAGATGTTTCTTGTTTCTTAAGGTAGGATTGTATTGCTATAAACTTCCCTCTTAGAAGTGCTTTTGGTGCATCCCATAGGTTTGGGGTCATCGTGTTTTCATTGTCATTTTTTTCAAGGTATATTTTGATTTCCTCTTTGATTTCTTCAGTCATCTCTTGATGATTAAGTAGTGTACTGTTTAGCCTCCATGTATTTGTATTTTTTACAGATTTTTTCCTGTAATTGATATCTAGTCTCATAGCGTTGTCGGCAGAAAAGGTACTTGATATGATTTCAATTTTCTTAAATTTACCAACACTTGATTTGTGACCCAAGATATGATCTCTCCTGGAGAATGTTCCATGAGTACTTGAGAAGAAAGTGTATTCTGTTGTTTTTGGATGGAATGTCCAATAAAATCAATTAATTCCATCTTGTTTAACATGTTATTTAAAGCTTGTGTTTCCTTATTTATTTTCATTTTGGATGATCTGTCCATTGGTGAAAGTGGGGTGTTCAATTCCCCTACTATGATTGTGTTACTGTCAATTTCCCCTTTTATGGCTGTTAGTTTTTGCCTTATGTATTGAGGTGCTCCTATGTTGGGTGCATAAATATTTAAAATTGTTATATCTTCTTCTTGGATCAATCCCTTGATCATTATGCAGTGTCCTTCTTTGTCTCTTGTAATAGTCTTTGTTTTAAAGTCTACTTTGTCTGATATGAGAATTGCTCCTCCAGCTTTCTTTTGATTTCTATTTGCATGGGATATCTTTTTCCATCCCTTCACTTTCAGTCTGTATGTTTCCCTAGGTCTGAAGTTGGCCTCTTGTAGACTGCATATATATGGGTCTTGTTTTTGTATCTGTTCAGCCAGTCTATGTCTTTTGGTTGGCACATTTAATCCATTTATATTTAAGGTAATTATCAATATGTATGTTCCAATTACCATTTTCTTAATTGTTTTGAGTTTGTTATTGTAGATCTTTTCCTTCTCTTGTGTTTCCTGCCTAGAGAAGTTCCTTTAGCATTTGTTGTAAAGCTGGTTTGGTGGTGCTGAATTCTGTTAGCTTTACTTATCTGTAAAGATTTTAATTTCTCTGTCAAATCTGAATGAGATCCTTGCTGTGTAAAGTAATCTCGGTTATAGGTTTTTCCTTTTCATCACTTTAAATATGTCCTGCCACTCCCTTCTGGCTTGCAGAGTTTCTGCTGAAAGATCAGCTGTTAACCTTATGGGGATTCCCTTGTGTGTTATTTGTTGTTTTTCCCTTGCTGCTTTTAATATTTTTTCTTTGTATTTACCCTTTGATAGTTTGATTAATATGTGTCTTGGCGTGTTTCTCCTTGGGTTTATCTGTATGGGACTCTTTGTGCTTCCTGGACTTGATTAACTATTTCCTTTCCCATATTAGGGAAATTTTCAGCTATAATCTCTTCAAATATTTTCTCAGTACCTTTCTTTTTCTCTTCTTCTTCTGGGACCTCTATAATTTGAATGTTGGTGCATTTAATGTTGTCCCAGAGGTTTCTGAGACTGTCCTCATTTCTTTTCATTCTTTTTTCTTTATTTTGCTCTGCAGTAGTTATTTCCACTATTTTATCTTCCAGGTCACTTATCCATTCTTTGATGCAGTCTATTTTGACTTTAACCTGTTTAAAATTATATTCAATAAGAAAGCTTCATCATTCTTTTAAGGAATGAGATTACAACCATCCTATGGAGGCTCACTGGATTGGGGACGAAACTCAGAGCATGCTTATGAGAATACACACCGACTTGGGAAAGAGATGTTGGTTGGGTCAAAATGGTCAGTAATCTAGAAAAAGAAAAAAGAAACATACTCATTAAACTTGCTGCTAATGATAGGGTAGATTTAGAGCCTAGTCTCAGCACTATTTATGTAGATTTCTTACTAATGTGAACAAATGATAAGACGTTCACAAAGAATTTCAATTAATAATGTCAAGTAGCTGTGGCAGAGCAATAATTACTAATCTTTAGTCTGGTTGATGGATATTTTAGGGGTGATTATCAGGCAATGAAGCTAGAAAGTATCCCTGCAAGGAGTGGAGACATCACAATGAGAGTCAGTAATAGAAGAGCAGAAATCAGGAACCATGAGGTCATCTTCCAGTTATGCCTGCCCCTAGCCAGACAGTCCCTGGGTCCCATTTTTAAGCTCTAGATCCTGCACTAAGAATGTAGAGGACTTAGAAAGTATTTAGTAGTGAAGATAAAAATAATTAGGGAATAAGATCTATGAGTATAGGTTAAAATAGCTATGATGATTCAACTAAACAAGAGAGGCCTGGGTTATTTAATAGTACTTTAAAAAAGAGAGAAAAGAATGGTTTAGTCATAATTGAACAAAATCAACTATTCTTTTACACAGCAGGGGTCAAAACAAGAGGAAATGAGCCCCAACTGCAATGTGTGGGATTTAGATTAAACCTAGGGAAGAACTGGCTGAGTGGGATGAATTACTATTGAAGGATATGGAATTTCCTACTTGGTAGATCTTTAAAAATAGTCTCTCATGTGTCAAGGCTAATTTAAAAATTAAATCCTGTCTGAACAGTAAGGCTGGAGACTGGTGAATTGGGAGGTGTAGGAGAACATCATAAACACTGAAGAGACCTTCTAATCTTAAAATAGATTGACTGTCTTGAAAATAGTACTAGTTATGAAGTAAGATATTAGAAAATCAGTTAGAGCTAATATATGTGTTGTGCTGTATTCTTATTATTTTATCTTTCTTCCCCCATTAATCTGGGCAGAAGTTTGGGCATTTGCCAAGCAAGTTATAATTATCTATTGTTGAGATTTAAATCTCTTGATTATACAACAAGCAGCCAGAAAGACCAGATGGACAGGTGGGGAAATTTCTGTTTTGAGGAACAGTAATAACAACAGATTCCACTGTCCCTACAAGTTTTATTCTATAAGTAACTTCTAGATGCTCACTAGCTGGACTAGATGCTGTGGGAGTACAGAAAGGGAATAGGTCATGGTTTCTAAGCCTTTAAGAGTGTGTGTGACATCTATGGGGTGATTGGATAAATACATGTGGAAAATTATTGCACAGTATCAGCCAGAATTACTGAATAATGTGATATGGGCAATTTGTGCTGGAAGAGTTGGATGGTGGTTTTATGGGCTGGAAGTTTCACAGAGGAGAGAGGTTTTAAAGGATAGGAGAGAATTAAGGGAGAGCAGGGATAAAGGAAGGACATTTCTGGTAGCTATGTGAGCAAAGGGATGGAAGTGAGAACATGTGTACTGGTCTTTGACACACTGAAGAGCCTTGCATAATTATAGCCTTTAGGGCAAATTCACAGTTGTTCATACATCACACAAAGCTGTTATGATTTGCCGTTGCTGACTTCTGTGATCTTATCCTATCATTTTGTTCACTCTCACTCCCTTTTTTTTGTCACAATCTAGAGTCTGAATTCAAATTCCACTTCTGCCACTTTCTAATTATGTGACCTTGAATCTTGGTTGCTTCATGGGAAAATGGAGATAATAATAGTACCTATCTCAAGGAGTTGTTGTGAGGATTAAGTAAGCTAATCGATGCAAAGGGCTTAGAATAGCACCTGGCATCAATAAAATATTATCTATTGTAATATTGTCTATTATAAATATTATCAACAATATACATGTAAATAAATTATTGTAAATATTAAAGGGGTAAAATATTATCTATTGTAAGCATCAATAAAATATTATCTATTATTATAATTATAAATATTTAATCCTATATGCCATCTCCTCCTGGTAGCCTGTCCTTTGCCAAGCAGATTGCATCTGCATCATCCTGTGTCCTTGCTGTCCCTTGTTCTTACGTGGCTCACAGCACATCCTGTACTGCACTGTAATCCTAGGCTGACATGTTCATCTTGTCCTGGATCATAGGGTCTGGAACCAGCCATGTCTTTTCATTTCTGTATCCTGGAGTCTATAAGCAGGCAATCAATATGTGTTGAATAATTAGGTGACTGAATGAATAATTGATAGAAGCATATAAAGCTATGGATTCACAAATTATACCCTCCACCCACCACCACTACACTGACTCAATCCATCTTGTTATTAATGCTAAAAAGTAATATCAGGGCCCCCCCCAAAAAAGTCAGTGGAATATGTAATGAAGGTATATGGGTCAAAATTCAATGATTTGAAAAAAATAAAATAAAATAGGTATATATACATTTAAATTTAGAAAATCCATCTATTGTTTCTTATTGTTTTTAGAATAAAAATCCATACATTTTACCATGGCCTAGAAAAAAAATTCAATGATGTGTTATAATTGGTCTCACTCAAGAAATCTTTACAAAATAGGTTTGCAATCATATTTCAAAATTTAAAGGCTAACACTAACTATATAATCTTATCATACTGTACTTTGAAGATTGATTCAGTAAAATCAAGACATGAGATATTTCCATAATCTAATTAGTTGTGAACTGTACTTTCTAATGTTTTTCTTCAAAAATACTTAGACTGTAGAGGTTGAGGTGATACACGGCTAGGAATCAGGAGATTTGTGATGAGCTCCTCTGGTCTTCAGACCCTCTCCTTTGAGGCTTTGAACTTAATGGCCTGACTCTGGATTCTCTTAGCTCAGTGAATCTCTGATGTAGCTGGGATTATAATGTAGATTCCCTGAATGTAGACTAGGGGTCTTAGTCACACAACCAGTCACTTTCTGATTATTTATTAATAATTTCTTTATTTGTACAGAAGCTGTAACAGATAAAATTTTGGCAGTGGAGATTTTTTATGTCTTAAGGAAAAATAAAACAGTAAAACTAAAATGTTTTGTCTAAAATAACAGGTAAAACCTTCTAAACTATTAGTTAATAATAACCAGTACTACTTGTTAGTTATCAGTATGACAATTTAAAGAACTCTAGTGCACAAACTAATCACTTTTAAAGGCAATTTTTTAATTGTTACATATTTTTATATTTACATGTAAAAGATAAAGTATATATTTAGCTCAGAGAGTCCATTATTAGAAAATATATCTATTAAAAAATCAGATAGGCCTGTTGTATGTGTCTTCAACCTAAGTCTGATTCTTTTTGAGGATGTGGCATTTGAAGGCTATAAATGTACTAGTGAAATAGCTGGAACACCACACACAGTATTCTAGGCATTTTAAGAACCACATGGGTTAGCTGTGTGGTGGATCAGATCAATTACTAAAGAATCAACAGGTGTGGATGAAATTAGCCATGGCATATTCAGTCTGTTACTTACTGTCATCTATTAATTGAATTGTTTAGTGACTGATCTGATCCACCATTTAGCAACTGAAGTTAATTAACATATCCAGCCTGACTCTACTATGCTCTGGTTTACTGAGACATAGATGTGGCCACTGCTGTCCTAGTTCAGACAGACAGCAAAAATAGGATGATGGAGACACTAATCTGGGAAGGTGATCAGACTCTGAAATATCGATTTCAGTTTTGCCATCAAAACTCCATCTCCAAGGAATATCTTTCCATTCCCACTTTTTTCTACTGTCATTTGTATTGTCAATAAATACAGTTAACATTATTTATTTTAGAAACATGTAAAACATACTCTTCCCCTTTCTTTACAACATCCTCCCTCCCTCTCTCTCTCTCTCACACACACACACACACACACATGTGCTTATCTACACAGTAAAGAATATTGCAAGTATTCTGGTGGTATAACACAGTAGCCAAAAGCTTTAGAGTTAAATGGGCCTGTATTGATGTTCCTCTTTCCTGCAATGGAAGTTACAATATCTACTTTCTAAGATTGCAGGGATTAAAGGCTACCATGAACACAAAGTCCTTAGCACATGGTGAGTGATACATACTAAATTATCAACTAATGCTCCCTCTTGTTTCCAAGTGGTGATAGATGATAGTCACTAGAAGTAGATAGCCATGTTTTCCCTTTCCCATCATCATTTGATGGAAAGTTTTGCTTACCTTTTACTAGATGAATTGTTGCCTGAAATGGAAAATGATACCCCAAGATGAGTGGCAACTTGGAAAAGAATAGTGTTGTTTAGAATCAACATAATTTATTTTCCTCTTTCATTGCTAATTATCAGCTGGTATTAGTAAATAGAGAAACAGCCTAAACATTCACCAGCTAAATAAAACACTGGCTCTAAGGCATAAGTCTCATTACTTGAAATGTAGTTTAAAAATTGACCTGCAGGGCAGAGACAAGATGGTGGTGTGGGAAGACACTTAGTTAGCATCTCCCTACAACTAGGGCAGCTGCCAGCCACTGGTGGGAGACCCTGATATCCAAGGAGATGGGAGAAACCCCCAGGTGAACAGGTAAGATGTGGGGGAACTGAGGGGGGAGGAGAAGTGGAGGTCAGACAGGACTGGCAGCCCTGAGGCCGGGGAGATCAGGAGAGTCAGGTGGGAGGGGCCCTCTGGGAGGAGTGGGAGAGGAGCGGAGGGCAACTACATTGCCCACTCGGGCCAGGGAGTCTGCTGAGCTCGCAGGCTGGTGCCTCACCTCCAAAGCCCCCTCTAGGTCACGTGGGTCCTGGGAGCATAAGAGGGAGGCTGAGAAGAGCAGGAGAGGCAGGCAGGAGGGGCCATCAGGGAACAGAGGAGCAGGAGAGGAGAGGAGGGCATTTGGCCCACCCACTCGAGCACAGGAAACCTGCTGGGCTCCCAGGTGAGGTACCCTGCCCTCTGAGACCAGGGGTAGGGGGCACTCCTGGGCTTCTTCTGTTCCATTGAGCCGAAGCCCCAGCCCCCACCGCCCCCAGGGCCTTTCCAGCCCTGTGGGTCCTAAGCAGAGGCCCCAACCACCACCCAAAACTCACCCATGCTTAGGCCCCGCCCTCCACAGCAAAGGCCTTTTCCCCCCATTTTTTTTTCTTTTCTCTCCTCCTTTTTTTTACTGTTGTGATACTGCTGTACCTTCTCTTGTTGATTCATCTATATTTTTATTTTCTTTCTAACATATCTGTTAGTTTTCTAGTCTAATTTTATATTTTACTTTGTTATTGCTCTTTTTTTTTTCTTTTTTCTTTTTGCCACCCCATGCAGCTTGTGGAATCTTGGTTCATGAGCCAGAGGGTCAGGCCAAAGTTCCTGCAGTAGGAACTCCGAGTCCAAACCACTGGACTAACAGAGAACCTCAGACCAGGGAATATTCATTGGAGTGAGGTCTCACAGAGTTTCTCATTTCAGCACCAAGACCCAGCTCTACCAACAACCTACAAATTCCAGTGTTGGAAGCCTCAGGCAAAATGACCAGTAAGACAGGAACACAATCCCACTCATCCAAAAAAAAAAAAAAAAAAAAAGAGACAGCAAAAAAATATGTCACAGATGAAGGAGCAAGGTAAAACCTACAGACCAAATAAATGAAGAGGAAATAGGCAATCTACCTGAAAAAGAATTCAGAGTAATGATAGAAAAGATGATCCAGAATCTTGGAAATAGAATGGAGGCACAGATTGTAAAATACAAGAAATGTTTAACAAAGATCTAGAAGAACTAAAGAACAAACAGAGATGAACAACACAGTAACTGAAATGAAAAATATACTACAAGGAAACAATAACAGAATAATTAAGGCAGAAGAACAAATAAATGAACTGGAAGACAAAACGGTGGAAATAACTTCTGGGGAGCAGAATAAAGACAAAAGAAAGATTGTCTGAACACAATCTCAGAGACCTCTGGGACAACACTAAATGTGCCAACATTCAGATAATAGGGGTCCCAGAAGAAAAAGACAAAAAGAAAAGTACTGAGAAAATATTTGAAGAGATTATAGTTGAAAACTGCCCTAATATGGGAAAGGAAATATTCACCCAAGTCCAGGAAGCACAGAGAGTCCCATACAGAATAAACCCTAGGAAAAACACACCAAGACACATTATAATCAAACTAACAAAAATTAAATTGAAAGAAAATATACTAAAAGCATCAAGGGGAAAAAAATTAACATACAAAGGAATGCCCGTAAGGTCATTAGCTGATTTTTCAGCAGAAACTCTGCAAGCCAGAAGGGAGTGGCAGGATATACTTAAAGTGATGAAAGAGAAAAACTTACAACCAAGATTACTCTACCCAACGAAGATCTCATTCAGATTCGACGGAGAAGTCAAAAGCTTTTCAGACAAGCCAAAGCTAAGAGAATTCAGCACCACCAAACCAGCTTTACAACAAATGCAAAAGAAACTTCTCTAAGCAGGAAACACAAGAGAAGAAAAAGACCCACAAAAATAAACCCAAAACAATTAAGAAAATGGTAATAGGAACATACATATTGATAATAACCTTGAATGTAAATGGATTAAATGCCCCAATCAAAAGACACAGACTGGCTGAATGGATACAAAAACAAAACCCATATATATGCTGTCTACAAGAGACCCACTTCAGACCTAGGGACACATACAGACTGAAAGTGAAGGGATGGAAAAAGATATTCCATGCAAATGAAAATCAAAAGAAAGCTGGAGTACCAATTCTCATATCAGATAAAATAGACTTTAAAACAAAGACTTACAAGAGATAAGGAGGGACACTGCATAATGATCAAAGGATCAATCCAAGAAGATAATATAACAATTATATTATATATATTTATGCACCCAACATAGGAGCATCTCAATACATAAGGCAAATGCTAACAGCCATCAAAGGGAAAATCGACAGTAACACAATAATAGTAAGGAACTTTAACACCCCACTTTCACCAATGGACAGGTCATCCAAAATGAAAATAAATAAGGAAACACAAGCTGTAAATGAAAAAATAGACCAGATAGATCTAATTAATATTCATAGAACATTCCACTCAAAAGTGGCAGAATACATTTTCTTCTCAAGTGCACATGGAACATTCTCCAGGATAGATCACATCTTGGGTCACAAATCAAGCCTCAGAAAATTTAAGAAAATTGAAATCGTATCAAGCATCTTTTCTGACCACAACACTATGAGATTGGAAATCAATTACAGGAAAAAAAAAACAACTGTAAAAAACACAAATACATGGAGGCTAAATAGTGTGCTACTAAATAACCAAGAGATCACTGAAGAAATCAAAGAAGAAAGAAAAAAATACATAGAAACAAATGACAACAGAAACATGACAACCCAAAACCTATGGGATGCAGCAAAACAGCTCTAAGAGGGAAGTCTATAGCAATATAATCTCACCTCAAGAAGCAAGAAAAATCTCAAATAAACAATCTAACCCTACACTTAAAACAACTAGAAAAAGAACAAAGAAAATCCAAAGTCAGTAGAAGGAAAGAAATCATAAAGATCAGAGCAGAAATAAATGAAATAGAAATGAAGAAAACAATAGCAAAGATCAATAAAATGAAAAGCTGCTTCTTTGAGAAGATAAACAAAATTGATAAACCCTTAGCCAGACTCATCAAGAAAAAAAAGGGAGAGGACGCAAATCAATAAAATTAGAAATGAAAAAGGAAAAATCACAACTGACACTGCAGAAATACAGATTATAAGAGACTACTACAAAAAACTATATGCCAATAAAATGGACAAACACGAAAAAAAGGACAAACTCTTGGAAAGGTACAATTTTCTAAGACTGAACCAGGAAGAATTAGAAAATATAAACAGACCTATCACAAATAATGAAATCAAAACCATAATTAAAAATCTTCCAACAAACAAAAGTCCAGGAACAGATGGCTTTACAGACGAATTCTATCAAAGATTTAGAGAAGAGCTAACACAGATCCTTCTCAAACTCTTCCAAAAAATTGCAGAGGGAGAAACACTCCCAAATTGATTCTGTGAAGCCACCATCACCCTGATACCAAAACCAGAAAAAGATATCACAAAAAAAGGAAATTATAGGGCTTCCCTGGTGGCACAGTGGTTGAGAGTCTGCCTGCCGATGCAGGGGACATGGGTTCATGCCCCAGTCTGGGAAGATCCCACATGCTGCGGAGTGGCTGGGCCCGTGAGCCATGGCCACTGGGCCTGCGTGTCTGGAGCCTATGCTCCGCAAAAGCACAGGGAGAGGCCACAACAGTGAGAGGCCCACGTACAGCAAAAAACAACAAAAAAGAAGGAAATTAGAGACCAATATCACTGATGAATATAGATGCAAAAATCCTGAACAAAATACTAGAAAACAGAATCCAGGAACATACTGAAAGGATCATACACCATGATCAACTGAGATTTACCCCAGGCATGCAAGGATTCTTCAATATATGCCAATCAAACAATGTGATACACCACCTTAACAAATTAAGGAATAAAAACCTTATGATCATCTCAATAGATGCAGTAAAACCTTTTGACAAAATTCAACACCTATTTATGATTAAAACTCTCCAGAAAATGGGCATAGAGGGAACCAACCTCAACATAATAAAGGCCATATATGACAAACACACAGCAAGCATTATACTCAATTGTGAAAAACTGAAAGCATTTCCACTAAGATCAGTAACAAGACAAGGATGTCCACTCTCGCCACTCTTATTCAACATAGTTTTGGAAGTCCTAGCCATGGAAATCAGAGAAGAAAAAGAAACAAAAGGAATACAAATTGGAAAAGAAGAAGTTAAACTGTCACTGTTTGCCAATGACATGATAGTATACATAGAAAATCCTAAAGTTGACACCAGAAAACTGCTAGAACTAATCAATGAATTTGTTAAGGTTGCAGGACACAAAATTAATGCACAGAAATATCTGGCATTCCTATACACCAACAATGAAAAATCAGAAAGAGAAATTAAGGAAACACTCCCCTTTACCATTGCAACAAAAAGAATTAAAATACCTAGGAATAAAACTGCCTAAAGAGGCAAAAGACCTATGCTCAGAAAACTATAAAACACTGATGAAAGAAATCATAGATGACAGAAGCAGATGGAGAAATATACCATGTTCTTGGATTGGAAGAATCAATATTATGAAAATGACTATACTACCCAAAGCAACCTACAGATTCAGTGCAATCCCTATCAAACTACCAGTGGCATTCTTCACAGAATTAGAACAAAAAATTTTACAATTCGTATGGAAACATAAAAGATCCTGAATAGCCAAAGCAATCTTGAGAAAGAAAAATGGAGCTGGAGGAATCAGGCTCCCCAACTTCAAACTATACCACATAGTTACAGTAGTCAAGACAGTGTGGTACTGGCACAAAAACAGAAATATAGATCAGTGGTACAGGATAGAATGCCTAGAGATAAACCCACACACATATGGTCACCTAATTTACAACAAAGGAGGCAAGAACATACAATGGAGAAAAGACAGCTCTTCAATAAGTGGTGCTGGGAAAACTGGCCAGCCTCATGTAAAAGAATGAAATTAGAACACTAACTAACACCATACACAAAAATAAACCCCAAATGGATTAAACACCTAAATGTAAGACCAGACACTATAAAACTCTTAAAGGAAAAACACTCTGACTTAAACCACAGCAAGATCCTATTTTGGCCCACCTCCTAGAGTAACAGAAATAAAAACAAAAATAAACAAATTGGACTTAATTAAGCTTAAAAGCTTTTGCACAGCAAAGGAAACCGTAAACAAGACAAAAAGACAACCCTCAGAATGGGAGAAACTGTTTGCAAATGAAACAACAGACAAAGGATTAATCTCCAAAATATACAAACAGCTCATGGAACTCAATATCAAAAGAACAAAAAGTCCATTTAAAAAATGGGCAGAATACCTAAATAGACATTTCACCAAGGAAAACATACAGATGGCCAAGAGGCACATGAAAAGATGCTCAACATCACTAATTATTAGAGAGATGCAAATCAAAACTACAACGAGGTATCACCTCATGCTGGTCTGAATGGCCATTATCAAAAAATCTAGAAACAATAAATGCTGGGAAGGGTGTGGTGAAAAGGGAACCCTCCTTCACTGTTGGTGGGAATGTAAATTGATACAACCACTATGGAAAACAGTATGGAGGTTCCTTAAGAAACTAAAAATAAAACTACCATATGACCCAGAAATCCCACTACTGGGCATATACCCTGAGAAAACCATAATTCTAAAAGAGTCATGTATCACAATATTCATTGCAGGTCTATTTACAATATCCAGTACATGGAAGCAACCTAAGTGTCCATCGACAGATGAATGGGTAAAGAAGATGTGACACATATATACAATGGAATATTACTCAGCCATGAAAAGGAATGAAATTGGGTCATTTGTAGAGATGTGGATTGATCTAGAGACTGTCATACAGAGTGAAGTAAGTCAGAAAAAGAAAAACAAATACCGTATGCTAACACATGTATATGGAATCTAAAAAAAAAAACAAAACAAACGAAAAATAACCTGGTACTGATGAACCTAGTTGCAGTGCAAGAATAAAGATGTAGACATAGAGAATGGACTTGAGGACATGGGTTGGGAGGGGGAAGCTGGGGCGAAGTGAGAGTAGCATCAACATATATACACTACCAAATGTAAAATAGATAACTAGTGGGAAGCAGCAGCATAGCACAGGGAGATCAGCTCAGTGTTTTGCGATGACCTAGAGCAGTGGGATAGGGAGGGTGGGAGGGAGGATCAAGAAGGAGAGGATATGGAGACCTGTGTATACATATGGCTGATTCACTTTGGTGTACAACAGAAACTAACACAGTATTTTGAAGCAATTATACTCCAATAATGATATACTAAAAAAAAAAGCTGATGTGCAGTGCATGAAATCATGTTTTAGTCTTTTAATGGATGCCTTCATTGTGAAGTAGAGAGTGGTAGATAGAAGGTAAAAACTAAATTGTAAGACTTCATCCAGCACTGGCTTCTACAACTGAGGGGAAATACAGACAGTATGTGGAAGGTTCAGCGAAAAGACCCAGAGATGCCAAGAGGCTGCAGGTTGAAGCCTGGGAGGAAATGCTAGCAGGGTAGTGATTATAAAGCCTGGAGTGAAGCTTGGACAAAAATGACACTAAATTCATAAAAAGAGTTGAAACTCAGCTGTGCAGCATGGTGGCCTTATGTTCAGACAAGGCCAGGTCAGACTCGGACAAGGCGAGAAAAACCCCTCCTCATCCTTTGGGATCTTTACTCCTACTTCCCTGAAGAAGAAGTCCCTTCCCATATGTCCATCTTTCCTGCTCTTTCTTACACACCCTCCCCCTCTGCTTTTGCTTCTCTCCAGCGTATCTGTGGAAATAATAGAAGATTCGGCACTAGAAATTCTGAATATGAGATTTCAGCAGGTAATGACTAGGTGTATGAACTTGATCCAGTTCTCAGTTTTACTTTTAGGAAAAAAAAATGAATAAATATCTCCTACAGTGTAAAAGAAAGAGAATAATTTTGGTCTCATAGGGCTGCTGAGAGAATAAAATAAAATAACTGGTCCAAAATTCATTTTATAACATGTAGAGTAAATATGAACGTGGGGTTTTAGTATTATCGATGTATTTCCTCACTGTTTATGTCTTTCCTCTCTCCCTTGCAATTCCAAGTAGCAGATAGCAGAGAAGACAGATAGAAAAATTGCCTTCTCACCTTTCTTTATAAAGTAGCTTCTTATCTTTAAGCAAAGGCTTAGTGATAGAGGAATGGGTCTTGGGCTCTCTGAGGCTTTATTCCAGTCTTATGATTTCATGACAAATAAACCTTCACACATTTCCTCTGTGGGGTTGTTTATTGCTTTTCTTCAGGGCCCACAGCAGTCACTATCCTCTTCTCAATCTATACTTTGATGCCCTGGAAATATTCTAAGGAGAAAACTAAGGGAACAGCCCATTTCCGAGGCATGATTATATTGGTGTGGATGATGCAGCCAGCCCATTCCAGGTTTACCACCACCAAACCTTGCTCAGTGTTTCCTGCAGCCAATGTGGATTTAATCCTGCTGTGTTTGTGTCTTGGAAAAGGAGACCAGAGAGCCCCAAGCCCTCTGCATTGACCATGGCTATGGTTTCCATGGTGATCCCAACAGAGGTCAGACCTCTGCTTCCTGCTGTTTGAACTGTGTTACATGAATGACACAAGGCTGATTCCTAGAGCCCTCTCATTACTCTGGCTTTTCTAAAATCACAACGAACACTGACTCAGCTCTAACGTGCTGGCCTGCCAGGGACCACATTCCTTCACAGCAAAACCTGGATTCTGCTGAGTGGAAGCTGCAAGTCTGTGCAGGAAGGTGGAGAATCACATTAGTTTTGTCCCTCATCTGTTTCTGTCATTAAGGACTGTACTTGTTTGTTAGGGTTGTCATAACAACGTATCACAACTGAGTGGCTTAAACAGCAGAAATTTACTGTTTCACAATTCTTCAGGCTGGAAGTCTGAGATCAAGGTGTCGGCAAGACTGATTCCTTCTGGGTGCAATGGGGAGAATCTGTCTCAGGCCCCTCTCCTAGCTTCTGGTGGTTTGCTGGACATCTTCGGGGTTTCTTGGCTTCTGCTTCATCACCCCTGATCCCTACCTTCATTTTCACATTTCATTCTTTCTCCCTGTGTGCATATCTGTGCCTAAATTTCCCCTTTTTATAACGACATGAGTACCTCTGCAACAACCCTTTTCCAAATAAGGTTACATTCTGAGGTACTGAGAGTTAGAACTTAAACATATGAATGTTATGGAGACACTGTTCTATCCATAACAGAGACCAACTCTCAAGTATATCTTTATTAAAGTATATTTAGTACTCAAAATATATAAAACATGGTTCTGAGTACTCTGGACATTGCTTAAAGATGTAAGTTATGAATGATACCTGCCTCCTAAGAATTTACTTTTTAGTTAGAAGTCAACCTTGTAGCTGAGAAGAGTTAAACAAATATATGGAAAGAATCTGACCAAAATTAATAGTAGATTTCCAACTTTTTTTTAAGCTACAGAAAAATATTTGAGATTGGGGACCCAATATAGAAAATAGAGAAAACATATTTGCTGTGATTCAAACAAGGTAGAGCATTTAGAGTGCCTTCTGCCCACTTCTTTTAATAGCAGCCATTGAGTCTTTTCATGGAGGAAATATAATTCAATTAGAACTCCAAAGAATAGTTTGATCTGGAAAGGCAGAGCAGAGGAAAGGGAACGTTTAAGAATGGAGCTCATAGTATGTGAGGAAAAGTTTGGAGGTAGGGATATGGAAGCAGTCTTCAGAAACTAGAGATCCAAGCTTTTTGGAAGACAGTGGAAGCAAATATAGAAAAGATTGGCGTCCTATGGTGGAGGATTTCACCACGCTTGACTGGGTTCAGATCTTTGAAAGAAATTCCAGGGGATTGGCAGTTGTGCTGGTCTCCCAGTGACCTCCATATACCTAAGTCATCTTATTTCCTTGCCTGTGTCTTATCCTTATTTTTTTTTTAACATCTTTATTGGAGTATAATTGCTTAACAATGGTGTGTTAGTTTCTGCTTTATAACAAAGTGAATCAGTTATACATATACATATATCCCCAAATCTCTTCCCTCTTGCGTCTCCCTCCCTCCCACCCTCCCTATCCCACACCTCTAGGTGGTCACAAAGCACTGAGCTGATCTCCCTGTGCTATGCAGCTGCTTCCCACTAGCTATCTATTTTACATTTGGTAGTGTATATATGTCCATGCCACTCTTTCACTTTGTCACAGCTTACCCTTCCCCCTCCCCATATCCTCAAGTCCGTTCTCTAGTAGGTCTGTGTCTTTATTCCCATCTTGCCCCTAGGTTCTTCATGACCATTTTTTATATATATGGAATCTTATCCTCATTTTGATGGTTCCCAATCCCTAGATTACTTTTTTCTTAGAAAAGAAGCATTGAAACAATAGTCTACACACAGTTTGCTTTTTCTAGTAGAACTCATATAGGATCTTCAGGAAAGTGGAATTATTTCAGTTTTATTAATTTATTATTTATTAAGCCAATGGCTCCAAGTCCCTAAGCTTTGTCCAAAACATTAAAATGGGCAGCTGTGTGTCATCTACACAGATATTTTCTTAGACGTTTGCTGAAGCACCATTCCCCACTTTTTCTCACCATCAGTAGTAGCTCTTTTCATACACATTTTAGAACTAAAAAGCAAAATGAAAAGAGAACACATAATAGGCAGGTATAAAATGAAAATGGGAGTGGCTCATTATGTCACAGAGGCAAAGAGCTGTAAATAGAGGGAGATCAGGAAGAGCCCTGATAGGAAGACAAACTGCAAATTAGATTATTCCATAGATTCCAATTACTCTGAGCGATACAGAATTAAGGAGTGGAAGATCAGCACATCCACACTACCTAATGGCTAGGAAGATAGAAGAATGGAGCTAAAAGTTGTACACATAATCTTGTTCTTCAGATAGGTATATGAGCCTGGGAGTCTACTCACCCAAAAATAAATAGGAAATGGAGCTGAGAAATTTTGGATAATGAATGACTTCTTAGGGAAATAAAAAAAAAATGTTAAGTATTACAGTATATGGAAGTGAAATAACATCTCAATGACTTATAATTAAAATAATAGAACACAAAAAGTGAATTTGTGCAAGGAAAAGAAAAAAATTTAATACAAATTTAATGAAAACACCCTGTCTTAATACTTTTACTTTACTGGGTAAACACCCAGTTTAAAAGAAGTTAAAATTCTTATGAAACAGAAGAAAAAGCCATCCAGAAGAGCAGTGCTATAAAAATAAACATTGGGGGGTGGGATTAATTTTTTTGAAAACAACCAATAACTAATCATGTAATGACAGAATGAAAGTCTGCTGGTAAAGGGAAGAATTAATGTTGCAGAAAACCAAATGGGTAATGTCAAGGGTGGGTGTGTAAGTGCTCCAAGCAGGCAGAGGCATAGGATAAAGAAATGACAGTAATGGGAGAGAAGATAGCAGATAATGAAAACAGAGAACAAAGATCCAACATAGAAATTCCACGTGAACTTAAAGAAAATGCCAAACAATGGGAGCAATGCAATAAGCAAAAGCAAATTGAGCAGTAATTTCTGGACTAAAAAAAACAAACAACAACAAAAAAACTGGTGAACGTGGGTTGAAAAAGCTCATCATGTTCCAAAAAAATTATGAAAAGAGACCCTATGCCAGCTATATCTTAGCCAAATTTATGAATAATCAGTGACATCTGTGTCCCTACACAAAATAGATGGAGACTCAAATTAGGCTAACATGAGAATTTATTTACAGAGAGACTAATTACAAAGGAGTGGGTGAGATGTAAGAGAACTGAAAGGAATTAGGTAAGAGCTCAGAACTTGCTGCAGCCAGTTGTCACTACCCATAGGCCCAAGGGGAAAAGAGGGTGGAGAGAGAGGTTATAGAATCCAAACTGTGAGTATGTTACATAGAGCAGGCCACCTTGAGATGATCAGTGACTTTCTGTTAAAAAATATACTTGCTGGGCTTCCCTGGTGGCGCAGTGGTTGAGAGTCCGCCTGCCGATGCAGGGGACACGGGTTTGTGCCCCGGTCCGGGAAGATCCCACATGCCACGGAGTGGCTGGGCCTGTGAGCCATGGCCGCTGAGCCTGCGCGTCTGGAGCCTGTGCTCCGCAAAGGGAGAGGCCACAACAGTGAGAGGCCTGCATACTACCAAAAAAAAAAAAATATATATATATATATATATATATATATATATATATGTATATATATATATATATATACACTTGCTTGAGGCAACCTATATATATATATATATATATATATATATATATATATATACTTGCTTGAGGCAACCTCATGAGGGCAAAAAATACGCTAATCTCACTCTCCTTTCTCCTACAAACTGTTGGCCCCATAAGCTAAATCCAACAGGAAACACAGAGCAGGGATACCAATGGTGTAAGTTATTCAGGCCAACCCCTCAGGACAGAGAATAGCATGGAGAAGGGAGTGATGAATAGATGAAAGATACTTGGCACAGCAATCCACCTCCCTACACACAAAAAAATCATGCAACATTTGATAATGGGAGGAATTAAAAAGAAAGAATGAATGGAATGAATAAATAAGAGTGAAATAGCAGGCTTAATATTTGTTTATATAGTTATGATTATTCTTAATATATTTTAAAACAGAATGCATGATTTTTAATAGAAAACATATATAAAATAATTTAAATTATTATTATAGCCTGTGTCTCAAGACCACAGATTAGAGTAAGATAGGATGGATAAATTGATTAATTTCTGATCTCACAAGATATATGGGAAAGGTAAAATGCATTATTTTATTTTCCACTCTGATATTTAGAAAAAGCTATATTTATGCTTGGAAAACTTAAAGATTAATTCAAGTAGGCACAAAGTATAGTTTCTAACTGACTGGAGAAAATTTAATTTGCATGTAGCAAAATGTGAAGTTTTTAAAAAGGTAAAATAAGACTAGAGTAAGGCAATAAATACTTTTAACAGTAATTACATATTATAATCTTAATAAAAGCTGAAGATATTCAGATTAGATTTTAAAAATCCAATAGTATGCTGCTTTAACAAAATACAATAAACTAAATAAAAAAAGAAATAAAAATTATATTACTCATCATGACCTATAATAATGTTCCTCATGCTTTTTGATCTCAAGATCTCTTTACGCTCTAAAACATTATTGAGAATTCAAAGAGTTTGTGTGTGTGTGTGTGAATTATACTTATCTATATAGATTGCATTACAAATTAAAACTGAACTATTTTTTTAGTAAGGTTAATTTATCTATATACAGTGCAAGTCTATGAATTTTGACAAATCTATAGTGTTGTATATCTACCACTACAATTAAGATACAGAATGTTTCCACCACCTTTTGAGGTCAAATCCCTCCCTCCTCTCCCAGCCCTATTTTCTGGCCCTATTTACTTTTGGCAAATACCATATAAATGGAGTTATACATTATATAGCCTATGGAGTCCGGTTTCTTTCACTTAGCATAATGCTTTTGTGATTCATCTATGTTGTTATATGTATCAGCAGTTAGGTCCTTTTTATTGCTGAGTAGTACTCCATTGTATAGCTGCACCATGATTTATTTATTGATTCACCAGTCAGTGGATATTTGGGGTTTTCCAGATTTGGGTTATTAGAAATAAAGATGCTATGAACATTTTTGTATAGGTTTTTGTGTGGACATATGTCTCCATTTCTCTGGGACCCAGAAAGTAGGATTGTTATGTCAGACAATAAGTGTAAGAAACAACTTTATAAAAAACAATTGCAAAGTGGTTGAATGCTTTTGCATTTCCACTGATGACATATAAGAGTTCCACTTATCCAGTATTCTTGCTGAGACTTGATTTTGTCAGTTAAAAAAAATTTTACTTTAGCTATTCTAATAGATTGTAGTATTATCCTATTGTGGTTTTAATTTGCATTTTCTTAGTGACTAATGATGTTGAGCATGTTTTCAGTGCTTATTTGCTCCCTGTGTCTCTTTGGTAACATGTTTGTTCAAATCTTTTACCCATTGAATTGTTTGTTTTCTTATTATTGAATCTTAAGAGTTCTCAATATCTTCTAGATACTAGTCCTTAGTTAGATATGTTTTTCAAAATATTTTCTTCTATTCTGTGGCTTGTCTTTTCTTTTTCTTTTGTTTAACAATCTTTTTCAAAGAGCTGAAGTTTTAAATTTTGATGAAGTCCAATTTATCAACTTTTTACTTTATGGTTCAATCTTTTGTATCCTGTCTAAGAAAACTTTGCCTAACTCAAGGTCACTAGACTTTCTCCTATATTTTCCTCTAGATGTTTTATAAAAACTGAGAAATTTTTAAAACACAAAATACACAAGCACACATACTATTAGCAATCAGATTGTGATGTATGTATGTATCAGAGCCATACATCACATAGACTGGAAAGTTTCACTGTACATTCCTGAGAGTGAAGAAAGAAAATAACATCTCCTGGGAGTGAAGAAAAAAATAACAACTTAGAATTATTCTGAAAATATTGAACTCATGAGCTTTCTGAAAGGGTCTCAAGGACTGGCAATTGTCCCTAGACCACATTTGAGAAACACTGATCTAGAATGTGAAGACAATCAAACACAAACTATGAGTGGCAATATTAAATTTCAAATGAAGTAAAATTCAAGGCAATACATTAAAAAGGACAAAAGGGTATTTTCATATTGACAAATTCTCCTTCACCCAATGAAATTATGATAGCTCTAAGTTTTATATACCAAATAACACAGCTTTCAAATATATTTTAGAAGTCTGGAAATATAAGTATACATTAAAGTCATTGCATTTTTATTTGAAGAAAGTATTGATATTATACCTCTTTATTTCTTTAGAAGATAAATATCACAGTAATATAGATATACACATTTTAAGGAGAAGGTATTATTTTGACTATATAAAACTTTATATCTTGTACACAGAAAATACAAGTTATTTTTAAGCATTTGTTGAACATTTAGAAATATCATGCTAGATCTCAGAGTGGAATGCAGTTTGCATTCTTTGAATAAATACGATAAAATTAGAAAGTAACTATGTAAATTAAATGAAGAAATAGAATAAAATTTACAGGACATTCTTCTAAATAATTCTTGAATCATAAAAGAAACCAATACTACATTAATAAAAACTTAGAAAATAACAAATAAGAAAACATTATATGACAAAAACAGATTCACAAAGTCTTACTCAAAAGCAAATCCAGACCCTTAGCTTTTTTATTAATTAACCAATAAAGAGGGAATGTGAAGGAACTTTGTAGCATTCAGAAAAGAAAAAATAACAATAGGTAAGCTTAAGTTAAGTAGTGAAAATTAAATGATAAAATTATAGAAAAAGAAATATTTTAAAAGTGCTTTCAAAGGAAATGAAAACACTAACTCAAAAAGATATCTTCACCCCTATGTTCACAATAGCATTATTTACAATAGCCAAGACATGGAAATATCCTAATTGTCCACTGATGAATGAATAGATAAAGAAGTTGTGGTATATAAACACAATGGAATATGATTAAGCCATAACAATGAGAAAATCATGCCATTTGTGAAAACATAGATGGACCTTGAAGGCATTATGCTAAGTGAAATAAATCACACAGGGAAAGACAAATACTATATGATCTCATTTACATATAGTACTTATATGTAGTATCAGCAAAAAGAAACAAACAAGAAACCTACAAGTCAAAGACAATAGGATCAGATTTATGGTTACCAGAGGAGGGAAGTGGGGGAGAGAAGAAATTGGAGGAACATGGTCAAAAGGTACAAAGTTCTGGCTATAAGATATATAAGTACTTGGGATGTAATGTACAACATGATGACTATAGCTAACCCTGTTGTAAGATATACAGGAAAGTTATTAGGAGAGATCTCCTCAGAAGGAGAATTTTTTTTCTTTTTTTGCTTTCTGTTTTTATTGTATCTAAATGAGATGATGGGGAGCGTATCAAGATGACAAAGTAGGAAGATGCAGAACTCGTCTCCCCCCATGAACACATCAAAAATACATTAACATGTGGGACAACTCTCACTGAGAAATGAACTGGAGACTGGCAAAAAGACTACTATACAACTAAGGTTGTAAGAAATATCCACATGGAATTGGGTAGGAAGGGAAGAGAAGTGATCAGTTCAGGACCTGTTCTCCTGGGAGGGAACTCAGAGGAAAAGGGAGATTACATGGGCAGAGATCCTCCTGGGGTAGTGAGTGGTTTGAACCACGTATTGGGCATCCTAGCGCTGGGGTTTAACACAGGGAAGATGAACTTCCTTGGCTGGTTAAAGGGGCGGTGGGACCAACAAAAGGGCTGTGGGAAGCCTAGACTCTGTTCATGATATGCATGTGCAAACTTGCTTGCCCCCAAAGTGGACTGAAAACTGCACATGTGACTGATTATTTTCCCACAACTACTCCAGGGAATTCTCCAACCTGAGCTGAGGGAATGCTCCATCTCTGCTTGGGAGCTCAGCTGTGAGACACAGAGGAGATTCAGCCCCAAAGTGGTATTCTGAGCAGGGTAGGGGCAGCCATTATTGATGCTTACACAGGCAACACATCAGACCCATTCTGGATCTCTGACCGTGGCTGGACTGCCACAGCCCACATCCTGACACATGCTGAGTGCCCATGCCAGCCCCTCTTGCTCCAGCACTGCTCCCCTCTGGGACGAGGGTGTCAGTGTCGAGAAGGGAGAGAGAACTCTGTTCCTCTGTTAAAGGGAACAGAGGAAGCTCAGACCCGACCCACAGGGCTTCTGCTCTAGCAACTTGAGGCCCACCATTGTCCCTGATAGGGTGGTGACAGCCACCTAGCAGAGGAGAAGCCCCAGCTTACACCTGGCTATGGCCCTAGGCCCTTCATCTCCAGCACCACCTCCTACCAAGGTAATAGCTGCCAGCACACTGTGAGGAAAAATGTGACTAGTCTTCACATCAAATCCAGTTCTTCCACCAAAACCACTGGGCACATACAGACTGTATTGAGATGTTCCCACATAAGTCCACTCCTTCAAGACTGCAATAGGTAAACATTTCACTTAATTAGAGAAAGAGAAAGTTAAGTAAAGTGATAAGACAGAGGAATTTGTTTCAATTGGAAGAGCAAGAGAAACCCGCTGGAAAAACAACTAAACAATTTACCAGACAAAGAATTCAAAGCATTAATAATAAGAATGCTAACTAAACTAAGGAAAAGAATATATGAACACAGTGAGAATGTTAATAAGGAACTAAAAAATATAAAAAAGAACCAGTCAGAACTAAAAAAATACAATAATTGTAATGAAAAATACACCAGAAGGAATTAATAGCAGACTGGGTAATACTAGACAATTGCATAAGTGATGTGGAAGATAGAATAATGGAATCACCTAATCATAACAGCAAAAGGAAAGACAAACCAAAAAGTGAGAACAGTTTAAGGAACCAGTGGGAAAATATTAAACATACTGATACCCACATTTTAGGAGTCCCAGAAGGAGAAGAGAGAGAGAAGGG
Source organism: Globicephala melas (assembly GCF_963455315.2). Taxonomy (NCBI): domain Eukaryota; kingdom Metazoa; phylum Chordata; class Mammalia; order Artiodactyla; family Delphinidae; genus Globicephala; species Globicephala melas. The sequence continues at coordinate 111,904,898 of NC_083318.1, read as the reverse complement.
GTTAAAAAACATATTTGATGAAATTATGGCTGAAAACTTCCCAAACTTGAAGAAGGAAACATATATCCAAGCACTGGAAGCAAAGAGGTTCCCTAACAAGATGTACTTAACTAGACCCACATCAAGACATATATTATCTTTAAACTGGAAAAAGTTAAAGGGAGAATTCTAAAGGCAGCAAGAGAAAAACAAAGAGTCATATACAAGGGTTGCTCATAAGGATATCAGCTAATTTTTCTGCAGAAATTTTGCATGACAGAAGGCAGTGGCATGATACATACAAAGTGCTGAATAGGAAGAACCTGCAACCTGGGATACTATACCCAGCAAGATTGTCATTTAGAATTGAAGGAAAGATAAAGAACTTAGACCAACAAACACTAAAAGTGTTCACCAATACTAAACCTATGCTGAAAGAAATGTTAAAGGATCTTCTCTATGTGGAAAAGGAAAGACTATAACAAAAAGTAAGAATTTATAGGAAAGGAAAAATCTCACAACTAAAGGCAAATATATAGTAAAGGCTGAGGATCAACCATTTAAATAAGTTAGTACAAGGATCAAAAGACAAAAAATTGTAAAATCAACTATAACTACAATAATCATAAAGGGATAAACATGAAAAAGTAAAATATGACATCAAAAATACAGTATGTGAGGGAGGGGAGTAAACACTGTAGATCTTTTACAATGTCTTTGAACTTAAAGGACTATTTGTTTAAAGCAAGTATAGTTATAGTTCAACCAAAAATCAAATTGATTTGGTAACCACAAATCAAAACCTACAATAGATACACAAAAACAAGAGAGAAAGGAACACAAGCATACCACCAAAGAACATTATCAAACCACAAGGGAAGACACAAAAAGAAGAAGAAAAGAACAGAGTAGAACTACAAAAACAATTGGAAAATAAGTATTAAAATGGCAAAATGACATACCTATGAATAATTGGAATAAATGCTCCAAAATTTATTTAGCGCCCTAAATCAAAAGACATAGGGTGGCTGACTGGAAATTTTAAAAAGACCCATTTATATGCTGCTTACAAGAGACTCACTTCAGAGCTAAAGACACACACAGACTGAAACAGAGGGGGTGGAAAATGATTCATCATGCAAAAAGAAGAAAGTGGATGTAACAATACTTATATCAGACAAAATACACTTTAAAACAAAGTTTATAACAATAGACAAAGAAGGGCATTATATAATGATAAAGGGATCAATACAAAAAGAAGATATTACATTCACTAACATATATGCACCCAATAGAGGAGCATCTAATTATATAAAGCAAATATTAACAGACATAAAAGAAGAATTTAACAATTATACAATAATATTAGGAACTTTTGCACCCCACTTATTCAATAAAGAGATCATCCAGACAGAAAATCAATAAAGCAACAATAGTCTTAAATGACACAATAGACTAGTTGGACTTAGATAGCTACAGGACATTCCATCCAAAAACAGCATAATGTACATTCTTTTCAAGTACACGTGGAATGTTCTCCAGGACAGATCACATGCTAGACCATAAAACAAATCTCAATAAATTTAAGAAGATAAAAAATATATTAAGCATTTTTTCTGACCACAATGGTATGAAACTAGAAATCAATTACAGAAAAAAAAATGGGAAAAACATAAACACATGGAGAGTAAATAACATCTTACAAAAACCAATGGGTCAATGAAGAAATCAAAGAGGAAATCAGAAAATACCTTGAGACTAATGAAAATGGAAACACAACTTCCAAAATCTATGGGATGCAGCAAAAGTAGTTCTAAGAGGGAAGTTTATAGTGATACAAGCCTACCTCAAGAAACAAGAAAAATCTCAAGTAAACAACCTAAACTACCATCTGAAGTAATTAGAAAAAGAATAAACATAGCTCAAAGGCAACAGAAGGAAGGAAATAATAAAGATGAGAGAGGAAATAAATAAAATAGAGACCAAAAAAGCAATAGAAAAGATCAATGAAACCATCAGCTGTTTTCTTTGAAAAGATAAACAAAATCGATAAACATTTAGCCAAGCCCATCAACAAGAAATAGAGATGACGCAAATAAACAAAATAAGAAATGAAGGAGGAGAAATAACAAGCAATATCACAGAAATACAAAACTCAGAAGAGAATACTACAAACGGTTATATGCCAAAAAATTGGACAACCTAGAGTAAATGGACAAATTTCTAGAAATATCTAACCTTCCAAGACTGAATCAGGAAGAAGTAGACAATCTGAATAGACCAATCACTAGTAGTGAAATTGAGTTTATAATGAAAAACTCCCAGCAAGCAAAAGTCCAACACTAGACACCTTCACAGGGAAATTCTCCCAAACATATAAAAAAGAGTTAATACTTATCCTCAAACTATTCCCAAAAGTTTAAATAAGAGGATTGGAAACCCCCATTTATTCTTCAAGGCCACCATTACCCGGATACTTGAACCAGACAAAGAAACTACAAAAAATGAATATTACAGGTCAATGATGAATATAGATCCAAAAATCCTCAAAAAATATTACCAAACCAAATTCAACAATATATAAAAAGGATAATACACCATGATCAAGTGTGATTTATTCCAGGGATGCAAGGATGGTTCAACATTCACAAATCAATCAATGTGGTACATCACATTAACAAAAGGAAGGATAAAAATCACATGATCATCTCAATAAATGTAGAAAAAGCAATTAACAAAATTCAACATCCATTCATGAAAAAACTCTCAGCAAAGTGGGTATAGAGGGAACATATCTCAACATAATAAAGGCCATTTATGACAAACACAGCTTACATCACACTTATCAGTGAAAAGCTAAGAGCCTTTCGTCTAAATTCAGGAATAAGACAAGGATGCCCACTCTTACCATTTCTACATAACACAGCTATAGGACAAGAAAAAGAAATAAAGGCATCCAAATTGGAAGGGAAGACATAAAACTCTCACTATTTGTAGATGACAAAAAAACTATCAGAGGTAATAAATGAATTCAGCAATGTTGCAGGATAAAAGATTAATATACAGAAATCTGTTGCTTTTCTATACATTATTAATGAAATATCAGAAAGAGAATGTAAGAAAATAATCCAATTTAATTGCATCAAAAAGTATAAAATACCTAGGAATAAACTTTACCAAGGAGGTGAAAGAGCTATACTCTGAAAAGTATAAACCATTGATGAAGGAATTTGAAAATGATACATACAAATGGAAAGATATCCCATGTTCTTACATTGGAAGAATTAATATTGTTAAAATATCCATACTACCCAACTACAAATTTAATGCAATCCTTATGAAAATATGCATGACACTTTTCACAGAAGTAGAATAAATAATCCTAAAATTTATATGGAACCCCAAAAGACTCCAAATTGCCAAAGCAATCTTGAGAAAAAATATGGAGGTATCAGCTCCCTGACTTCAGACTATACTACAAAGCTACAGTAATCAAAACAGCATGGTACTGACACAGATACGGACACATAGATCAATAGAACAGAATAGAGTGCCCAGAAGTAAACTCATGAAATTATGGTCAATTAATCTATGACAAAGGAGGCAAGAATATACAGTGGAGAAAAGACCATCTCTTCAATAAGTAGTGCTGGGAAAACTGGACAGCTATATGTAAAAGATGATTAGAACATTTTCTCACACCATATAAAAAAATGAACTCAAAATAAATTAGAGACTGGAATGTAAGACCTAAAACACTAAAAGTAGAAGAAAACATAGGCAGACTCTTTGACATAAATCTTAGCAATATTTTTTTTGGATCTGTCTCCTAAGGCAAAAGAAATAAAAGTAAAAATAAACAATGGGACTTAATTAAACTTAAAAGCTTTTGCACAGCAAAAGAAATCACTGACAAAGTGAAAAGACAACTTACTGAATAAAGGAAAATGCTGGCAAATGAAATGACCAATAAGGAGCTAATATCCAAAATATATAAACAGCTCAGATAACTCAATACCAAAAATACACACAACCTGATTAAAAAAAGGGGAGAAGACTTGAATAGATATTTTTCCAAAGAAGGCATATAGATGACCAACAGGCACATGAAAAGATGCTCAACATCAGAAAAATGTAAATCAAAACCACACTGAGATACCACCTCACACCTCTCAGAATGGCTATCATCAAAAAACACACAAATAATAAATGTTGGTGAGCATGCAGAGAAAAAGGAACCCTTGTACACTGTTGGTGGGAATGTAAATTGGTGCAGCCACTATGGAAAACAGTATGGTGTTTCCTTACAAAACTAAAAATAGAGTTACCATATGATCCAGCAATCCCACTCCTGGGCATGTATCTGGAAAAGAGGAAAACTTTAATTCAAAAAGATACATGCACCCCACTGTTCACAGCAGCACTATTTACAATGGCCAAGACATGGAAGCAACCTAAATGACAATTGACAGATGACTGCATAAAGAAGATGTGGTGTATACACATGAGATATTATTCAGCCATAAAAAAGAATGAAATTCCGCCATTTGCTATAACATAGATGCACCTAGAATGTATTATGCTTAGTGAAATAAGTAAGACAGATAAAGACAAATACTGTATGATATTACTTATATGTGGAACCTAAAAAATAAAACAAACTGGTGAATATAAAAAAAAAGAAATAGACTCACAGATATAGAGAACAAATTAGTGGTTATCAGTGGGGAGAGGGGAGAGGGAGGGGCAAGATAGGGGCAAGGGATTAAGAGATACAAACTACTAGGTATAAAATAAATTAGCAACAAGGATATGTAGTACAGCACAGAGAAATATAGCCATTATTTTATAATCACTTTAAATGGAGTATAATTTATAAAAATATTGAATCATTATGTTGTACACCTGAAACTAATATAATATTGTAACTCAGCTATACTTCAATCAAAAACATAAATGAGATGATAGATGCTATCGAAACTTATTGTGGTAATCATTTCACAATACAGTAAGTCAACCATTGTTTTGTACACATAAACGTATACAGTGATATATGTCAATTACATCTCAATAAAATGGGAAAAAAATGAAAAATTTACACTTTGGAAAGTTTATTGAAAAAAGGGAGACAAAATGCTAATAAAATATTGTAAATAAAAGTGAATATACCAAGAAGTGACAAAGTTTTTTAAACTAAGTGTGTATATACAATTTTCCTATTAATTTAAAAATCTTAGTGACACAGATACTCTTTTGAAAAAAGAATTTCCAAAAGAATAGAATAGAAAACCAAAATATATAAATAACCATAAAAGAAATCAAAAAATCAATATAATAATCATCAACAAAAATAACTGAGACTAATTGATTTCACAGGACTATTCTTTCAAACTTTCAAGGAAAAATTACGTGCTTTACATTTTAACAATTTCTGAGAACAGGAAAAGATGGTCTAATTTTGTTAAACTAGCATAAAACTTAACACCAAATATAGAACAAAAGAAAACTATGCCGTCTTCAAAATGTTAAACACGCGAATGTCCTGTCAGAAGTTAATAGTTATTCTATACAGAAAATTTTCTATGTATTTAGCCAAATAAAGTTAATAAACCATGGATAAAACCAATCTTAACAGAGTACTTTAGCACAGTATTATATACTAAAATGCATTATAAGCTTCTGTAATTTACTTGAAAATAAGAAATGCCCTCCCTTATTTCCTCTTTACCACACTGTACACCTAATAACTATTTGCAATGTTTGGCCCCCTAGTGTTCCGAGCACTGGTGTATGCTCAAGTTCTCAGCTACCAGAGAGATGTCAGAGACCAAAGTCCATGATTATCATACATGTTGAAATCTTAAATAACAGAGATCAAACTGACGCTGGCAAGATATTCACAGAGTCATTCATCATTATCTTTAGAGTTTATCCTAAGAATACAAGGTTGATTTACTACTATGAAGCACATTAATAAACACTTTAAAATGTTAGATTTACAAATATGATCATTTAAACTAATGACAAAATGGGTTCTCATAAAACAAAAGAGAGGAATATATTCCTTTATGACATTGGCAAAGATGGGGAAAGCCTGGTTACAAAGCTGGCGAGATTGCTGCCAGGTGGGCTAGCTCAGGTCCTGCTGGTGAGAATGTCACTTGGCACAGTCTTTCTGGGGGACAATTTGGTGTATTTAATCTGTAATAAATTCTTAAAAAATTAAAAATTCTTAGAAGCCTTAGATTCTGAGAGAATTGATGAGAGAGGGAGAGAAGGAGACTGAGAGAGAAAGAGAAATTGACAGAGACAGGTGCATGGTTAATAGTGTCTTTAATTTATAAACTTGCTCCAGACCTTTAGAACAAGTTATCCTCCAGCCTCCTTTCCTGACTCTCACCCCCATAGCCAAGAGGCTTCAGTGTTAAGGAAAATGAAATTAATTCTCCAAGTAAAAATCATTACCGACCCCCAAGTAAGTGATATGTAAATGGTTATCTGCAATTGTGGGTTAAAATAATACTGAGGTTCTCAAGCCATACCAGGGAGACCATATCTGGCTCGGTCATCTGGGCTGCAGTAGCCAGGGTTTCCCTGAACAGCAATAACTTGAATTGCTCTATTGCCCAGGTTCCTGAGAACTGAAAGTGTGAGGACAGGCCAGTTTACCAGCTGCTTCCTTGAAAGTCCAGAGGGACAACTGAAAGGGACAGCTGTGGTTCGTTCTTCAATCAGAAATTTCTTCCTTTGGGATTCTTAATGCAGTTTGGGAAATTGTATAACGTATTTTGTTATCCATTGGCTCCCTGCCTTGGAGTGTCAGCCACAGCTGTAATGCAATAATCAAAGGGTGGGTTGTGGTTCCCCTGCAGTCCTGTAGCTACAACGTCATGCTAATGCATCTCCTGCACGATCACAAAGAACTCATAATGCCGGCAGTGGAGGGGCCTGGATGTCTTTGACACCTATTTGTTACCTTCAAGTTCAGCAAGGATGCAGCTGGAAAACACAAAGGCTGTAACCTAAATCCCACCTACTCACAAAGACTTGTCTCTGATTAGGTTATCTGAATAGAACATGATTTGGAATCTCACTTTCTTATTTTAAAAATCTGGGTTTTGTGGGATATGCTAGATTGGAAAAGTTTATTGTTTACCAGTTGCATGTTTTACTTCACTTTTTATAGACTTCTGAGAGCAACAGCGATGAGACTGCTCAGAATATTTCATTTGTATTGAACATAATGAGAATGTGGACAAATGCGTAAGTACAAAAAATCCTGTGAACTTGTGTGTGTGTGTATGCGTATATGTACGTCTGTGTCTTGTAACTATGTATGTATTTTTCCATGACAACAATAGGAGACAAATAGAGCAATTAGCAAAATTTTTCAAATTATTTTAACCAACCCTTTGCCATTCTGAAATTTACCAGGGTATGTATTGATATTTACTTAGCTTCTTCCTCTTTTGACCACACTTTTAGGACTTGATGCTTATAACAAAGAATAGTCTATTAAATATTTAAAAGCATTCCAAAGCAACTTTGTCACTGCTATAGCAATTTTATGATTAATTTTTCAATTGGCCCTCATTTAAAGGCCTAAAGCAAATTTTGTTTTGTGAAGAAGAGTGAGTGATAGAAGAATTCTATTGCAAAAACTTTATTAAAATAAAATATTCTGAAGTGCACAATTTAAAGAATGTGATTTTATGCTGCTAGTACAATTTAATAATGTCATTTACACTAAGTTTGATGGAATGGCAGCACCAGAATAATGGCACACACTAGAAAGTCATTAAGCTAAATATTAACAATGTTGTTTTATACTTTTAGGGATGTAAATAATTTATGGTGTGGAACTGACAATCAGGATGAGAAGCAGGGAGTGGCTGCAAAATATCTCTGGCCAGTGTAAATGAAAGATCTGACTGATTTTAATGTATAGTCCTATGATTCATTCATGGTACATTGAGGTACATTATGCTAAAGGAATAAAACAATGTAAGGTCTAGTTGAAGGGTCACCAAAGCCTCACTTGGGCCAGTCACTTAACTTCTTAGTTCCTCAATTTTATAATCTGTAAAATGGGCTCATTTGCACAATGGAATGAGAAGAGGCACTTTGAGAATATGGCTGTAATAGTAGTAGGAAAAACAAAGGTAATGCAGTGGACCATGGCCAGGTTAACCACATTGCTTTGTTCTTAATGCTTATGAGGGTAAAACTGTGGGACAGATTCCAAGAAACAAAATTGTACTTTAAAAAAGCTCTTAGAAGAGCATGCTTTGCTGCTTTCTCCATATCTGTTACATTTTTCTCACCTTAACTGACTTTTTTCGTCACTAAAAACATCCATTCCTTCATGATTTTACTGTGTATCTGTCTCATCATATATTTTAATTCTCACTCATATCTTGCTCATTTCCATAGTGGTTCTTAGTTCAAATGTAAGAGAAAGGAAACTTATTAGTCCACTTTATTTTCCAGTGCCAAGCCATGGATCATATGTCACTAGCAAGCAGGAAGACTGGCTGTTATTGAGATAGTGCCAGCCCTGGTCAATGGAGGTCAAATGTTTATGATAGAAAACATTGCTGTGGCAGCAAGAGACCCGAGGCATGGAAATTTCACTAACAGGTGCTCGTGGACAAGTAGGTGCTGATGGAAATCATATGTTCATCTTGACATTCTGAACTACTTCCAGCTTCTTGAAAGTGATATGATCTTTCTTTTCTCTGGGTCTTTGTAGATACTGATTTTTCCTGTTTTATTTCTCTGATGTATCTTGAACTTTGCTCAATAAATAAGCTTACTCCCTTGATGTGAACCTCCAAAACCCCTTTCAATATGGAACTCTGTCTTGGCATTTGCCCATGCATGCTTTCAATGAGCTGTGCTCATTGTGAGTTGGGGAAATAGAATCTTGACAAGTGGGTTGGAGAAAACTAACATGAATAAAGTGTAAATACTTTCTTTGATTGGTTAAAAGCTATCTAAGCAACATCATGCTACCCTGCAGATATTTCTTCCACTTTTTGATTTTGTGATGCATAGAAACAACAAAGCAAATAAATAAAAAGATCAAACTCTGGGAGAAAGGAAGATGAAAAGGTAAACAGAGGGTATCTCTTTCATTAGTATGCAGAGTTGGAAAAGTGAATAGGCTGAGAAAAAGAGGAGACCAAATCTTCTAAAAAACAAGATGCTCAGGGAAACTTTGATGGAACAAGCTTTACATTGGAGAACAAATTGCTGAGAAGTGATTTTGACTGTCTGAAGAGGTAGAACTAGTGATGAAGCTCTTACATTTGACCTTAGATTTTTTTCCTTTCAAAAGTGTATCTAAAATGTTTTCTGCTATAATAGTTAATATGGGTTAAGTTAATTTTTTAGTAACATGATTTTTGGAGCTAAAAGGAGATAAAGTCTACTTGTCTCTATGATAAGCTAACTAACCAGTAGTTGAAAGCCTTCCAGCTTGGGTCATGTGACTGACACTCTACTACCACCTTTTGGAAGCTCACCTGTCTGGTCCCTCTGTTTGAATCATTATTAAACTCAACTCATTAACTGCAAAATTAAAGATAGTAATCACAATGTGAAAATGTGTAGATGCAGTAATGAATGTGATAATGGAAAGAGCTAGGGCTTCTTTCACTTCTGAAAAGAAGAAAAAGAAATAAAAACATTAGCTTTCATGTATGAGAGGGCTGAATTAAACCCCAATTTTAGGATCTACCCTTTATGTAACCTCAAAAAACTTTCTTCAATCATTTATTCATTCATCCATCAGATATAGAATGAGTATATGAAATGAGTGTTCATTATGTGCCCACAACTGTGCTAGATACTAAACACAATGATAGCAAAACAGGGAACCTATGTCCTCCAGAAGTCTAATCCAGAGACTACTGTTAACTTGTATTTTAAATATTAATACAGTTTTCTTTCTTTTTTTTTAAGTTGGGAGATATATGATGAAGTAGTTTAATTCTTTCTCCCAAGTTTGAAGGGTTATTGTGAAAATGAGATACTTCATACTACATGGTATAAGTACTTCACACATTGTAAATATTTATAATAAGTGGTATTTATTATTTCCAGTGTCTTCCAAAATGTTTAATATGGGATTATAGTAGTACTAGTAATAAATATTAAGAATAGAATCAAGTGAAATTTTTAAATTACTTAAGTCAGAGAGATGAGTGCAGTGGGTGAGATACAATTTGTGTCATATATAAGAAGAATAATGTTTTCCCAGTGATCATATATGCCATAAATTCTTTTTGGAAGCCATTGGGGAAAAAACTATAAAATATATAATATTAATTGTTCTAGAAAGACTTTATGAAAAACAGGCTTTTATGAGCTATTTAAGTAAGGGGAGGGAGAAAAGTAGATGAGTTTAGATAGGGAGGCTGTTCTGAGTTTAGAGTGCAGCTTGGGAGAAGGTTTGGCTGTGGGTGGAAGTGAAATGCAAATAGGAAGAAGGCTGTTTGCACATGTGCTCATAGAAGCAAAGTTAAGCTCCACAGAGGGATAAAGGAATTTAAGGGGAATGAAGGATAAAGGAGCAGTGATTAAATAGATTCATCCAAATCCAAAGTGTAATAGATGACTCCAAAGTGAAATAGTGTACTCCATGGTTAAAATGATGGGCACGGTGGAGGGAAGGGGACTACTGAAGTCAGAGGGTACCCTGGTGGATTGTGAGAGAGGCTTACTTCCTAGAGATTGAAAGGAAGATGAAAATGATAGGAAAGTGTCCGTTCTTGGGAATACTGCTTGGAATTACAGCAATTTACTGCTTGTTTTGTTCTGTTTTAATTGTGATAAAATGTATATAACATAAAAATTTTAAGTGTACCTTTCAGTACAGTTATGTATATTCAATTCACACTGTTTGTGAAGCAGATCTCCAGAACTTTTTCATCTCGGGGAATGGGGAAACTATATAACCATTAAACAACAGCTGCTCCTTTCTCCCTTGCCCTCTAGCCCTGGGCACACACTTTGTTTCCATGAGTTTGACTACTATTGGTCCCTCATATAAGCAAAACCATACAGTAGTTCTCTTTTTTTGTGACTAGCTTATTTCATTCAGCATAGTATCTTCAAGGTTTACTTGCCTGTTCTAAACCCTTGGGAGAAGTGTAACTAATCAGAGAAGCTACCTTGGTGATGGTAATGACTATAAACTTTCTTCCTGGAAACTTGAGGGAATCAGATCTCAACCAGGGCTCTAGGAATTGGGGGGCAGAGGGAAGGATAAAGAGATGGAGGGGAAACAGCTTAGACAGAGAAGAGTAACAGTAATATGGATGAAGCTTGGGAAGCAAATAGAGCCTGAAAATATAACCAAAGGTCACCAGGAAAAGAAAGTGGGAATTGGGAACATTTCATACTGTGACCTAGATTGAGCACTAGTTCTATGGAGTGAATGGGAACTCCCCATGGGGACAGTCTATTTTGGACTCTGACACTGGACAAGGAATCTGGAGAGCATGTCTTTAAAACAGGCCATGTAAAAAACAATCCAAGCTTTTACCCAGGCAAAGACTAATTTCTAATTAAGTCCTAAAGAGGAGTCTGAAAGAAGAGTGGAGCAGATGATGTGGGAAATGAATCAACTGTCTGGTATTGTGTGCTTCTTGGAGCCTTTATATGTCACTGTCTGTGTCATCTTTCATTCAAATGTAGACTGTGAAGAATTATAAAAAAGTGACCATATTTTCCAAGATGATATCAATTAGTGTGTATTGATAGGAAAATTTAAGATTATTGTGCATTATGGGAAAGTGTAGCTGGGTAGACATGGGAAGACTTTATAAGTATAGCACAGAGCACTAGTTGTTACTACTTGAATTATGTAAATAAGTTGTTTCTGAAGCAGACATAGTTCTTCAGGTTATTCCTGGAATTCCTAATACTGTAAACTATGAGTAGATTAGGCCAACACTGGTAGTATTCTTTAATTCATTTATTCTTCAATCTATTCTACAGTTTTTTATTAAGTACCTACTGTGTGCCAGGTCATATTCTAGGTGTTGGGAAAATAGAGAAAGATAAAGCTTCTGCTCCCATGGAGTTGACATTCCATTGGTAGTGGACAAGGAGTAGAAAATAAGAAGAAATAAGTTATTGAACACACAAGATAATTTTAAGTCATGATATGTGTGATACAGAAAATAAAATAGGATGATGTGATAAAAAGTCATGAGGTGGTGTGAGGCTTGGGTAATAATGAAAGACTCCTCTGGGGTGGTGACATTAGAGCTGAGACCCTAAAGACAAGAAAGAAGTCAGCTGGCAGTGGGGGGTGGAGGGTGGCTGATGCAGGAACAAATGCAAAGGCCTAAAGCAGAAATGAGTTTAAAGAGGTCTCTGAGGTAGGAAGAGAATATGGGGAGGGAGGAGTGGAAGGAGATGCAGTTGGAGAGAAAGACCTGGTCTGATCATGTAGGCCATGGCATGGCACAGAATGGGAATTTTATTCTTAGTGTAGTGGGATGCCATTTGCTGAAGAGCAACAATTATTTTTTAAGACCAAAATATCGACTTTATTACTGTTAAATTGATATTGGAGAATGTGACCGAAGGATCATTATTCCTGATGAAGTTGATATTTGCTGGAATGTGACTAAATTATCAACTTTATTATTAATAAAACAAATATTGGAGAATGTGGGTTATATCTGTGGACAAGTGGAGGGTCTACCCCTATAGACACATGGGGGAAGAAAGCAGAAAGGACATGCTGGAAGGTCATCTATTCCAAAGGGCTCACTGGAGGAGTTTTAAGTAGGAAGTGACACTATACAATTTCAGAAGTATAGGAAAAGTTCCTGTGATTTGAATTCCACCATTAGAGATGTATTTCTTTGCCTCCTTCCTTGGTTTATCAAACATTTACTGAGAATCTGTCACCCATCCATCACTGTGCTGGGTGCTGGTGATCCAAACAAGAGTTCCAACCCTCAGGGATCTTCCAGTTTCACGATGGAGATGACAAATTAACTAGTGCTGCTGGAGGTTTGAACCAACAGAGGTTCTTTGAGGGAAAAAAAATCCATGTTTAGGAAAATTCTAGAATGGGCTGTTTTAAATTATAAAACATAAGGTCTCTAAGGGGGTAGTATGATGGTAGAGATTTGGACAGAAAAGCAAAACTGATCTGGATAATAAAATGTCAGGAATTTGGGGTTTTCATATTGGCCTCCAGGACTTGGAATAAAGCAGGGGGAGGAGTGGGAAGCATTTTGGAAGCAGAGGGGCCCAATATGGCAGGCGGACTGGGTTCTAGGGAGAGAGAAGCCATTTTCAAGGAACTGGGATGTAAAGTTATTTCCTGCCCCGGGCTGGAAATTATCTCCTATTATTTATGACATTATTTTGAAAAAATCTTTTATGTGCAACAGTCCTGTATTCCTGGTAAATTAGAGGCACACAGAAGAAAGGGAAATGTCTGTTCTGGGGGTGAAATGCTAGAAAGAGACCTGTAGCTCACGGAGGTAGGACAGTGAAAGGGAACAGGAAATCAGAGTGAGCAGTGGCGGGGATATAAGCCCCTTGGAAATGCAGGCAAATAGAGGAGACTGCGGGGGGCTTTCCCCCGAGCCATCTTATGTAGGTATTAAAGGAAAAAAGTGATACTCCAGAGGGAATGAGGACTTGGGGACTCTTGGGTGGCGAATATTTGGGTTACACAGAAAATTATTGCATAGAATGGTAAATTTGCATAGAATCGATAAACTTGGCACAGAAGCCTGGGGATTAGGGGAAGTTCCCAAGGAGGGCAGTAGAAGGTAGCTGTGAAGCTGAGGATGGGGTGGGGCGCGGGGGGTGGGATTTGGGGAGGCTTCCCAGGCCCAGGAAGGTGCAGAAGCACACAGCTGTTCAGGCAATTGCAAGTTAGTTTCTAGTACCTGAAAAATCGGACTGAAGGTGGTGAGACTGAAGGGTTATTGAGCATCAGATCCCAAAGAAATTTCTAAGCTGTGCTCTGGGCCCTATCCTGAAGGCAGTGGGGTGGCAGGGGGAGGGGGTTTTCTGGAGGATTTTATAAGGAAGTGACACATAAGACTTTTTTGTTGAAGTGTAGTTGATTTATAATATCATATTAACTTCAGGGGTACAACATAGTGATCCAATATTTTTATAGATTATGCTCCATTTAAAGTTATTACAAAATAATGGCTGTATTTTCCTGTGCTGTACAATATATCCTTGTAGCTTATTTATTTTATACATAGTAGTTTGTATCTCCTAATCCCATACCTCTATGTTGTCCCTTCCGCTTTCCCTTCCCCACTGGCAATCACCAGTTTGTTCTCTGTATCCGTGAATCTGTTTCTGCTTTGTTATATTTCTCCTTTGTGATAATTTTTTAGATTTTGCATAAGTGATAACATCGTTTAAACTGTGTTTATGCAAAGGATGGCTTCAGGCAGATTGAGAGTTGATTAGGAAATGAGTGCAGGCTTCTTTGGAGGCTCTTCCCACCTCTCTGCCCTCCTGTTGTAACTTCCAATCATCCCAGACTCTCAGGCCATATCCTGGGGCCAGGATGCCCTCCTGCCCCTCGGGGCATCACATGACATGGTCTGGTCTTACTGTCCTCCCTTCTTTTCCTCATCACAGATCCCTGGTCACCCGTCTAGAGGCCTTGTTCTCTGCTAAAGAAGAGCTGGTAAAGAACGTGCTCCTTCTGAGGAGCATCTTCTCACCAGGGCCCGGGCAGGGGGGTGAACTTGCAGTGACTCTGTACCTTCCCCAGACTACAGTCTGTGCTTCATATCCAGCACCTGGCACCTTGCCTGGGATGCAGTATTAGACCAACACAAAAATCTAATTAATCATTGCAACCACTTTATCTTGTTCCAATTTAGAGATGAAGAAAGATTATTAAGCTTGTCCAGGGTTATATACTTGCTGAGTGGCCCAGCGAGGATTTAAAGGGAGATGTTTGGCCTCCAAAGTTCAGGCTTGTCATTCTATCATGATGCGCTGCTTGCAGTGGCATAATTAACATGAACTTCAAAAAAGAAGCCAGCAGTGTGTGTCATTTCCATATTCTGGTAGAGTGATGGAGAGATTCAGTGTGGACCTAGGATAATTAAATGGGTACATAACTTGTTGAACAACCATATATAAAGGCATTGATGGATGAGCCAATGCGGGCTTGGAGCAAGATGCCTCATGGCTAACCCAGTGTTAAGTCCTCAATTACGTCCTCCTCAGTAATTTTTTTTATGACTGGAATGAAGATATATGGGTAATATTTATTTAGCTTGTAGTCACACAAATGCCAGAGGTATAACAAAAATGACAGACTCATAGTTCAAAATGATCTTAACAAGCTAAAATATTGGGCTCAATTTTCCCCAACTTTTTGATAAGAAAAATTCCATACATGAAAAATGTTGAAAGAATACTATAATGAATACTCAGGTACTGAGTACTTAGGTTAAACCATCGTTAATATTTTATCGGTTTTATTTACCTATCTTTCTAAATATTTATTCTTTTAACAATTTGAAAGCAAGTTGCAGACCTCATAAAATCTGACTGCTAACTACATCCCTGTCTTCTAAAAATACATCCTTCTCTATCACTCTAACAATCATACCTAAGAAAATTAATAGCAATTCCCTAAGTTCATAATATCCAGTCCATATTCAAATTTAAAAAAAAATTTATTGCAGTAAAATATGTATAATTAACATTACTCTTTTGATCATTTTTAAGTGTGCAGCTCAGTGGCATTAAGTACATTCACATTGTTGTGCAATCATCAACCACCATCCACCTCTAGAACTTTTTCATCATCATCCTCAATTTTTTTTTTTTTTGTGGTACGCGGGCCTCTTACTGCTGTGGCCTCTCCCGTTGCGGAGCACAGGCTCCGGACATGCAGTCTCAGCAGCCATGGCTCACGGGCCCAGCCGCTCCGCGGCATGTGGGATCTTCCCAGACCAGGGCATGAACCCGTGTCCCCTGCATCGGCAGGTGGACTCCCAACCACTGCGCCACCAGGGAAGCCCCATCCTCAATTTTTGATTCACTGAATTTGATATGAAAGTTTGTAGGAACAGTACATATAATCTAACACTTGGATCTAAAAGCCAACTTCATAAGCACAAGGCTGAGAAGGTAGGAACATATGTGTAGCATGAATAAAAAGCAATTAGAAATTTTAGTCGACAGTAAGTTCAATAAGTTTGTGAGTGTCAAAAAGTGAGTGCAAAGTTAGCCTGAAGTATAGTCCTGGACTCAGGGAAAGAGAGAAGTCTGTTTTCTTTTGCTGCTCAGACCCTACTGGGAATACTGTGTCCAGTTCTGGGATCCATACCATTAGGTAGTCAGAAAACTGTTGTCAGGAAGGTGAAGGGATTTTAAAAAGGCATCATCTGAGAAAGAGAGGAAGAAATTGGATATTTGGGGCTTGCGAAAAAAACAAACATTAACACCTTAAGTGAGAGATGTCATTTTAACTGCCTTGGAATATTTAAAAGACTCCCATTTGGAAAGTAAATTTGTTTTGTCTAAGAGGTGGTTCGAGGGCTGATAAGAGGAAAGTGCCATGGGAAAGGCTTCAGTGTGGTCTAATAATTTAATCATAATCGCTGGAGTTGATTGAAAGTGTTGCCTTAGGAAGTAGCTTGTTCCCTGTCACAAATGGCGTTCACTGTAATACTTGGTAGAGGAAATCCAGGCACTGAGTGGCTTTTTAGACAAGATGATTTTAGGGTCTCTTCCGGATTATGTTTTGTTTAGGATTCTTTTAGTTGCAAGAAACAGATCCAAATAGTTCCTTCTTAGGTAGAAGAGGAATTTATTGAAAGAATGCTTGAACTGTTGCATATGAGCGGTGGCAAGGATGAACACTGAAACTCAAGTAGGGCAGAGCACACACTCTCTCTCTCTCTCTCTCTCTTTTCCCCTTCCTCCCGCCTCTCCTCCCTCTGACTTACTCTGTTCTCTTTCTCACTCTTGTCCCACTCTCTCTCTAGCTCTGGCCTCAATCTTTCTCACTGATTTGGCAGCAGCCTGGTCAGAAAAAAAGGCTGCTGACTGTTTCTGAATCTTAAGATGCTTGGTTGAAAAATTGTGGAGACATGCTCTGTGTTATCAGTCAACTCTGGCTAGGAAAAAAAATGAGGATGAACAAACTGGCTGGAGGTGTTAAATTGTGAACTCTTTCAGGTAATGAGGGAGGGAGTTCAAATGCTACGAAGGACACGGGTGAGTGTTAAGACCCTGTACTGCCTTCGGTGACACGAATGGCCAGTCCTGAAGGAAAATCACACCATCTGCAGAGTCCTTCATGGCAACCTCAAGCCACCCTGAAGGATGAACTGCTGGAAGGTCACCTGGATGGCCACATGAAATGTTGTAACATAGTTGGGGGCTACTGGGAAATCCCTGCTACCCACAGACCAGCCAGGAATGCAGCAAGTAAAGTAAGGCTTTCTTTTCTGAGAAAGTAAGAGGAACTGTGAGACAAGGGCAGTGGTGCATACCAGCTTAGGCTCTGCAAACATTTTCATTGTGGCTGAAAGCTGAGGGAGAGGCCTGAGACCATGGGACAGTAGCTGAGATCCCAGCGTTTTAGTAGAAAAGTCCATTCTTCCTTTATACACAGGGGAACTGAAGGTCCTCAAGGTGAAACAACAATGCAGTGGCAGAAGTCATCTCAAACATGGGAGTTCCCTGGCTCCTGATATTTCTTCTGTTCTCTACACCATCCTGCCTCTGAGAAATTGAAATGGTCCTATGGTCTTTCACCCCATGTCCTCTGCCTGCCTTTTGTCTGTGGAAAAACTTTAGCCAAAGAATAGATTTAATCAGAGAAGTGAGAAAATGCAAAAACAAAGGAAAATAATCCAACAAGACTAAATAATAATAGTTTAGTCATTAAGCAAAGTCAAGGACCTTTAGTCCCTCCTCAAGGGCTATAGATAATATTCTGAGCTATATCCCGTGAGCTGTCTTACTGAAACCCTCACCAGGTGAAAGAAGTCAACTACATGATGACCAGACTGTAGCCATGACATAAGTTGCCACAATTCTGAGAACTGGCCTCAAAGAAATGGGGACAAACCAACCATTGAACTGAAGATTAATTATACTTAAAACAATCAAGATGACCCTGGTCAGACCACTGCTGACCAATTTCAAGATGATTGTAGGAGCTGACTGTGCTGTTTCCGCATGTGGCCCCCTCCGTCTAGAAAAGCTCTTGCCCACTGATCGTCAGGGCGGAGTTGGCCTTTGGACAGGAGTCTGCCCTCCCCACCTGTCGCCAACATCCAAAATAAAGCAAACTTTCCTTTCCACCAAACTTGCCTCTTTATTGGCTTTTGAGCAGTGAGCAGCCGGACCCCACTTTCGGTTACAAAATGGTTACAAAATGACCTTATCTCTAGAGAGGACCCGTATAACTTCCTAGGCATTTATGGTTTGAGAAGGACCCAGCCTTCACTCTCAGAAGGAGGACAAATGTCCCCAAGCACCAGGTCATGAGGTTATTGCCAGGATACCAACTGAGGAATTTTCCATTTTAATTTTTGTACTAGTTGTTTTTAAATTTGCTGAATATCACGTGCATGCACACTAATTTTACTATGAAATTATTCATCCCTGGGAAAATCTACGAGTCATAGCAGGGAATTCAGAGAGAGCACATAAACATGTTACATATCCCTGGGAGCTAAGTCTCCTCCCTCTGCTACTGCCCACCTCCTGGCTTTCTCCCTCTAAGGCTGACCTAGAACAGGACAGTTCCAGAAGGGGCGGCAGGCTTCAGAATGAATGGTTGTTAGTGCAGCTAATCTGGCTTTTGTATAATCCACCGTGAAAGTGGAAGTAGAATGATGCTGTTGATGCTGGCGACAAGGATGAAAATAGGTTTCAGGTGGATCTGCTTTGCTGTTCTGAGAATGTTGTCCGAGTACCGGGGTAACTGATGAAATGAGAGCTAAAGGGAGTGCATGCTGATTCTTCTGTGAAAATCCATAAGGGGAATGCCAATGGTTTGAATGTTTCATTATATTTTATATTTCATAAGATGCTGCAGGGTACAGAAAGAATCAAATGTAATGGTGAAAAAAGGAGGAGCAGGAGTGATGAGTCCTGGAATTGAAAATAATCATCACCCTTGGTTACTGTGGGTAAATAATAAAAACCTTGGGAGGAAAAAGGTGATGGCTGAAAATAGCAACCCTGACGTGGACCTAAATAAGTCTACAAAAAACAATTAGGACAAAAGAGAGACAACCTTACTTTCTCTTCCCAAACATTGATGCCAGAAAATAGAAAAGGGGTACCATTTGGGAGAATTTGTTACAGAATATAACAGTGGCAACAGTGACAACGAACACGTTCTGGTCTCACAATGAGTTATGGATGAAACCTATGTCAGTGAAAAACGTGCCTCGTGTGAAAGCTACAGCACTTGCAAATATATGGCTTCTTTCCTCCCTGCATCTCTTGATATGGAACACATAATCTACGGGAGACGTATGCATGTTCATGCACAGAATAAATCAAGAGTGAGCCCAGCAGGCTTGGGATGTGAAACAAGGCCAGGAAGGAGAGCCCACTGCTTTTCTGTTACAGCAATCTGATAGCCCCCAAATGTTCCTGGCCATCTGTGGGAATATCTGCTTTTGAGGGTAGGCTTCTAGAGGGTAGCAACGTGTCTTTTTAATTTCGTCAGCAATACAACTTTCAAATGACTACTTGGATGTCAGAACTTAGGCAATATGTGGGATGGTGTTACAACTTTCCCCCATTAAGTTGTGTTTTAAGCACAAAACGCTACCTGTTAGACAAATTGAACACCGTTCATGTGAAAAGCGTTGCCACAGGTAGCTCAGGGAGGATTATGTAGATGGTGTGCAGCTTGTTAAGGCAGAGACTTTCACCTTTTTTGTTGGTGACCAACACTTAACACATTTTACATTGCAATACATTATACACACACACACACACACACACGCCCATACAAACACATGAAAGATTTTTATGAAACAATAATTACCCTAGCTATGTGCAATATTCCCTAGTTTTCCCATTCCATTCCATTTTATTTCCTCCCTCCCTCCCTCCCTCCCTCCCTCCCTTCCTTCCTTCCTTCCTCTGTCTCTTTTTTTCTTCTACATATTAAATTGGTTGTGCCTTCTGTTTGAACCACTCTGCATTAAGGGGCCCGAAGAGACACAGCAGAGCATCTGTGCTCTATCAAACAGGCTGACTGTAACCCCTAGGCGGGACGAGCCATCACCAACACCTAGCACAGGGCATAGTGTATTAGTATCTGTAAAAAGATACTAATGATGCTAACTTCTTGGTATTGCTGTGAGAATGAAATGATCTAGAACAGTACTTGACACATAGTTGGCCATCATTTTTATTGGTAATATTATGATTAAAGACTCAGTGGCAATTTCTGTCAAGCACGGCCAATTTACTTGGCCGTTCTCTTATTCCTTCATTTCGGCAAGGCCTCCTACATTTCCTGAACAATGCAAAGCATTTTACATTCATTACAGTTGTTATCTTCTCAACAACTCTGTGAGGCAGGGACTATTAGTCTCAGTTTATAGATGAGGTTTAGAGTGGTGAGCTACTTGCCCAACATACCATATCTAGTCCTTGACTCCAAAGTCTGAGCCATTATATGGAGGGAAGCAGAGTCGAGTAGAAGGTATTTTAGACAGATAGATTGGCAATTGCAGAAGTTTGGGGGAGGATCCTAACACTTTATTTCATACATGTCATTCCCCCTCTCACCTTTGGGAATACTGTGAATTGGATAAATGTAAGGAAGGCAGACAGGTTACACATCATTGGCGACATAAGAAAGGAATAAGAAAAGTATGGGTTTACTTTCTTTCAAGTTCCCATACAGCTACTTTCTTTCAGAAGCTGCTTCTCCTCAGTCCTGTGAGTATGATACTGCTGTGGTGGGCAGACTGGAGTCATCAGAAGGGATTAGAACTCCAAATTTGATAGAGGTCAAGGAAATGTGGCAAGAGATAGGTTATCTGCAAAGCTGGAACAAGAGACAGCCAAGGTCAAATGGGCAAATCTGAGACAATGGAGTACCAAGTAAATGAGAATATTTAAATGGATAAGGCTCTGGATTTGGTATTGTCAGGGAGTGCAGGTTGGATGGGCAGTGACTAATTTCTTAGGGTGAATTTTATCTACCCAGTTGCAACTTTTGAATGGCTGGGGCTACCTACCATCTTTGGCCTAAGCTTTCATTTTTGAAACCCAGCTTTGATAAGGTGGCCATTATAGCCACCAAGTTCAAGAGCCAGTGGCTCTTTCTTCATGCAAAATTCCACTCCTTATTAATTATAACTTAACCTGCTTATTGAAAATTTCTTTTCCAATTTATATCCTCAGTGTAGTGAAGCCACATTTTCATATGTCATATGAAAATATTTCATGTTTATTGCACTTCCTGTCTGGTTCTCCAAGATGAGATTTGAAAATCAATTCACTCTTGCTTGTCTTGAAGGAAATCAAGGGCTGTCTACCTGTTGATCATCTAGTTTGGTATCATGGGAAAAGAAGCTGCACTTAATGCCAATGGCCTGTTTCTGAAGGAGATGTTTAAGGTGTTCTTAATGCAGAGTGAGAAACCCTCTCTTGTGGAAACATGAAGGGAATTTCCTTTCTAAGAATGTTCTTGTTACAAGTTTTTCACCCTACTCTGATTTTCCTGTAAAGTTTGCTGGACTTTTTACTGATGTATCCTGATCCATCTTGAGTTATATCTTCCCTACTTGGAAACCTAAGATTAAATGCCCTTTGACATGAATGACTTTCATGATCTGGTGTGTTCTATATGCCAGAGAGTTCCACTATTATCAATCTCCTTCTTCATTTCCAGGCAGCCTCTCACCATTCTTACCAAACTACCAAATAACCACACATATATATGTTTGTGCACATTTTCAAAACATTTAACCTGGTACACCGTGAACCGTGGGCACTGGCCTTAACAAACCACTTGGTATTGACTGAGTAATAGCCTAGTTCATTAGTATTTCACATTAGCATTCCAAATCATACATATCTGGGAAAAAGGAGATATTTCTTAGTACTTCCTATTGGTACAAATGGGAGGTTTAGAATCAGAATTCCTGGACTGTCCTTTGAATAACATGCTCAGCTCTAACACTTCCCTTCTGCTGGGGTCCACTTCTCACTTTGTTGGGAACTCATGGACTCCTGTCTGCTTTGTAAAGCTCTTCTTTATCCACTGCTCATTGTTACTGCCAGCAGTTTTATTCTGTTGGTTTCTCTGAGCTGATGTTTTTACCTGTGAAATGTCCTTGCCTCCTTTATTGTCTCTTTTTCTGCTGATCTCTAGTATATCACCAAACAAAGTTGCATGGGAATATATGTTTCCTGAAAATCTAGGGAAGTTAAAGAACATAGCGGTGACTTAGGAAGAGTATGTTAAATTCTCCTTTAAATATGACATTTACCACAACTCTATCCATTTTCTAGGGGAAAAGCACTCAAAAGTTAAACCCTTCAGAGAAAGTTCTCTCTAGTAGGGTTTCTCAATGTCAGCACCATTGAAATTTTGGGCCAGACAGTCCTTTGTTGTGGGGCTGCCCTGTGCATTGTAGGGTGTTTAGCAACATCTTTGGTTCTATCCTCTGGATGCTGATAGCACTTTCCCAGTTATGATGACCAAAAATATCTCCAGACATTACCAAATGTCCCTGGGGAGGCAATATCACCTGTGGTTGAGAACCAATCCTCTCAAGAGACTTACTCTTCAAAATGTGGTCTACAAAGTAGCAGCAGCAGCATCACCTGGGACCCTGTTAGAAATGCAGACTCTTGTCTGTGCCCCAGGTGTACTTCATCAGAGTGCATTTTGACGTGATCCCCTTATATGGACCTTAAAGGTTTTGCAGCCCTTCCCTAGAGAATGTCTCCCATTCGGTACCTCTTCTGCTCTATGATCAGATCCATTGTTTTCTCAGACCTCCTAATCTTTTCTGGATAAATTCCTACATTTTGAGGAAAATTCCTCAAGCTGCTCACAGGTATTTGTGTTGACTCAAGAGCCATAGCCTTCCCCCTTCCTTCTAACAGACCTTTCCCTCAATTCTGAGTTATTAAAGCTATAACAATGCTCCAGAGGCTCTAGAATAATATCCCAGAAGACGAGCCTGGGTGGGAGGGGGGAGGGGGAATTTGGGTCAACAGGCCTGTAGGGAAAGCTTGGATGGGTACTGTCACTCCATGTCTGTCCACTTTGATGTTTCCCTGCTTATAGGATTTGAAATTAAGCCTAGGCTGCTTCTGTAGATAGTGCTGTTATCCAACATGAACTTATAATACACTTTGTAACCCATGAAATTCAGAATCTATGAACTGGCACTAGGAAACATTGAAAGTCTATCAATCTTTTACCAATTACTCTCCTCATTTCCAGCAGTCTTTAAGTTTTAGAGTACAATATCATTGGTTAACATTCCTTCCCAATGAATTAATTTACACACTTGAATACTGTACCAGCAGGGCTAATATTACCTGTGTTATTTTGACACCTAATATCCATTTTCTTTTAAAACTGTTGTTTGGTCATCTATTTTAATATTCTTGAAATTTAGAACTGGGGCATACACACACTTTCAAATACTTATACGCTTTACATTTCAATTCATAGGTCATTGTTTAACAGTTAAGGCAACTAGTAGAATACACACCCACACATGTTCACATACACACAGTTGTCAGTTGCTGGGAGACAATGTGAAAATTGGGAGCCATATAATTATAGACTTAATAGGTCTGGGTATAGTGTGAGACAAGAAACTTACCTAGGGCACAAATGCTCTCTCCCAGGGTCCTGAAAGTGCTGACTCTGGTTCTCACCCTGAGACCTAGTATCTCCATTCTGTGAGTGGCTTGTCTTTTTCCAGAGTCATTTCTGTGTCATCAAAGTCATGGATAACAACCAATGTCCCTATTGTTTCAAGATTTTTGCTTTTTGTTTTTATTGTTCCCTACACTGTTTTCCTAGTCTCAAACTTTAGTCTTTTAATTTCATGAAGTTTTGCCATCCTGATTTATCTTCGATGAAGATAACCCCAGTAACTTGAAGATTTGGAAAGATAGGATTCAGAAGACCAGACTTAGAATTTTGTTTCCCAGATTCATTATCCCCATATGCCAATTATCAATTTATTGCCGTCTCACTCCAAACCCACTCTCCTTTGCACTGTTTTTTGATACTGAATCTGGATCCTATACAGATTTCTCTTTTGCCAACTAGCTTCATGTTAAGCTTTATCAGTAGAGGATGCTAGAGGAACTCAGCATGCATCCCTGGTTCTGTTGCCTTTCTTCTTGCTTCTACAGTGCAGTGGCTGGCAGGTAATTTCATGTGTACCTTCATGTGACAGACCAAATGATACACATTCTCCAGCAAGTTTTTCTGGCACTTTAGCCAGCATCTTCTCAGTGAGTTTTGCAGGCACCTCAGCAAGGGGCTTTTCAATGAGTACCAGCACTCCAGTGGGCAGCTTCCTTGACAGTGCAGCCAGGGAGACTCATGAGTGTTCACCCACGTCAGTGCCCACCCCCAGCGAGTTTCTCTGGCACTCCAGCGGGCTGTCTTCTGCTTGACAGTCCCACACTGTGGTACCTCCGTGAACTTCAGTGTCTTCCAGGGGTCTGCAGCCGCACCCTCTCCAACAAGGTCTACATCTCAGTCTTGAGGAGAGACAAATCGGGACTTCCAAGTTTGCTTCTTTCTTGAGAATTCTCTCTCATTTCTACAAGTAGCAGCTAGTCCCTTCATCTGCTCTTTCAGTAATCCTTAGGATTCTCTTTACCCCCTTTTAGTATTATTCCTCTTTTGCCTATTTAATAATTCTGTATGTAAAATTTTTCTGTTCAGATTGGTTGGTGTAGTTTCTGTCTCCTGACTGACTCACCCTCCGGTCCAAAAGAGAGGGTTTACTAAAACCTGAATCTACTCTGCTTTTAGAAGGTGTCTGCAGGAGAGACAGGGCTCTTATAAGGATCCTCACCCATTTCCTTGTAGATAGATTAGAAATGGCAGTTCTGAGTGGAACTACTTGGAAGTAATGAGGGGTTCATTAAAAGGCGGCGTTCACCAGTAAGTCTTTGCTACTTCAGCTTGTCTTTCTGGTTCCTTCTTTGTTCACCTTCTCCCCTTCTCTAGTTGATTAGAGTATCTGTTTGGATCCTATCTGCAGACCTTTGATTAAGACTTAGGCTTTCCCTGAGATTGATTATCTATCTATCTATCTATCACCTCAGGGAAATATATAAATCTATATGTATAGATTGATATGTATTACATATACATTTATATGTACATGTATATATTGTATATATAGATAGATATTTCAGGGAAAGCCTAAATTATATATATGAGCCTAAGTGTTTTATATATATATATATATATATATATATACACACACACACACGCACACACACAAAATCAGGGTCTCTCTGGAGGAAATCACAGACTCTAACTTTTGTTTATTTTATTTTGTTTTTGACAATTCAGAGTCATTGGGATTGGTTTTGTCCATGGTTTTCTGCTCTCAATGAAGAGTCTTTCTGAGTAAGTGCTGTGTGTATCCAGTATTAATGTTTTCATGAGTAACCATTCTGAGAATAATTGACTAGCCATTCTCATATTGCTTATGAGGTTTAATGGGAAAATGTAAGATTTTTCCATTCTTCAGTTATGATTTTCTTGCCGGTTGGATCAAGGGGCCATCTGCTTTATAGAAAGAGTTTTTGAATACTAACTTTCACGGGACTCTGATTAAAGTGATTGGCTTGAAAATATACATTGGCTTTACCATGTCCTTAATTCTGAGTTTGGATGCAGCTAAAAAAGGAGACATGAATACATTTTAGTTTTAAGAAATATGTCTCATATTTAATATGCATACTTAGGAAAAATAGACTATACATCAGCATTTGAGCCAATGGCCTTAGCCCTAATTTATAGCAGTAATATATTGCAACACTGATTTCTGACTGATAGCCTTCATAAATGGACCGCATGCCTTCCAATATGTTCTTGGCAAGTATACCTCATTTTATTTTCCTGTTAATAAAATTGGCATAGAATTACATTGGAGGGGAGCCATATATCGGCTGCATGTATATTAAATGCAAAATATTGTTGCTAATAATAAGTACACTGAAGTTGGAAGGTTGACAGCTATCTAAACTCACACACTAACCTTAACACAGCTGCTCAAGTAAATGTTTGGTTTTACAAAGTGGCTTTCACAATCTACCATATTTCTTATTCTAAACTTTCCATGAGCATTTTCATTTGTACTTTGAGGACTCTATCTCAGGATCTTAGAGTAGCCTATGTTATCTGTTACCATTATACTGTCATGCCAGGAAAAGACAACTGTTCCATATATTTATTTGATACAGATATCTTATTGGAAATTTTTTTAAAGATAGTGTGTCCTTTCTAGATTGTGAAGATGTAAAATAGAGGCAGAACTCAATTTTTTCCATCTTTGTGGTCAGCAGCTTCATTCACTGATTTTGCATCTTAGTTATACTTTAGTGTGGAACAACCATAAAAAGTTCCATGCCAAATAAAAACAGCCAGAAAAATGATGTTTTCTGCTTACGGCATTAGTGCTGTTATGGAACACAATTCCTCTGTTTTGAAAAACAATAGAGTTTGTTATGAAAGTGAGTTTCCCCAGAAAATGCCACATGACTGTAGGCTATTAATTATACAGTTTTATTATTATCTTTTGTTCCGAACAATAGTGCTCCTGAGGTCCTGTGGAACTTTTCTCCCATGCGATCATGTCGAGTTTTGATTAAGCATCATTATACACAGTTCATTAACAATGTATCTTAAAATGAGTTTTTGATTGAACATTTTTACTGGTCGTTTTCTATAATTGATGGATTCTGTTGAAATTTCGCATAAAAAATTTGCCAGGATAGTTACAGTATTTTTCATTATGCATCATTATGCCCCTTTTCCCTAAAAGAACCCAAGTTTCTTTTAAAAAAATTAACTTCCAAAAATTAGATATTGATCTGTTGCCAAGGCAGTTGCTCCTTCCATAGTTCAATTAGGAGAGAAACAGAAACTGGTAATGTTGACTAGGAATAAGAAAAAAATGGGAAATTAAATAATCCTGTTAACTTAGCCCTCTTTACCCTAGGGCCCAAGTCATACTTTAGGAGAGAAAATGAACTCTTTCAAATTGATAAGGGTCCTTATAATGTATTACTGAACTTGATCAGTTTCACTGGATTCTCCAATATTATAATATTAATCTTCATGTTGACAACTTCCGCTCTTAGCTTAATCAAATGGTTAAAAGTAATTTGGCAATTGGTCAACTAATTACTTTTTCTAATACCTTTATATTTAAAGAAAACTAGAAACCTCTTAGAAATTATTTAATATATTAGTAAAAACTGCCTTATAATTTTTTTATACTGAATTTATTGTCACTGGAGGTATTCAAGCAAATGCTTGATAGCGACACACTGGGAAGGAGAAAATGGTAAAATAGACCATCTTTAATATTTCTTCCAACTCTAACCTTTCATGTGATAATAGTATAAAAAGTAGGACAGAGGTAGAAAAAGAACAGGAAACGGAGTTTGAAGACTGATATTGTTTGGCATCAGGCAAGTTACTTAACTTCTCTGGGTTTCAGTTACCTTACCTACCTCTGAAGATGAGGAAATTGAATTAGATGATGTTAAAGGTTCCTTCCTACTGGAGCATTCCATGATTCTCTATTTTCCTAGTGGCTGAGGAATAAATGAAAGTCCTGCAAGAACCTATTTTTCATTGAGGAAACACAAACACGTGGGGTAGTGGAGCCCACTAGCAAATGATGGCAAATTATAAAATTCCAGTGATTTTATGGTTTTGGTATCTATTACATTAACTTAAATATTTCTAACTTATCTAACTTTTTGCATAGATTTTCTCCTACTGAAAATACGAATAAGAAAAAAGGAAAAAAGTTTTTTCTTTATAATTCTCTAGTTTCTTCTTTGAAATAGGAATTACTGCTGCCACCAGAAGCTTCTATGAGCTGGATCATGCTTTGTCAATGTCATCATAGAGAAAGGGTCAAATTAAAGTTTTTGGTGCTGAGCATGGGATATTTTTCAGAAAGGGAAGAGCTAGTCATTGCTTACTTTCTTAAATCTCATCTACTTATTGTCATTATCCTTCCCCTCATATCTGTTTTCCTCGTTTTCCCTTGGGCAGAGTATAAGGACTATTAGCTCACAAATACATTTCTAACCCTGGTGAAATCACATAGATCGAACAGTTAGAATTTCGTCAACCACCCAGACATTTTGGGGGGCCAAAAGTGCTCAGTCTTCTAAAACTTGAAAGAAAAGGAACCCTAAATGTCAAGTCCATATTTTATCTGCTCTAGAACTCTCTCTTCCTCCTCTTTCTATTTCTCTTTCCCAACATCCTACTCCTTTAAACTGCAAGGCACCACTGCAAGGAAGGAAAATGTGCCAGGAATTCACTCTGTAACACTGAGTGGACCACACTTCCTCATTAACTTGTATCTCAGAATTTATTGATGATTACCTAAAGTGGTGGTTAACTAGGACACGTTCTCTACCACATCTTCTTGCCCTCTATCTTGCAATTTAGGTGGGAAAAAATTATGGAAAAATATAATGTGAAGAAATTTAATCCATTGTAACATCAAGTTCACAGGTCAAGTTTAAAACTATACTGAAGTTCATTCACATGATATTTTGATTTATTTCCCACATGTGAGGTGAATGAGCAAAGTAGATTTGTGAGCATTTAATGTTGTAACCGAATGGAGGATAATCACTATTTCTGCTCAAATGTAAAACAAAGTGATAAGATACATTTTATTGCCCACTTTATTGTGGGTTGAGGTCTACTGAAATAATAAGAATTTCCTATTCCCCTAGTATATCTTAACATATTCAGGTAAAAGAAAAATGTTCCAGAGTCAAGATGGCAGCTTGAACACCAGCTAATTATTTGTTGGTGTTCTTAGCCAGAAGGGGAAAAAATAGACAAGTGTGACTCTAAGCAACATCTATTGAAGAGCTTTATATATATATATATATATATATATATATATATATATATATATATATATATATGGTTGTTGCTTAATATTATATTCTTCATGTAGAAAGAGCAGAGTATGAAAACAGAGTTCAATGATCCAACCTGGGAATAAAATGGAAAGACCAAAGTGTCTTATCTTTGGCCAACAGTAAGGTCTTCTGGGGAAAGCATAGAACTTTATAGTTAATAATCCTGGATTCTGACCTTCAGTCTGTCTTGACCAAGTAGTCAATCTGTCTTGACCAAGTAGTCAAGGCAGACCTAGGAAAGTTAACTCATCTCTATCAGCTTTACTTTCTTAGTCAGTGTATGGACAAAGAATTGAGACATCCTTGGAAATCTCTGGCAGGGTGCCTAGCAGCCAGCAGGCACACACAAGGTACACATGGGTTCTTTCTCAGTTTTCTCATCCATGAAGTGAGGGGTTTCATCTATAACACAATCATTTTCAAGTTTTATTTTTCTTTTTCTTGAAGCAGTAGAAAAGCTTTTCAATAGCACCAACAAACTTTACATGGAATCTCAACTTTCCACGCAGTCAGCACACAATCACCAACCTATTCAGCACCTTAAATCATTAGCTATTTCTTCAGCCAATACACAATCTGTGTGGATTACACATGACAATGGTCTCTAGTGTTTCACATTCTGTTTCCTCAAGGTAATTTGCCTGACATTTTATGATTAAAGGGGGTTAATACTGATGTGGTGAATGATAACGATCCTTTGAAATTGTGCTGGAGGTCATGATTCTATAAATAAAGAGTGGCACATCTAACTGCAGACAAGCCTGATTCAGGCAGAATCCTATAACGGATGTCATTTATCTGTGCCACTGACTGTGGGTGCTGGAATTTTTACTAAAATTACCATTTGGGGCCCACCCTGTTCAGATATCTATTTTTAACAATACACTAAAAGTTTCTTTTAATTCAAGACTATATAAAGGCAAAAGAAGCATTTGGTTTAGCATAAATCAGACAATCGTAATAACTATATATTTTACTAAATATTTAACTTACTTAGACAATATCTATACTTAGCAGCACGGCATGGTTGGGAGAGCCTTCAGACTCAGACTAAACTAATTTTAAATCCCGGCTCTTTCATTTATTAGCTTTGTGACCTTGAGCAATTATTTTATCCTTGCTAAGCCACATTTTCCTCATTAGTGAAATGGAAATGAGAATTCATTCCTCATTTGGGTTGCTGTGAGATTGAAAAGACAAAACCTGTTCTGGAGCCCAGCACTGGACCCAGCTTATAGCAGATGCCCTTTACCTATTAATTCATTTTTGCTTAAAATGTGGTGCGGTGCTGATGCTCACTTATAATCCCTCCTCCACCAAAAATTGGAGAAACTTGACAACCAAGTTTGGCTAAAGAGCTGCACCGGTACAGCTTGGTTCCTTATCTTGTTTTACTTTTCTTTTGTGTCAGTTATTGGTCATCGCCAGAATCTTGAACTGATTTTTACACTAATTTACAGAGACACTCAGGTTCTGTGTTATTAGTTGTTAAACGTTTACACACCACAAAGAAATAAATGTCTGCATTAACTGTATGCCTATCATCCTCTCAGCTACTAATGCTGCTGAACAGATTCATGCAGTTAGAACAAGAAATCAGCTTTCTTTCAAAATGTGCTCTGCAAAGTACCTGCTATTGTCATAAATTTACCTAGGAATGTGCCATCTCTCTCTCATTAGATATTTTTTAGGTAGTAGTGACTCCAATTTGTACACCACATGAAAATTTTGGCTCTTCTGTGCCAACAGCACTAACTCTAGAATTAAACTCTCACAAATTTAATGTGCAGACAAGACACTTGGGGATCTTGTTAAAATGCAGAGTCCAATTCAGTAGGTCTGGTATAGGGCCTGAGCTTCTGCATTTCTCACAAGCTCCCTGATGATGTTCATGCAGCTTTTCTACAAACCTCAGTTTGAGTAGCAAGGCTCCAGGTCCATCCTAGGTCACCTTGTCAATCATCCACTGTGGCCCCTCCACCATCTCTTCTGCCCACCCACTTAGAATAAGCACATTTGGTTTTGTGTTTATATCTGTTTATTTCTGTATTACAACCCAGCCATGTTTGAAATACCAACAGAACCAAGAAAACCCTATTGCAAACTTGGAAATTTTCGGCTGTTTATCTCCAAAAAGTTATCTTCTAAAAGAAAAAAAGCAAACAAAAACAAACTCACAACCTTGTGTCAATTTTAAATGCTGACCTCCTTTTATACAACTTCCTTCTTTGTGAATTTAATCATTTTTCTGACGATCTTGTAAGTTGATTTTCTAACCACAAAGAAAGTAAAAATCCGTCATGGAAAAAACCCATTCTTATGACTTTGAAAACTATTAAAATAACATTGGCTTGGGACTACAGCTAGCCCCCCTGCAGGCCGAGCGTTTATAATAACACACACTCTTTCTTCCCAACTTGCCTTCAACAGTGAGCCGTCTGTAAGCCCTGTTTAATCAATGAGAATGATGCAGATGTGAAATGGATCTTCATGGATTTATTAATTCATCAGTAGCCACATTAAAGGCATATCAGGTAACCTGTTGGTCTTTCTCCGAATCTCCCCCTCCCACCCCTAATCCTAAAACATGAGGATATTCAGAAATGTCATAAACTTCATTATTTTAAGAGCTGTTTCTTAAGAAAACTCTGGGCCAAGCGTTCTAGAATATATTATCGCTTAAACACAGATTTTCATTGACAACATTCTGTGGGCATTCATTTAATATTAATATGAAGCCAAGGAAATAATGGTCCTTGTTTCTTTCCTTTAAAATGACAGGAATAGTGGGTACTTGTTCCTTCTGAAAAACAGGAAATATCTAAGCCAGCAGTATTCACACTGGTGTCATTACTTGCATTACTTCAGTTATCGATTGAACCTTGCCAAATTCTCCACGATGCATCTGTCTACCAGGAAGGGAGAAGCTTGTGTGAGAGATTGACTTGTAAAGGTTATCTCAGGATCAGACGATATGCAGCTCCCTGCCTTTTAAAAAGTCTTGAAAGGCTGGGAAAACCAGATAGTGACCGAGGCACAGAAAATGGGGTGCGTGGCTGTAATTTTCTGAAATTAGTAATGTAACATTTTAACATAGTTGGTACAGAATGTGGACTTAGTTCTTCAGAAGGGTTGCCTAAACCAAATAAACACTCATCAGTACTCTTTTCTGTCACCTTGAAGTAACTGAAGTCTGAGTATTTTCCAGGGGTAGAACTCAGGAGTCCAGATCCTTGAAGTTCTGCCTTCCTAGTCATTTACAGGGTGAGAGGGAAGGGGGACAGAGCAGCCAGAACCAGAGGTCTTGGAAGAGTTCATCCGCAAATCTCAGGGAGACTTCTTATTGGCCCTTTTGCCAACATTTGAGTGGGTTGTATTTTATCTTGTCCCTTCTGTTGAATCTAGACTGACAATACCCCCAAAATCGTGCCCTGGGTTCTGCACACTTATAAATACAAGAAGAGGAATTGTGGAGGGCTCCGTTTGTTCTATCGGTTTGGGGAATGCTGCTGGGAGTCCCGAGATCAATAAAGTACTGGCTTCCTCCCTTTCACCTCTTCCTTGCCAGTTTTTATTGCCCCAAATTTGCGTTTGTCCTTTTCTTCCCTTGCTCTTGGGGATCGGTGCCATAGGCATCTGATCTCTCTCTTCATCTCTCAGGGAAGAAAATAATACTAAATGCTGAATGATTACATTTTGGGTTTTGCCATCAATGCATTTCAAGCTGGAGGAAAGAATGTGACTGCCTCTAGGTCCACCTTTCTTGTCTCTACCTTTACCTGCAACATGGCGTAAAGTGCAGGGCTTTAGGCTTTGTTTGGACAGGTTTGGCTATTGTTTTTCTGGTCTCGGCAGAGGCTTCAGTATATATTAGTCCACATGGCTGTGTGCCCACCCAGTATATTTCTTTCTGTGTGCCTGTTCCCCTTTCTGTTTGCATGTGTGTGCAGGTAAGGGGTTGCCTACACATGTGTAAGCAAAATATATGCACCGTGGGTGTCTTCTGTATGAGAGAGAAGGATATATATTTAAAAGGTCAAAATAAGGATGATAAAACTCAAATGAGGGTAAAATAGAAGCCCAGCCATGGGACAACACTGTGCTACTTTGATAATTGGCTTCTCCTCAAGATCGTCCTCTCTCTCTCTCTCTCTCTCTCTGGAAAACCACCTTATGCTGGACAGGCCTTCTTTTACACCAACAACTAGACAACCAGTAGGTGACAGAGAACAAAGAGGTATTTTAAGAAACTTCCTTTCATCTCCCATGGACTGAAGATGAGTTTCACTTATTCATTCTGCTGCAAGAAGACCCAGAAGCAAGCATGAAGTTTCTCAGATGCAGTTCTATACTCCCACTTAAGATGTCCTTAGATTTCCCTGAATCTTTCTCTTCTCCTTATCCCCAGAACTAATACAGAAAAGCAAGAAAGTAAAAAAATATGCTCAAAATAAAAGGAAATTTGGATAAAGCCCTCTTCCTAAGTAAAAGGAATAAAAGTTCTTGCTTCTTCTACCACTACAAACTACTCTTGCCTCTCAAGAATAAATTACTACTGCTGGGGCATATATATCTTCCAGAATTTTCTCTGAGAACTGTTGTGGCTAGCCTCCAAGGGCACCCTCTCCTCTTCAACTCTGTGACTGCTTTCTGGATTCTGGTCTCACCTCAGGGGAATGGCTGTTCCCTGCTGCTTGAGAAGAAATGCAGATGGTCTTGGTACCCACCCAGAGTGTACTTTTACATTAGAAATAACATTTCTTCAATGATCAATCAATGACTTATCCAAACTGGATAATGGCTAAAGAGAGGCACAATGAACAGGGTAGTCCCCATCTGGTTGTTCATTTCCCTTTAATTTTTTAAAAAGAAAATTCAGCAGTCTTTCTCATGGGTTGAGGAACTCCCTGAGGGTGAATAGACATGGAGTCGATCCATTTTAGCTTCTGATATTGGACCCACGTGAGGCATGCTCTTGATCCACACTCCAGCCTCACGTTTAGCCCTCTTCTCCATGGCCCTCTTCTCCCTGTTCTGAGGCACCATCTGTCTCCACAGCTTGCCTACACAAGGATGGAGTCGTCCTTGATGCGGCAGCCAGGACTGCAGCAACAGGCACTGATGCCAGACGACACAAGTGGTTGGGAGCATTGAGAGTCACCAAGGAGACTCGGAGAAGACCAGCACATTCATTATTGGGGTGGGATGCAACTCAAGGCAACCGAGTACCGTCCTGATCTAAAAAAATTGGAGACAAGTGATGGACACTGACTCCAAAAATGTGTCCATCACATTCAGAGATGTGAACAAATGTAATATCAGTTACCATTCACAAAAAATTTACTATAAGTTTTCACTGTAAACCACCAGACTTCAGTGCTTCTTTTGACTTGTGGAGCTAAGATAGGATGAAGAATGTGTTTTCTGGTGGCCAATGTCTCTAACTCTAGGATTCATGGTAAAATCAGAAAAAGGTACAGACATTTTCCAACTGTTTTCTCCCAGAATGACCCACTGGTTGACTATTCAGATGCTAAGAAACCATTTCCCAGTTGCTATGATATTGCTGGCTATACTGAACTATCTCAGGCAATTTAATCTATTTAGTACTTCTTGTTTCAAAGAATGAAGAGAGGTAAAATCTTCTATTGGTCTAAGAGTGGTTAAGAGACATATGACTGTAATAAAATTATACAACAACTTGATTCTTTATCTTTCCTTCCTAATACTGACTCAAACTCTGATGAGAATACTCAGCATAATCTTCATCCTTCATTTTCTTCTTCAATCTAATACACAGTTCATCCCCAATGGAGTCCTCTTGATTTTTTGAATCTAACTCTTTCTCTTCATTCCCTCTATAATCTCAGTTCCCAGCCTCATCATACCTGCCATGACTGCTTTAATGGAACCTTAGCTTGTATCCTTGTCTGCAATCTCTAATCTCTTCAAATAATCCAGAATTGGTTTAAAATACAAATCTAATTGCTCGCTTCACTCTTTCCTATTTTATTTTTCTCCCTAGCACTTATCACCTTTAAATTTACTAGATACTTTTCTTATTCATTTTGCTTATTATCTGCCCTTCCCCATTTGACTGCCAGCCCCTTGAAATCAGGAGTTCTTGTCTGTTTCTTCATGGCCATAAATACTGAGTCTAGAAGAGACCTGGCATATACTAGGTGCTCAATAAGTACATTTGAATGTTTGATATCCTCTGCTTAAAAATCTACCTTGCCTTTCTGTTTCTTCCAGAATGTAGTACAAACACCTTAACACTGGATTTGAGAAACTTTGCATGCTGTCCTCAACCTAGCTTTCTACTTCCTTTCCTTGTATCTTCCTCTGCACACACCTTTTGTTCAAGTAACTTGAGTATCCTGTCATTCCTTAAGCTTGCCATGTTTTGTCCTACATCTCTGCATTTGCAAATGCTACTCCTTTCATCTGGAAAACACTTCCCAAAGCTGCCTAGAGCACAGCAGATGCTGATAACTGTCTCTTCTGTCATCCTGTCGAACACTTCATTCACCCATTTATTCTTTCATTACCTGACCAACCTCTGTACATTCTTGAAGACCCAGGTGAAATATCATCATTCTTATGAAGCCTTCCTAAACTCCCTGTGTTGGGATTGGTCACATTGTTTCAGTGCTTTCATAGTACTTTATATGTAACTCTGTTTTTGTTCCTATCACATTGAGTTGTAATTTATCTTGTATGCTTCCTTTGTCCTCCTCTGGACTATGAGATACTCCAGAGTAAGGAGTGAGTCATTTACCAACTTGCCCCCAGTACATTTTACAGTGCCTGGAACATAGTAAGTACTCAATAAATGCTTAATGAATAAATGAAGAACTAAGCTATTTGGAATAGATACATGTTTGGAGAAGAAGGGGTCATTGTTTTAGATTGAGGATTCAGCAGATGAACTCCATAACATTCTATCCAGATACCTGTAAAATCTCAAGGATTTCCTTTACCATTTTTATATGAAAAGTACATTTAAGTATTACTAAAATAATAATATACCTTATATGAAATTCTTAGAATAGCAGCAAAATAACAGAGAGATCTTGGAGCTATGGACCAAGTAATATAATAGTGCATTATGTATACTGAGTAAAGGACAACGAAGTCAGTGGAAAAATGTTTAGAGCTCTTTGGGTCTCAAGGATCTGCACATAACTCTCTGGGAAGTCAATGAGAATGATGAATGACTAAGTAGGACAACATATTGTTTCTAGAGCAGAGAAGTTAACCATTTCAAGACAAAAAAATACTATACAAACGTGACGATTATCCTCATGTTTATTTTTTAAAGTGATGAATGTGCCCAAAAGTGACTTACTTAAATTTAAATGTAATTTTGTTTTTAAAGTAGGTACTCGTGTTTCCTGAATGCCAAAAAAGAAGAACTACTCAGCCATTTTGTTTTCCAATCTGTCATTCATGCCTCAAATCTGTGTTTTTTGTTTTATTTTTTTTCCAACCTGAAGCTGGCCACAGAGAAAACAAAATAGAACTTTTGAAGGATATTGTGAATGGGCAGATAATAGGGCTTTTCCCAAGAAAGAGTACTTCTTAAATGAACTGACAATTTTCTTGGGTGGCACAAATGAAAAAAACTAGCATAAAAATCTCTAACCTTCACTTTTAGTGTTTTATAAGAATGGAGACTGGCTTTGACATATTTCTGTGTGCTTATCTTAATCCTCCAGGACTGAGAATTCCAAGCAAATTGCTGAACCTGCCGTGTTTGCCTTTTTATCTGTCTTCCATCTGCACAGACTATAGACCTCACATTGTTCATTTGGGAGTCCCTGTGATTGTCCAAATGTCTATTACAAAATAGGGTGTCTTAGTCCTCTGGGGTAACTGGCCATGGTACCGACAGACACAGATGGTGAATGAATGCACTAATATGCTCTGTTCATGGTGGCAATTGCACAGAAATAATATATTAACTTGGAAGGCTTGCTTCCCATCTTTGTTACAGAGTTTTTGAGGCTATGTCCACATGCACAAAATGAAATAGAAATTTAAGGCAATTATCTGGGTAATATTTTGGGGGAAAAATTACAGTCACTTGTTAAATAATCTGTGATTAATTTTAATCTGAACTTGCTCAGCTAGCAGACTTTCCGGATGGATTTCACCCCATCTATTCTTTAATTTACCCTGCCACATTTCCTGTGTGGTCAAAATCATAGTATACTTGGGTGCTTGAAATGCAAAGCTGTGTTTCCTGGCCCCTAAGGAGAAAAAAGAAAAAAAAATGGCAATGTTTCACTATAACTCAATTATTATTTATAGGATGTTAAATAAGAGCTTAAGTTTTATTTATAAAGTAGGAAGCACAGTGTCTATCCCCACATAGGAACAGGACTGTGATGAAAGCAGTTTGTAACCTTACAGATGTAATGCAATTCCCTGGCAGTAGAGTGGTTAGGACTCTGCACTTCCACTGCAGATGTAATGCTGTTGGATATATTTGCAGATGGAGCAAGGATGATGATAAGGGATAACTAAAGAGATCTGGATGTATATGAAAATTTCAGCAGGAAATGAATCCTCTCTTTCATTAATCAGATGCTGACAGTCTGGAGGTCATTTTGACATGTTATAAAAGTGCTATATACATATATAGTAAGGCAAGGATCTCTGCTCAGTATTCATTCATGTTCAGTACGTGAGTGTTGGCTGATCTTGCATGAGAAGGCAACACACATGAGAGCCATTTCTGGTTCCGTTTTGCCTTTGAACTCTTTTAACCCCACTTCCTTCTGTTTTTCTACTTTGTTGTCCCTTCTGCTGACTTCTGGTGCAATTTTTTTGTCTTTTTTTAAATCAAATTTCCCTTGAAAATTTTAAGAGTAACTCATGTTTCCTGTAATGAATAAAACAATGTAAATATACAAAGAGAAAAATAATCAAGAATCTTCCCTCACCTTCTCACTCTGTACCCCTGTTCTTGATGGCCATATCACATCAACTTCTACTAAGTGGTGATGTTAACAGCCTGTGTGCATCTTTGCATTCTTCTTTTCATGCTACACATCTATATGTACAGAAAAATGTATATGCACATGTACATTTTTGGCTGTTTTTACTTCTATGAAATTTGTATTATACTAAACACATCATGCTTC
Source organism: Globicephala melas (assembly GCF_963455315.2). Lineage (NCBI taxonomy): Eukaryota > Metazoa > Chordata > Mammalia > Artiodactyla > Delphinidae > Globicephala > Globicephala melas. Next base: position 111,866,565 of record NC_083318.1, on the reverse strand, counting down.
AATTTGCTTTTGTTACTTAAAAAATCATTATGGATTCAGAGGACCACCAAGATGAAGGCATTGAAAATTCCTGAATTCACCTCCTCCAAGGAACACACCAAAGCTACAACTACATATGGAACAATTACCACTGGAAAAGAACTGATAACTGATTGGACAGGTCCTCCACAACAAGGAATAAAAGGGCCACATGGAGACAGTTAGGAGAGGCAGAGACATGATCTCACCAAAAACTCCAACCTTGATGTTACAGGGTTGACCTACAATAGGGAGGAATCTCACAGGTATAGAGCTATTCCCTGAGGAATGAGGGATCTGTGCCCCACATCGGGCAACCTAACCTTTGGGACCTATGCTGGAGAAAAAGGCCCCCCAAATTTCTGACTTTGGAAACCAATAGGGCTTATGTCCAGGGGTCCCAAGGGCCACATACAGCCTTGTCAAAGCCATGGGCATGTCCCTGCCCCACCCCCAATGCTCTTCCTCTGTGTCACTAAAACAAGAGGCATGCCCCAAACTCAGCATGCTCTCACAACAAGTTGATGAGAATCGTTCACACAGGGGATGCCCCTTGATCACCTGGTGTTGGTGGCCAGAAATGCTTGCATTCCAGGGCTCCACAGGACTCAGAAGAAGACTGGATGAACACATTGACAACTTCATCAAAGAGATAGAAAATATGAGAAAGTAACAGATAGAAATCACAGAACTGATGAATACGATAACAAAACATACACTAGAAAGATTCAACAGCAGATTAGATGAAGCAGAAGAACGAATCAGCAACATGGAAGACAGAGCAGTGAAAAGCATCCAAACAGAGCAGCAAAAAGAAAAAAGAAAAAGTAGAGATGGCCTAAGGGACTTATGGTACAACATCAAGCAGAATAACACTTGCATTATAGGGGTCCCAAAAAGAGAAGAGAAAGAGAGAAATGGGTAGAAAAATTATTTGAAGAAATAATGGCTGAAAACTTCTCTAACTGGGGAATGAAATAGACATCCAGGTTCAGGAAGGCCAGAAAGTTCCAAATAAGAAACCAAAAAGATCCATACCAAAACACATTATAATTAAAATATCAAAAGTTAAGGATAGGTCAAAAAGAGAATCTTACAAACCTCAAAAGAAAAATAATTTGTTATGTAAAAGTGAACCCCATAAGATGGTCAGATGATTTTTCATCAGAAAGTTTGAAGGCCAGAAGGAAGTGGCATGATATAGTCAAAGTACTGAAAGAAAAACTTCCAACCAAGAATACTCTATCCAGCAAGGTTATCATTCAGAATTGAAGGAGAGAAAAGCTAAAGGAGTTCATCACCACTAAACAGCTTTGTAAGAAATGTTAAAGGGACTTCTTGAACTGAAAAGAAAAGACATTGGCCAGCAACAAGAACACATATGAAAATAAAAATCTCAATGGTAAAGGCAAATATACAGTAAAGGTAGTGGATTAACCACTTATAAAGCTAGTATGAAGGTTAAAAATGAAAGTACAATTAACTATAACTACAATAATTAGTTAAGGGATACAGAAAATTAAAAGGTGTAAAATATAACATCAAAAACATAAAACATGGGGGAAAGTATAAAAATATAGAGTTTTTAGAATGCATTCAAATTTAAGTTGCTATCAACTTAAAATAGACTGTTGTATATATAGGCATTATGTGTGAATCTCATTGTAACCACAAAGCAAAAACCTATAATTGATAGTTGATACAGAAAAGATAATGAAAAAGGAATCTAAACAAAACAGTAAGAAAATCGTCAAACCACAAAGGAAGCAAGTAAGAGAAAAAAAAAAGGAACAGAGAGGAACTACAAAAACAAACAGAACAATTAACAAAATGGCAAGAAGTACATAACTATCAATAATTACTTTAAGTATAAAGGGACTAAATTCTCCAATCAAAAGACATAGAGTGGCCAAATGGTTAAGAAAACAAGACTCATCTATATGTTGCCTGTAAGAGACCCTCTTCACATGTAAGGAAACACACACACACAAACTGAAAGTGAATGGTTGGATAAAGATATTTCATGCAAATTGAAACAAAAAAAATCTGGTATAGCTATACTTACATCAGGCCAAATAGCCTTTAAAACAAATATTGTAATAAAAGACAAAGGAGAATTACATAATGATAAAGGAATCAATCGAAAAGGATATAGCATTTGTAAATATCTATGTGCCCAACACAGAAGCACTTAAATATATAAAGCAAATATTAACAGATTAAAAGGGAGAAATTGACAACAATAATAGTAGGGGACTTTAATACCTCACTTACATTAATGGATAGATCACCCAGAAAGAAAATCAATACAGAAAAATTGGCCTTAAATGACACATTAGACCAGGTAGACTTTATATATATATATATGTATATATATGTATAGAACATGTCATCAGAAAGCAGTAGAATATACATTCTTCTCAAGTGCACATGGAACATTATCTGGGATAGATCACATGTTAAGCCACAAACAAGTTTCAATAAATTTAAGAAGATTAAAGTCCTATCAAGCATCTTTTTTAACAACAATGATAGGAAACTAGAAATCAATTACAAGGAAAAAGCTGTAAAAGTCACAAATATGTGGAGATTAAACATTATGCTACTGAACAACCAATGGGTCAAGGAAGAAACCAAAGGGAGAATTAAAGAAAAAACTTGAGACAAATGAAAACGGAACTACAACATTCCAGAATCTATTGGATGCAGCAAAAGTAGTTCTAAGAGGGAAGTTCTTAGTGATAGAATTCTACCTCAAGAAACAGGAAAAATCTCAAATAAATGATCTAACCTCACACCTAAAGGAACTAGAACAAAGCCCAAAGTTAGAAGGAAGGAACTAATAAAGGTGAGAGAGGAAATAAATGAGAGAGTAAATACACAACAGAAAACATCAATGAAATTAAGAGCTGATTCTTTGCAAAGATAAACAAAATTGACAAACCTTTGCTAGACTCACCAAAAGAAAAAAGATAGAGGGCTCAAGTATATAAAATCAGAATTGAAAGAGGATAAATTACAACTGATACCACATAAGTGCAAAGTATCAGAGAGATTGCTATGAAGAACTATAGACCAATAAATTGGTCAACCTAGAAGAAATGGATAAATTCCTAGAAACATACACTCTTCCAGCACTGAATTGTGAAGATATAGAAAATCTGAATAGACCAATTACTAGTAAAAAGAACAAGTCAGTTATTAAAAAAACCTACCAGGGCTTCCCTGGTGGCTCAGTGGTTAAGAATCTGCCTGCCAATGCAGGGGACAGGGGTTTGAGCCCTGGTCCAGGAAGATCCCACATGCCGCAGAGCAACTAAGCCCATGCGCCACAAACACTGAAACCTGTGCGCCTAGAGCCCGTGCTCCACAACAAGAGAAGCCACCGCAATGAGAAGCCTGCGCATCTCAACAAAGAGTAGCCCCCGCTCTCCGCAACTAGAGAAAGCCTGCACACAGCAATGAAGACCCAATGCAACCAAATATAAATGAATTAAAACAAAAACAAAAACAAACTACCAACAAAAACCCAGGACCAGACAGTTTCACTAGTGAATTCTACTAAGGATTCAAAGAAAATTTAATACAATCATCCCTCAGTATCTGCAGGGGATTGGTTCTAGAACCCTCTTTGGATACCAAAATCCACCCCAGTCATATCCCTTACATAAAATGGTGTAGTACATATAGCCCTCCATATTTGTGAGTTTCATATTTGCAGATTAAACCCACTGTGTATTGAAATTGATCCATGGTTGGTTGAATCTGTGAATGTGACACCTGGGAATGAGGAAGGTCAATTGTATTTATCCTTCTCAAACTTTTGCAAAAAATTGAAGAGGAGGGAACACTTCCAAACTCATTTTATGAGGTCAGCATTATCTTGCTACTAAAATCAGACAAAGATACCACAAAAAAGGGGAAATTACAGGACAATATCCCTGATGAACATAGGTGCAAAAATCCTCAACAAAATATTTGCAAACTGAATTCAATAATACATTAAAAGAATCATACACCATGGTCAAGTGTGATTCATTCCAGGGATGCAAGGACAGTTTAACATTGCAAATTAATCAGCATGACACACCATAATTAAAAAACGAAGAATAAATATCATATGATCATCTCAATAGATGCAGAAAAAGTATTTGACAAAATTCAACCTCCGTTTATGATAAAAGCTCTCAACAGCGTGGGTGTAGAGGGAATGTACCTCAACACAATAAAGGCCATATATTATAAAACCATAGCTAACATCATACTTAGTGGACACCATACAGAAAAATTAACTCAAAATTGATCAAAGACTTGAATTTAAGACTTGAACCATAAAACTCCTAGAAGAAAACGTAGAAAGTAAACTCCTTCACATTGGTCTTGGCACTGAATTTTTGGATCTGACTCTAAAAGCAAAGGCAGCAAAAGCAAAAATAAACAAGTGAGACTGTATCAGACTAAAAGACTTCTGAACAGTAAAGGAAACCATCAGAATGAAAACGCAACTTACCGAATGGGAGAAAATATTTGCAAATCATATATCAAAACATATAAAGAACTCAAGAGTAAAAAACCAAACAGTTCTATTAAAAAATGGCTAGAAGATCTAAATAGACATTTTTTCAAAGAAGACACACAGATGGCCATTAGGAACTTGTAAAGGTGTTCAACATCACTAATTATCAGGGAAATGCAAATCAAAACCACCTGTCAGAATGACTATTATCACAAAGATAAGAATAATAAGTGTTGGAGAGGATGTGGATAAAAGGAAATCCTCATTCATTATTGGTGGGAATGTAAATTGGTACAGCCACTATGGAAAATGGTATGGAGGTTTCTTAAAAAAATTAAAAATAGAACTACCGTATGACCCAGCTATCTCACTTTTGGATATTTATCTCAAGGATATGAAAATACTAATTTGAATAGATATATGCACCACCAGCATTATTTACAATAGCCAAGATATGAAAACAACCTAAATGCCCATTGATGGATGAATGGATAAAGAAGATATGGTGCGTATGCGCAAGCACACACACACACCCACCAATGGCATACTACTCAGCCATATGAAAGAAAGGAATCTTGTCATTTGTGACAACAAGGATGGACCTTGAAGGTATTATACTAAGTGAATAAGTCAGACAGAGAAAGACAAATACTGTTTAATTTCACTTATATGAGGAATAAAACAGATGAAGAAACAAAACAAGACAAAATTAAACTCATAGATACAGATGCAGAGAACAGATTGATTGTTACTAGAAAAAAAAAGGGTCTTGGGGGGTGGATAAAATGTGTGAATGAGGTCAGCTGTATGGTGATGGATGGTAACTAGACATTGTGGTGATCATTTGTAGTGTATACAGATATCAAATTATTATATTGTACAACTGAAACTAATATAATGTAATAGATCAATTTTACCTCAACTTAAGAAAAGGGAAAGAAACTGGCATTGCATAATAGAGAGGTAAATGGTAAAAGTCATGTTAATTACCATTTAAAATTTTAATTTTCTTTGCTTAGAATGACAATAGCAAATAATAGCAAAGAGCAAACAAATAGACAACTCAAGAGACTGTGGAAATAAAGCAATAGCTTTACATTGGTAGTATCTTTAATAGCATCTTTTCCCCCTACTTTTTGAACAAGGGTCCCCACGTTTTTGTTTTCCACTAGGCTCTGAAAATTATATAACCAACGCTGCCTAGCAACATATCTTATGAGTACATTGAGTTGGAGATTGAGGAAAACTCAAAAGCTGAATCTTAAGGGTCTATCAGAAGTAGCTGGGAAAAGTGAGTTGAGGGAAATGGAGGAAGACATTACAGGCAGAGGGAATAGCATGTACTAAGTCCTACAATCTAAAGAGAACATGAATCCTACAGAAAACTAGAAACCATTTAGTTTATCTGAAGCTTGAGTTGAGCAGTAGGGTTGAGGGATCTGGCAAAAGATGAATCTGAGCAATACAAGACAGGCCAGATCATGAAGGTGCTGATACATACTTTTCAGGTGATGGGAAGCCAATGGAGGGTTTTAAACCAGAGTGTTACAAGATAAGATGCATTGTAGAAACATCTTTAGTACCAGATTTGATTTTATGGGTCTTATGCACAGAGCTCTGCTGTTTCCCTATGAGTCCTACATTGTCTAAGCTCCTGGTCATTGACTTCTCCTTTCACCCAAATGTTACGGTCCTAGTTGTCAAGCAGAGTACCATGCACTTGTTATTAACTGTGCACTGGTTAGCAATCCCAGAAGAGAACTCTAAACAATTCTACCCATTGTATTTTGGTTTCAGATTCATCAAGGAAAACAAAATTCAGTCAAGCATTGGGTGGAAAAGCAGTTTCCTTACATAGAAAAGAGACAGAGCAAGATCTGCCTCAATCATGGGCATTGGTCTCTCCCAGCAGCCAATGCAGGGAAATTTGCCTACATGCACCCCTCCTGTGCCACAGTGCCACAGTGGAAGGAAACCTACCCCTCCTCATGGAGGACAGATATAACAGTGGGGTTGGCCAGGTGTCATGTGACGTACACACTTTAAGTAGAGACAAGACTACTCATTATGCCTGAAACTGGGAAAGATATTCCCACACAAGGTAATAAACACAGCACAGAGCTGTGTGGGTTCTTTAATGATTGGTAAGGCCCAAGGCGCATTCTTAGGTGGTTGAGTGGGAGTTGAAAAGCTACTGGGATGAGACTGCCTTTACCAAATCTATTTACCCTTCAAAGTGCAGTTCAAATGCCATCTCCTCCTTGACTCTTCCCGGATCATTCTACAAAGTATAAAGGATATTCACTGGAGAAAGGATAGTCTGTCCAACAAATGGTAATGGAATTATTGGATATGCAAAGTAAATAATCTTTGATCCATATCTTGCACCATATATAAAATTAAATGAAATGGATCTGAAATATGAAATCTAAAACCAAAAATTCTAAAAGAAGACATAGGAGAAAGTCTTCGTCATCTTGAGTTAGGCAAAGATGTCGTAGATATGACACAGAAAGCATGATCCAAGAAACAATTGGTAAATTAGACTTTACTAAAATTAAACATTTTTATTCTTCAAAATCCATTGTTAAGAGAATGAAAAGACAAGCCATAGACTGGGAGAAATGTTTGCAAAGTATATATCTGATAAAGGACTTGAATTCAAATATATAAAGACATAAAAAATAAATAGCAAGAAAACAAACAACCCAACTTTTAAAAAAATGAGCAAAAGACTTGAATATGCAGTTCAACAAGGAAGATAGATTGATATCAAATAAACACATGGGAAGATGCTCAACATAATTAAAATTGTAATTTCAGTTATATTTATTAATATTTTTATTGAAGTATAGTTGATTTACAATGTGTTAGAGTGATTCAGTTATACATATACATACATTCTTTTTTTATATTCTTTTCCATTATGGTTTATCATAAGATATTGAATATAGTTCTCTGTGTATAATTTCAACTACAAAATTGAAAATAAAATCTCAGTTAGACACCAGAACTCTCATATACTACTGGTGGGAATGTAAAAATTCTACTACTACTTTGGAAGACAATTTGGCAGTCTCTTAACATGTTAATCATACAGTTAAACAGTTAAAATATGATCCAGTTAATCCACTGCAGGATTTACTCAAGAGAAAAGACTGCATATGACCCCACAAAGACTGGTACATATCTTTTCATATTTATTTGTAATAGCCAAAAGCTATAAACAATTCAAATGTTCATCACCAGGTGAATGGATAAACAACTTTGATGTATCCATACAGTGGAATACTACTCATCAACAAAAAGGGAATGAACCACTGATACATGAGACAACATGGATGAAACTCAAAATAATTATGCTGAGTGAAAGAAATTAGAAACTAAAAAGAGTACATAATGATTCCATTTATATAAACCTGTAGAAAATGTAAGCAAATTTACAGCGACAGAAAGCAGATGGTGGTTGCCCACAGACAGGGAGAAGGGAGGTGGAGAAGAGATTATGGGGAGTTACCCCAGGGAGAGATTACAAAGAAGCGTGAGAAAATTTGGGGCATGTAAAAAATACATTCATTATCTCGATTGTGTTGATAGATTCACAATTGTGTGTGTATATGTCAAACTTTTCAAATTGTACACTTTAAACATATGCAAATTATTCTACATCAATTACATATCAATAAAGATTTAAAAAATCATTCTGGACAGTTTTCCTGTCCAATAACTTCATAATACACCACTTTTTGCTCTACCTATTATGCCCTTTCAGCCTATTTATAGTTTTTCTTAAACCACTAGAAAATTATGCTGTAATTAACACACTTGTTCATATATATTTATTATTTAAATAGATATATTTATATTATTATTTATTATATATTCTTATTTTGTATAAATATTACATATTTAGATATGTTACATTAGGAAAAATGACATAGGTCAGAGAATGTGTATTTTTACTTTTTATGTATTTTATGTGGTTTTTACTTTTAATACCTATTAGCAGAAAAGTTTCCAAAATGTTTTATAGCGATTTACATTCCCACCAAAATGAGAGTGCCACAAATAAATTTATTTACAAAAAGGAAATAGACTCACAGATGTAGAAAACAAACTTATGTTTACCAAGGGGGAAAGCGGGTGGGGAGGGACAAATTGGGAGATTGGGATTGACATATACATACTACTATATATAAAATAAATAACTAATAAGAACCTACTATATAGTACAGGGAACTCTACTCAGTACTCTGTAATGACCTGTATGGGAAAAGAATCTAAAAAAGAATGGATATATGTATATGTATAACTGATTCACTTTGCTGTACACCTGAAACTAACACAAGATTGTGAATGAGCTATACTCCAATAAAAATTAATTTTAAAAAAGCACTTAATTTAATCACTCTTAATTATTTTGCCAATTGGTAACATTAAAAATGTTATCTCATTTTATGTTAAGATGGTATTTCTCTGTAATTTAGAGAGGTTGAGCATCTTTTCACACATTTATTGGCCTTTTATCCCCCTACTTTGCTGATCGTTCATATCCCTTTCATAAAGCAGCAGTGCTCTGTACATGGGGTCTTAATAAATACCGGTTGAATGAATAAAAATGTTCTCAAAAATTAGAACTTTCTTTATCAATTGATAGGAGCTGTTTGTATACTGGGGGTGTTGCACATTTTTCCACTAACTGTATTGTTTTCAGTTTCTTATTTGTCTCTTGACATTGTTTATGCCATACATTTAAGGCCACAAGAGATCTCTTGGTACATGATGAGTACAAAGCTGATAAAACTGTAAAACGCTCCATAACTTGACATGTCTAACAACCATGTTGCTGCCCCATCTCCTCTCACACACAGCATGTCTAGTATATGTCCCCAGGTTAGGTGAATGACTCTAGAACAAAGCCTTTCATGTCACCTGTGGGCCTTATTTTACTAAATCAGAAAGCAAGGCACAGGCAGAAGAACAGCCTTTTCAGCCTTACAGACTGGAAATAGGAGTGAGGGTGACTGTTAGCCAAAATGAGGAGAGAGCAGATTTTTCAGGATATTTAAAATGAGTAGTTAAGGAACATAAATGTAATAATAATAATAATAAATATATCCTAAAAATAAGTTTGGTTTATCTGTATAATGGAGTAGTTGATTTTTTTTTACTAATTTAATCTCATTTATATGATGTTCCATTCTCAAAAGAACTTAAAAAAAGATGGTAAACTCAAATACTGATGTTTAAAATTGCTACTAACTGAATTGTCTTCAGAATCCTGAATCACTTTGAGTTGAGTTTTATAAAGCAGCAGTGCTGTGCACATAGGCCCTCACTAAATACTGGCTGAAGGAATAAATAAAAGTATCTCAAAAAATTAGAAGTTTAGAAATGGTTGGAAACTTTATGCAATCTGATCCCCTCACTTTTCAAATGAAGAACTTGAGGTCAAGAAGAGTAGGTGACTTGCTGATGTCACCAATGGGTCTGGGACAGGGTCAGGACAGAGAGAAACTCTGTTTTAGGAGTCCCTGCCCAGAACCCTTAGGTAATTCAAGACTTAATAAAACTTACCCACTCCTGGGCATATATCCAGAGAAAATCATAATTCGAAAAGACACATGCACCCTGATGTTCATTGCAGCACTATTTACAATAGCCAGCACATGGAAGAAACCTAAGTGTCCATTGACAGATGAATGGATAAAGAAAATGTGATACATGTATAAAATGGAATATTGCTCAGCCATAAAAAAGAACAAAATAATGCCATTTGCAGCAACATGAGATTATCATACTAGGTGAAGTAAGTCAGAAAGAGACAAATATCATATGATATCACTTATATGTTGAATCTAAAACAAATGAACTTATTTACAAAGTAGAAATAGAGTCACATGTAGAAGACAAATGTATGGTTACCGGGGAGAAAGCAGAGGGATAAATTGGGAGATTGGGATTGACATATACACACTACTATATATAAAATAGATAACTAATAAGGACCTACTGTATAGCACAGGGAACACTACTCAATACTCTGTAATGGCCTATATGGGAAAAGAATCTGAAAAAGAGTGGATATATGTCTATGTATAACAAATTCACTTTGCTGTACACCTGAAACTAACACAACATTGTAAATCAACTATACTCCAATAAAAAAAAAAAAGTTTAAAAAAACCCCAAAATTTACCCACTTGACTCTAACCGAGCATTGGACAAATGGTGGAGAGAAGCTTGGTTTTGCTGTGTGTTTAATGGGAAGAACATACCATTGCGTCTGTGATTGATTCTTTGATAAGAAGAGTGTGCTCTTACTTGTTCCCAGCATCTCAACTCAGCAAAAGAGGAAAGCTGAGCTGAGGGAGGCTAAGAGACTTGTCCAGTCACTTGCCAATAAAGTTTTTAACCATCTTATAAAATATATGTGTTCTCCCTTTGCTGGCCCCATTTCCGGCACATTTCGGATGCCTCATCCAGCTTTCCAGCTTCATGAGCAAAGCAATCATGGGCTTCCTTGGCCCCATGGCCCTACTCAGAACTCCCCAGAAACTTAGAATCTCATGTGAAAAGAGGCAGCTGTAAGCACGTTCTACTTTAATTCTTTAAAAATAAACAATTTAAGTCGCTTCCATTTTATTTTATTTTATTTTATTTTAGTAATACATTTGCATGATTCAAAGACATTCAAAAGGAAATAGGAGAAAGTATACAGGGAAAATTTTTCCTTCTGTCTTTATCTCTTTGCCAGCCAGTTCTCCTTGTAGGCAGATTAGGTTTCTTATACATTCTTCCAGAGTTATTTTGTACATATACAAGTGCATGTGTGTGTGTGTGTGTACATATATGTATACTTATGTTTATTCGTATTTTCTTCAAAAATGATTGCATTCTTTTTTTTATAAATTTATTTATTTATTTTTGGCTGCGTTGGGTCTTCGTTGCTGCATGCGGACTTTAATTGCCGTGAGCAGGGGCTACTCTTTGTTGCAGTGGGCAGGCTTCTCATTGCGGTGGCTTCTCTCATTGTGGAGCACAGGCTCTAGAATTGCAGGCTTCAGTAGTTGTGGCACGCTGTCTCAGTAGTTGTGGCTCACAGGCTCTAGAGCACAGGCTCAGTAGTTGTGGCGCACGGGCTTAGTTGTTTTGTGGCATGTGGGATCGTCCTGGACCAGGGCTTGAACCTATGGCCCCTGCATTGGCAGATGGATTCTTAACCACTGTGCCACTAGGGAAGTCCCCAAAATGATTGCACTCTATACATGCTCTTCTGTACTTTGAGTGTTTCATTTTATAGTATAGCTTGGAACTCTTTCCTTATAAGTCTGTAAAGTAGTTCCTTATTCTTTTCATGGCTGCAGAGTATTCCATTTTGTGGATATATTATAATTTGTTTAACCAGTCTCCTACTAATGAGCACTTAGATATTCTTTTCAACATGTTATTACAAAAAGGTTGAAATAAATAACTCTCTACATTGGTTGCTTCATTCATATGTGAAAACACATTTCACTTGGATAAATTCCTAAAAGTAGAATTGCTAAGTGATGGCATAAAGTGCACTTATTTTGATAGATATTGCCAAATTCCCCTACATATAAGTGTTAGTTAACTGATCACTATACAGAACGTGCTTATTTTCTTATGATCCTGTGAATCTAAATATATGTGCTTCATTGTTTTTGGTTTAGGAAGAGAATTTTTATCAACTAAAGGAAGAGTAAACTAAGAGTAATACCAGTAGCAAATATTTCCATGACATCAGTATGTGCCAGGAATTGTTCTAAGAGCTTTACATTGATCAATGGGTGAATATTTCATCTACTTCCTCCTTCATTCCCCCAAACAAGAATTCTCCACATTCAGCTCAAAATATTTTCTAGTAATTATATAATAAAACTTAAAAATTGAGGAGGGTTTTTCTTTCAACTTTTTAATCTTCAAATCTTTTCTCATGGAATTGTTTGAAAGAATATAGGTTTCTTCCTTATTTACAGCCTACTTTCTACTTCCTTTTGGCCATCTTGCCACTTTTCTTCCTCCTAACCTTCCTCTGAGAGGCAGACTTCTCCAAATACCACTACAGCACATCACTGTGTGGAGGAGAAGCTACTAATAGAATTTCATGAGTAGCTTCTTTTTATTTCCATGTAAAGCATGTAATTGACTTGCTCCTATCATAGAGCTGGGCAGCTACTGATTTCTATGTCCTCTTTAGTTTATCCAGAATTTCTTTTTTACTCACCAAGAATGAGTCATTTTCCTAGATCTTAATTTTTATTTTCTTTTATTACCAGCACACTCAGTTGACTGTCTTTTTTGAGCTTGTTTTCTCAATGAAACACAGCTCTAATCTCTCAGTGGTTTACTCCCAGGAACAAGCAGCAGTGAACAAGAATAGGCAGCACTTCACAGAGCTGTTCATTTGCCAGACTCTGTTCTAAGTACTATGCCCACTCTTCTTGGGGTACAAATCATATGTGCCTTCTCACATCCCTCAACCACATCTTTCTCTTTCAACATGAAGCTTGCGCCAGGCATCTCTCCATTCTGAGACCTGACTGAGACATAGGGTGTGGCTTCCAGGGTGTCTGCCAAGGGACCAGACAAGCTATTAGTAGAATAATAGAGTTGGCTCTCTGCAGAGTGAACCAGTGTCATTCAGGTGGCAGAAAGGAGCCAGAAAGGTGAACCCCCTCCATGATCTCATTTGTGAACTGCTGTGAGGTCCACATAGCCCAGCTCTTTTTTTTTACAGCCCTTCCACAGAAATCCCTTTAAAGTCCCCTGTGTTCAGTGAACACCTGCTGAGTCATGTGCTATGTCTCCTTAGCTGTTTGTAGAGGATCAAATATGGTAGGAGTCATGCTGCATTGCATCTAATCTTCTCTTGTTTCATTTTCCTTTTACCCTCGCTGTGGCCACCCTAGGCTTGCAACACCCACATGAACTATCCTCACCATAATGTTTGCCTCTGGATCTTCTTTCCAGAGGACCCCAGCTCAGATCTATACATCAACTAATTTAGTCCTCAAAAGAACTCTACTAGGTAGCTATTATTCTTCCCCATTTCAAAGATGATGAAACTGAGACACAGGGGCTTCAATGACTTACCCAAGTTACTTTGTGCCAGCACTGGATTTCAATACAGTCTGCCTCCAGAATCTATGCTCTTAACCACTGCTCTCAGCTGCCTTCCAGTATAAAACCTCTTGGAGCTGAGATGTGGAGCAAACACTAGGCTCGCTCAGTAGCTAAGTGACTTGTCCCCGAGTAACTTCTTTTCATCGTAAGATTCAAATTTCAACCTCAGCAAAATGATAATTTGTTATACATCATGGACTTTTGGAGGTTGTTTGGGAAATGTAGGAGCTGACTGTCGAAACTGAATTCCAAGGGATTGTTCTAACTGTGGAAAGCTTTTACTTTTCTGAAAAGTGTATGTTGGCACATACACACACAACCCGTATGATAATCATGTTTTCTGGTCTAAGCATTAGGATGTATGGCCTGACGTATGTGGCACCTCAATTCCTCTTCATGCTGGATGAAAAGTGACCCAGAATATCTGAGACACATGGTTATAACACATATACATTATATTGTTAAAGCTAGTGGACATGGGGGGAAAGGTCTGGAAGAATTATTTTATAGAACTTCTGTTAGGATAAAGTTACCCTCCCTTCCACATTTGACCTTCAACTCCCAGGAAACCTGGGCTTAACTCCTTTGATTTACTCTCATAATAAGGTGATCGATTAATGTGAAAGGCTGACTTTATGAGGCCTGTCCTCAAATGCTGATGGAGATTGCTGTAGTAAGAGAGTTATAAGGCCACTACTCTAAAAAAAGGTCATTGGAAGAGAATCAGAGACAGCATAAATGGTGGTTTACACATCGGAAGCCTCTCTGTAGAACCGACAGAGAATGCTGAACATCATACCTTTTGGGGTTTGGTGCAGATAGTTTGTAGTAAATATAGTTTGAGTTGTTGCTGTGTAGATTCTTTCACTGTCAAAAATTATGCTCTTTGAGGCCAATCTCTGAGGGCCTGTCCTGTGATTAAATGAGAAGATGCAAGAGAAGCCTCAAATGTTACTGAGTGAAACGCAGTGGACTGTAATTAGGGCCTGTCAGAGCTGTGTCATGACCCTAAATGACCGGTTCCTGGTGTCAAAAGTTCAAACTGACAGTTCTTGTTCCAGAACCAGATATTTTAAACAAAAGAGAGCAACATTAAAGTGGAGCCCAGTTAGAGATGATCTTGACTCCATAGTCTGGCATTCACCAACCACTGAGAGAAGCAGAAAGGCTCCGATGTGTTTCTGGGTTTGTTGGGCATGAGAGCAACTTATTTGTTGTTGGGTCCCCAGGCATAACATTATGTGGGTATGTGTGTGACTCGCTGGCCATCTGAGAACATGTGTTGGCTTTCTAAAGCTGGTGGTTCTCCCCAACATCCAAATTCCTCCCAGGCTCTGTGGGCTTGCCAGGGCTATTATTTGTCATTTGTTCAGTTTTCATCTTTTTGAGATAATATGGCAATGCATAAGACCACAGCTGTGCCTCTTCTCAAATCCTTTCCTATTTGGACTTGGTTTTTGTCTGATGAGGAGAAATTTACCATAAAACATGATGTCTTCTGGGTATGGCTGGGAGAGCCAAATAAGATGGCAATGTCACCTGGCTTTTAAAGAGGCTTAAATACTGAAAGGCCAGTTTGCAAGCGTCACATATTTTGTCACTGACACCAAGCTGGGAAAGAAGCTAAAATATTTTGAACACTGGGTATGGGCCTTTGTGGCAGATGGTCTCTTCAGCAGTATTCCATTTGGGGGGTCAGTTGGGGAGAGAGGAGGATATCCAAATAGAATATATAAAGTCAAAGAGATACAAACTTGGCCTCATTTTACAAGGTTTTATGCCAAACCTTGGAACACCCGTGTGTCTCCAGTCCAACTAGTAGAGGTTCCCTGTCTGAGCAGTGTGACAGGGATGACAGTTCATTTAAACAGTCTGCTGGGACGATTTGCTGTGGAGGAAACCCAGGAGCCAGGGAGCTTGAACAAGATGAGAAAATGTGTATGCCCATACCATCGGGCCCGAAGGGGTGGGCTTGCAGTTATGCCAGCATAAACCATTAGTAGGAAGAATGTTGTCAGAGGCATGTGTCTATGGAAAAGGCTTTGAGAAATGCAGCCAAGAAAAGAGCTGAATCATCTGACTTCACCTTAGGTGACTTTGCATAGGACTGAAATCCCCAGCGCAGCTTCCTGTCCTAGGACCTGGATACTGCTGGCTGACCAGCTGGCTGGCAGGGGTCCAGAGACTGAGCTGCCCAGAAGGTTCGGCCTCACCCCACTCTCACCAAACAACCATTATGATAATGCAAATGCACTCAGAAAAAGCATGGGGCACTACAATCTACCAAGCAGAACTGGGGCTCTTTGAGGTCATAGGACTCTGCCAATTCCAGCTCACTCAGTTTTCCGTCTTGACATTATTTATTTATTTGCCTGGAAACTGCAGCTTTTTTGTGAAAACTCTTAGGCAGAGGCAAGAAAATCATTTTGGGGAAAATCATTTTTCCCAAGGGCCCAGTGGGTACAGAAGTTGAAAGAGGGAGGGCCAGAGAATGATATCAGTGTCAATCATAATGGCTCACCATTGCCCACTGGGCCTCCGGGTTGAAGATATCTTTCCTGGTTGGCTTTAGTCTTTGGTGGACTTGAACTTGGACTAACCTTTGTTGTCTCGGACAGCAGAGGCCATTCTGTGGCCCCTCACAAGGTGAGCTGGTGAGCCATAACACACCAGTGCCCACCTGATGACCAACTCAGACAATTGTTAGCTCCAGGGATAACATTTATGAGCAATAGCTGTGTGCCAGGACATGTTCCACTCTTAGGGGAAGAGAGGAGAGGAAACTAGTCCCCAGGGAGTACATTGCTTGTAACTTACATAAATCATGATTTGCTTCTTTTGTTCTTGACATAAAAAGACTGACTGAAGCTCCAAGGTAATTATTCAGAGCCAGTATTTTAGGACACCTGGTTTGCAGTACCATCCCCCTTAACTATACAGAAGAAGTGACAGCAAGAGAAGACGAGTCAGAAGCTGAGTTTTCTTTCTTTGGTACACACATAAATAAATGATAACATAGAGTACATTACAGTTTAGTGTGCCTTCACTAATAAGTAAACTAATGTTTACTAAACATTACATGAAAGTGCTTCACTTTCACTTGTAGATTTTATCTTGGCAACAACAAGCATGGATGCCTCTATTTTACAGATACGGAAAATGAGTTTAAAAAGGTTAAGTGATTTACTCAAAGCAAGACAGCTCATTAATAGAGAGCTGGGACAAAAAGGCACACAGTATTTCTGAAACAAAGCTTGGCATTCCTATTCCTTTTCCACAGCTGCTTTCACTTTTGGAGAGAACGTGCAAAGTGAGTACACCACTGTGAAACCTGTAGATTTTTAACTGGGGAACTTTTAAAATGGAAATAGCCTAGTACAAAAGGAGGCTAATTTTCCCTCTTTGCAGAGAGAGAGATTAGCTCGGGAAAAGCTGTAGCAGCAGCCAGGATGAGTCCTATCTGAACAAGAGACATCCTTTCTTTCTTTTTTTTTTTTTTAACTTTGCATTACATTTAATAAAAGTTTAGGGAGATCTTTGTGGTATATTAATGAACTTACTTGTGGAAATTTAGCCATGTGCGTTGTGTTGGAGAGGCACCAAGAGTTCAAGAATACTTACAATTTGAGGACACAATTGCCTTACATGTAGGCATGGTGGCAGCCATTTCATTACAGTGAGAAACAGAAACTGTACTTTTATAGAGCTGTATGCCTTCCCCTCTCTTTTGTTTTTATTACACTTATATATGTTACATACTTAACAACATATTATTATAATTATTACTTCTGAGACATCCTTTCTGGCCCTCCCTCCCTGCCTCCCCCCACAGCCTTCTGTAACAGAGAGGCGACTGGAGGAAAGGGTATTTTTGCATTATCTCTAGCACGTGTTGCCAATCAACTTTCAACCCTTGCTGCAGTTGGACAGTTTAGGTCCTGGGTAGGAGGTAAGACAGGAACTTTGAGTTTCTGTGTCTTTCCTGAAGCTTCCAACAGAAGCTGCTAGAAAACCGAAAAGGGGGGTGTAAGATGTTCAATTCTCTTCTATTTTTACTTTCAACTTTTTATATAACTTCAGACCTACAGAGAAGTTACCCAAACAATATACAGAATTCCAATATATATTTCACCCAGTTGTTAACATTTTATTTTCCTTCTCTTTCTTTTTTTCTATACACATACAGATGGATGTATCTATCTATATCTATATCTATCTATTACAATGCATAATTTTTCTGAACTTTATGAGAGTTGCTGATATAGTACCTTTTATCTCTGGATACTTTACTGTGTGCTTCCTAAAACTCAGGACATTTTCTTACATAACAATAATGTAAATATCAAACTTAGGAATTTAACCTGGACACAATAATATTACCTATAGACCTTATTAGCTGTTGCTAGTTGTCCCAATATTGTCATTTGTAACATAAGAAACTACTAAATCATGCTTTGCCTTCAAGAGCCATGTCTTTTTAGTTGTCTTTGATCTGGACATTTCTCAGTCTTTCTTTTAGCCTTCATATTTTTGACGAGGACAAGTCAGTTATTCTGTAGACTGTCTCTCAGTTTGGGTTTGTCTGATGATTCATTCTGGTTGCATTCTAGAAGTGAAGAAAAATGTCAATAATAAAAGTGTAAATAAATAAATATCCCAGATAGAAAGTTTGTTTCTTTTCTCTTTTTTCCCTATTTTACTGTTTTCCATCACTTAGCGTCAATTTTCTTTAGACCAAGAACTCTATATATAAATGCTAATTTTTAAACTAATATATCCTGCTTTGTCACTCAAATTTTAAAATTTTCTCACCACTTTTAAAATTTTCTCACCACTCTCTCCTTTTTTGAAATGTTACGTGTTTGCTCCTTTGTCTTCTTTTCATTAGTTTCTTGCGTATTTCCCAGAATTTTTTTGTGTGTCCAATATCCCTAGATGTGTAAACTATACTTCTTTCCTTATGGACTTCCCTAAGTCCCTTTTGTACCACTCTTAAAACACTCTTCTGTTTCCAGTGATTGTTTCTCATTTGGTTAGTGAAGTGACACTAAGGGCATGAATCCATGTGGTATTTAGCGAAGTGTGTAAGCCTTGTGACATCTCTTGGAAACGAGCTCTGAAAGTCTAGAGTCATTAGCAGGGCCGGGGCGGGGCGGGCTGGCCAGAAAGTGCAGTGTGGAACAAGTAGGTTGCATTCATTTGAAAATGAAGCACTTTCTGCTTCTTTTTAATGCTGGTCTTTTTAATGCTGCCAGAGAAGGTGGCTGGCAGAGGAATTGAGAGCAGCTTCCTGGGAGCTTTTCATGTCCCCTTCCTCTACCAACTCATCATACACACCCCATCACACACAGCAGAGTAAATACAAAGGAAGAAGAGGAATTATCAAGAGTATGTTCTGAAATTACTGCAGAAAGAGAAGCTCCAGTCTGGAGGGTAGGAGAAAATAGAATGCAAATACATCCATTCTGATCTTACTGTTTTATCATGGAATGCCAGTTAGGGACAGTGACAAGAGAGAGTGAGGTTGTGGAAGTTACAGTTTGCTGTAGAGAGAAAAGGGTAGGAACTGTAGAAAAAGTACAGTAGTTGAAAATGAAATGTGTATTTCCTATGCCCCCACAGACTTGGAAATGCTTACAAGTGGTGTCATGCAGAGTGATTGTGTGGGTTGTCTCTGACTCATGCCCACCCTCCTGCATACTTACTCTTGGAGATGATGTATCAGAAGGCCGGTCAACATGACATAGGTTGATTAATGGGCTGTTATCTAAAGGTTATTAGAACTATTGCTGTAGAGCCAAATTTTACTCCTTCCTTTCTACTGTTAATTCAAAATTTAGGATCTATGATTTGGAAGGAAACAGAAAGTGAGTGATGGAGGCCTTGTGAAAATACAGATTCCCTTTTTTTATGTTCCTGAGTTCTTCATACTAGATGTGTTTGTCTGCACATAAGACAGCGAGCAATGATGTAACTCGATGTTGAAGGATTCAACTTCTAAAGGTCACAGACATAGAACCAAATTTTGGTTATAAAAAGAAGAAACTAAAAACATTTTTACATGAATAAAAATGTTACTTGCACCCTTACTCTGTAATAACCTCTTTCTCTTTTTATTCTTGACCTTCCATACGTGTATACTGGTCTTTATCTGTTTTAGTGCAGCGTCATATGAACTTTCAAAGTTTTAATGTTTTCACATACTTCAGAATTCAATTCAATTCACACTGACTTAGCCTCTAGTATGCCTAAGACACTGGGCCAGGTGTGGTGAAGCACACAATAAAAACCAAAACATGGTCTCAGCTCTAACAGCATCCTCTTGCAGTATAGGGAGAGCAAGCTAGAGATCTTGGAAATGAGCAAACATAACAAAGTAAGAAAACTCAGGGGAAGTCACCTTGGCTTCCTCACGTTCAGAGGCAAAGTCCCGGTAGAAAATGCTCCCAGCTCCTTCCAAGTCCCTCTTAGCCTGGAACACTCTACACTCACAGCTTGTCTTTCTCTCTGCAAACAAGAAGGAGAAGAGAGGTGAGGAGGTTTTATTGATGAAACAGGAAATGGGGGTCAAATCATCCAAGTCTGGTGTTTCTAGAACTAGAAAATCTAAGGCAAATCAGATAAAGTTTTACAAACATAAAACATCTTTATACATAAAGGTATTGAGAAGCAGTAATGATATGGCCTTGCACTCATCATTTTTAGTTATTAAACATCTGCCCAGTTTAAAACTCAAACTTGAGTCCAGAGAGTTTTTCAGAGAGCCCTATAGGGACCACTCCAGGATGGCGTTCCCTGCTATGGAAGAGCAAGAGATTGAATCTGGTCAAGCAGCTTCCAAGCCCTCAGTTCCTACCTCCTAAAGTCTTTGCTCCCAGGCAGCACTCTGGAGTGGGGCACTCAGGCATATGGGCCCCTCAGAATGTAGGGTATGCAGGTTGCCTTGTTGGCTGCCTCTTCCTCCTTCTACTCTGCTACTTCCAATTTCTTCTTTCTTGGGTCAGGTAGTCACAAATTGATCAAAAATTAGCTTTCAAAATGCCAACTTCCCCTTCTTATAGAAATCCCTAGTCCTTTCAAGTGATTCATTTGATACTGTTTTAGTCTGTTTGAGCTGCTGTAACAAAATACCACAGACTGGGTAACTTACAAACAACAGAATTTTATTTCTCACAGTTCTGGAGGCTGAGAAGACCAAGATTAAGGCCCCTGCAAATTCAGTGTCTGGTGAGGACCTACTTTCTGTCTTACAGATCACGTTTTTTCACTGTGTCCTCACATGCTGGAAGGGGTGAAGTAGATCTCTGGGTCTTTTTTATAAGGGCAGTAATCCCATTCATGAGGGCTCCGCCTGCATGCCTTAATCACCTCCCAAGGGCTCCACCTCCAAATAACATTGCATTCAGGATTAGGTTTCAACATATGAACTTTTGGGGAACACAAACTTTCAGTTCATAGCAGTGTCCCACCTACCTAACCCCTCCCCAACTTAGTTAAAGCCCCTTGGTGGGAGGAAAAACAACTATAGTCATGCCATCTCCTTTCCTCCCAGTAAGATGACAACTCATTACTCCGAAGATTTTCTTCTCTTTTTCCTTACCTCTCTTTTGCTTGTATAGACTACAGTTTATAGATGGTCTGGGCAAGTGTTTCTCAAACCTTAATACGCATGTGAGATGAGTCACTCAGGGAACTTATTAAAATGAAGATTTTAACTCCACTGTTCTGCGGTAGAGCCTGAGATTCTGCATTTCTAACAGGTTTCCAGGTGAGGTTGCTGCTGCTGATTTATGAACCACATGTTAACAGAGGTCTAATTATTATAGTTGATTGTGGTCAGACAGTTTTTGGGAGGCCCTGGAGGACTTTGTGGACCTGATTGCTGACTGCACTCCTGCAAATATGTGGTTCTAAGTTTTGGTCCTTGGACTGGGGGCCCATTGTCAACTTCAGTTGACCCAAAAGTCTCCCTGCGTGCCTTCTTTCACATGTACTACTTTAGTTCATCTTCACATAAACATTAGTGTTATTATCTTTGTTTTGCAAATGAAGAAACAGAAGCTTTGAGAAGTTAAATAACTCATTCAAGCTTACATAGCTATATATATAAAACTAAGGAAAAAACTTAGTTCTGTCTAATCTCTCTTCAACTTTTTCCCCAAGGGTTATTCTTAAACCAACAGTATCTCACACCTTGATCCAGTTTTCCCAAAAACTGCCATGGAGTTTCTTTGCTGTAATAATAATAATAATAATAATAATAATAATAATAACTGAAGTTTATTAAGCATTACTAAGTGCCAGGCCTAGTGCTGAGGATTTGCCTGCAATATCTTCTTAATTTTCACATCTACCCAAAGAGGTAGGTACTTAGACTTGAAGAAGTTAAGAAAGTAAAGAAGCTGAGATTAGAACTATAAGCTGCTTCGGTCCAAGGCCCAAGCTGTTAACCATAACCCTATGTCTGGGAGCTAGGAGCTGGGAGCTGGTATATATTGCTACAGAAATATCTTTTTTGTTTTAACCCCCCCAAAAATAGAGATAATTCCAGTGGGCTGCAGAAAGAAGTAAGGCTAGAGAGGTGGATATTAGTAAGATAATTCTGCAAGTTGTAATGAAGAGATTTGCCCCCAATTAACTGGAGCTTTCTGTAAACTTCCCATACACATTCACAGAGATGCGGTGATAAATTTTTAGATCTGAACTGAACTATTGCATGGACTTAAGTGTCTGGTATTTCATGAGCTGGTGTTCCTGGAAGCACATATTTCTGCTAATTTGTGGTATGAGTTGGGGTTTGTCACTTATAAAATTGTGAGGGGTTTTTTTTTCCACTTGTAAATTGTAGAAAATCAACATCAAATTGAAGATCTGATAGCCCAGTGGCCTGGGAATGTGAGGTGCAGAGAGTTTAAGTGACTTTTCCATGCTGACCAGGAGATAATTGTGGTGCTTGACTCAGAATCCAGGTCTCCTGGTGTGCACTTCAGGTTTTATTCAACCAGCCTGTGCTGTATCTCCCTTTGCACCTGCCTTTGGGAAAATGGCTGATTCTGAACCTGGTCTCTATAACCTGTTAAACATCTCTCAAGGGAGTGGGTATATTAAGTCTCTACTCTGCAATTTGTACAACTTCTGCTCTCTGAGGCCAACTCTTTGCCAATATGTGACTTCTTGGAAGGCACCAGGGGAAGCCAGCAAAGGGCATAGCCACTCCTGGAAATGTGAGCCTGCTCTTACTGTGTACCTATATACTTGTGTTCGGGCATCCTCTCGCCTTTAATGAGAGTTTGCAATGACAGGATTGGAACAGATTGCTGACATTATGGCAGCCAGGATATTGTCAGGAGGAACTTGGCAGTGCTGGTAGGTGTTATGATGCTGGCTGTTTGCTCAAGGGCAAGAATAACAAAAGGAAGATTAGAGATGAAACGGAGAATAAGAGGCAATGTCAGAAAAGTTCAGAAGATGAAACCGGTAGCAGTAAATACATTGGAAAATTTTTGAGACTTATATACTTTGAGTCCTTGGTGACTGAAGACATAGCCAAGAATTGCTTCAGTGATATTCCTTCATAAATCTGCATAATAATCTCTTAGTGGGGATTTGGTGAAATTACAAGTATTCATTTACTAAATTGGGTTCAGTGTCTGTATCATGCACACCATATGAATATTCAGTACAGTGAATGCTTCCCAAGCTATGTTGAAGTTAACACATAAGCTGAATATAACTCAAGTAGAACTCAAAACTGCATGCTTATTTTAACCTAACAGAGGTCCTGGTGTCTTAAAGAATTGGACCCATCCCCACCCCCAATATGTCGATTAATACTTATTCTATTAAAACAAAATGTAAAGACTTTTCAGTATTTGTATCTGATTTTTGGCATAGTTTTCTTTATAATAGGGGATTATACCCAGGGCTATGAATGGTTCCTTAGGACACAGTGGCAGCCACCAAGCAGATTCAGGAAGCATGTTTAATTGCAGTGCTCAGTAATAACAATAAAGGAAAAGTTCAATGAGAAGAAACGGTTATTACGAGACAGAGTGAGTGGAGGGGGTACAGTGAGACTTTTCCAGACCATTGACTTTGGTTGTAGCTGAAGGTGCCTTGGCAGCTGATGGGCATATTCCCTTCAAACTCTTTTTCTTCTTAAGCAGCTCAGTTGGCTTTCCAAGTTAATCATACAGAATTACTTTTATTTCCAAAATTTGCATTTTTTTTCCTGAAATGAAAACGATTACTAATTTTCAGAGAAGATTTGATCACCTCCAGTTCTGTATAAGAAAAGAGCACTGAACTAGGAGTCAGGCACTTTTGAGTTCTTGTCCATGACTCTGTAACAAACCAACTGTGAAGCCTCAAACAGCTAATTAGTCGCTTTGAGCCTCTTTCACCTATGAAATTGTCCATGATATTCTGATTATTAACATAGATATATTTAAAATATTCCTTTGGGAATATTCTTGTTCATAATATTTTATTTTACTCTAAAATATAATCTGATTTCAGATCTACAGTATGTGGTCAAATGTAGAATGTGAAATTCTATTGATACTTTTTATACTTATTTTATGGAAGGTATTGTACTAAATGTGCTTCATATGCAAAATGTCAGCATATAAGATACTTTTATTTATTTATTTATTTAAAAAAGGTTTTTTTCCCCAATCTGTTCTCTGTATCTATGAGCTTGTTTTCTTAAGATTCCATTTCTAAGAGAGATCATAAAATATTGTTTGTCTTTCTCTGTCTGACTTATTTCACTTAGCATAATGCCCTTGAGGTTTATCCATCTTGTTGCAAGTGGCAATAGGGTAGCTTTATTATTATCTTCACTTTATATATGGAGAAATTGAAGCTTAGAAAGTTTAAGTCACTTGCACAATATCATATAGTTAGTAAGTAGCAAAACGGATGCAAACTGAAATTTCTCTGACACCAACAAGCGCTCACCATCCTGCACCTCCTTCTTTTAAGACAGCTTCTGGATGCAGGGTGAGCTTCCCGTGTCCATCACTAATGTGTGTTGAGGGAGTTGGCTTGGGTTCTTAACTGAATGTGTTACTCACCTAAAAGGGTCTAGAATGAGAGATGGAAGGAGAATGTTGGTTAAAGGACAAAGCCTTGAATTTCAGAAGAGCTAAAAGAAGGAGATGCCCTAATTCAATATCACTATGCTTAGCAATAGTAAACAATTAGTGAGTTCAGTTTTCCTGTCTTTAAGGATGTTACTTTCATATCTCTGTGGCTCTGGGGCAAATATGACAGATACAGAAACATATAAGTACACGAATGGCACTTGGGAAGATAGTACATGACAGTAGGTTGCAGATACAAAGCAGAACGTAGTCTCACTTGTACTGGTCTTGCTTCTTGGGGAAAGCTTTGGAAAGATAATGCAAGGATTTGGGGAAGGAAATAAATGTTAAATCTGAAAGATTTCTTTTAGCAGAGACAGTATGTGCTGATCAGAAGACTTAGAGGTTGCAGCTAGAGAATTGGGTGTGGAGTTGTCTTGATGATGTAAGACAAGCCAAGTCTGAGGGAAAGAATTTCGTGGTAGTTCTCAAGAGACATGAATAAAATGTCTGGAAAGAGATTCATCAGTCTCAGGTGGTGAGGTGTCAAGATGCCATCCCATCATAAGGAACATTCAATGGGAATGTTTGTACTTGGAGAGGTGCCAGCAGGGAAACTGTGTGCTGAAGTTACCTTCAGGTTATGGCAACTTATGTAGAAAATTAAACAAAATTCCCCAAGCATGAAATTAGAGAAAATATATTTTTTGGTAAAGAAGTTCAAATTTAGATCCTATCAAACATGATAATCAGATAGGATGGAAATAGCTATGACTTGCCAAAGAAAACTATAGAAGAAAAAGAATAAAAAGGTCTCTGGGGATTCTTATAACTCTTGAGAAGACTCAAGAGTCGAGTCTTTTGAAGAGGTAGAAGGTGAGATTTATTATGTCAGAGTAGAAAGACCTGTAGAATATTATGTTGGAAAGCAAGCTTTGGCAATTGCCTGAAGGGGTTAGGAGAGACCAAAGTGGTCGGGGCAAATTGAGTTGACATATGTTTCTCCTTGGATATTTTTTACTAACATACTCCATTGGGAAAAGTGTCATTGTTAAGCTACCATAAAGATTAAAGCAATAATTTTTGACTCTTAAATTTATAAAACTCAAGTCCAGCATTAGAAGGAAGGTCTTTCTCCCTTCACAGGGCAAATAAAGAAACAATCATGTGCAAATGAAGCTGTCCATCTCATACTATTTAGAGGCAAAATATACATTTTTTTTTTTAATAAATTTTGCCTGGGCAGCATGAATGGACACAGCCAATCCTCCCAGGTGTGGCCTTGGAGGGCAGATTTGGGGGAGGGCCATTTCCTTTTTTTTTTTTTTTTTTTTAACATCTTTACTGGAGTATAATTGCTTTACAATGGTGTGTTAGTTTCTGCTTTATAACAAAGTAAATCAGTTATACATATACATATGTTCCCATATCTCTTTCCTCTTGTGTCTCCCTCCCTCCCACCCTCCCTATCCCACCCCTCTAGGCGGTCACAAAGCACTGAGCTGATCTCCCTGTGCTATGCGGCTGCTTCCCACTAGCTATCTACCTTACGTTTGGTAGTGTATATATGTCCATGCCACTCTCTCACTTTGTTCCAGCTTACCTTTCCCCCTCCCTGTGTCCTCAAGTCCATTCTCTAGTAGGTCTGTGTCTTTATTCCCGTCTTACCCCTAGGTTCTTCATGATATTTTTTTTTTTCTTAGATTCCATATATATGTGTTAGCATATGGTATTTGTTTTTCTCTTTCTGGCTTACTTCACTCTGTATGACAGACTCTAGGTCCATCCGCCTCACTACAAATAACTCAATTTCATTTATTTTTATGGCTGAGTAATATTCCATTGTATATATGTGCCACATCTTCTTTACCCATTCATCTGATGATGGACATTTAGGTTGCTTCCATCTCCTGGCTATTGTAAATAGAGCTGCAATGAACATTTTGGTACACGTGACTCTTTTTGAATTATGGTTTTCTCAGGGTATATGCCCAGCGGTGAGATTGCTGGGTCGTATAGTAGTTCTATTTGTAGTTTTTTAAGGAACCTCCATAGTGTTCTCCATAGTGGCTGTACCAATTCACATTCCCACCAGCAGTGTAAGGGTGTTCCCTTTTCTCCACACCCTCTCTCAGAATGGGAGAAAATATTTGCAAATGAATCAACTGACAAAGGATTAATCTCCAAAATTTACAAGCAGCTCATGCAGCTCAATAACAAAAAAACAAACAATCCAATCCAAAAATGGGCAGAAGACCTAAACAGACATTTCTCCAAAGAAGATATACAGATTGCCAGCAAAATATACTTTTAAATAAAAACAATCTAATATCTTTATTTTTGTTAAAATTGTGAATGTCATTATGGTAAAGTAAGAAAATGTCAATGTAAATCAGGGAGGAAAACATAAAGGGGGTCATTAGAAAAGGTTCTAAGCATAGTATTGTACTGTTGACGATGCCATTTGTAAAGTCAGAGGACAGAAAACAGGATACTCCTTCCGTATCTTGGTAAGTCTTGTAAGCATGAATGCAGGCAGCAGTCTTTGGAAATACGTATCCGGGGTTAGATGGGCCTTCACTATGCTCTACTTAGCCAGCTAACAGAGCATGGAGCTCAGCCCCAATGAGATCAGGAAACTATTTATGGTCCTTGGTGACTTTACTTAGATTACAAATGAAGCATCCTGATTTCAGGAAACAACATTCAATAGGAGGCCTGACCTTTTGCAGACAAGGAATGAAGCTGGAAAAATGCCCCCATAGGCCAAAACATTTTCAAACAAGTTGACTTATGTTCTTTAATTTAAATGGTTTTGTTTCAGCAAACATTTTTGGTTCATCTATAAAACAAATGATTAAAAAAATACTTTGAAAAATAACAATAAACAAGCAAAACAAGGGAATTTTTAAGTTTCTTCTCTGGAACCTTCTGCTTTGTTAAGGTCACTTCTTCTGTGGGTATATTATCAGGTCAGTAAGCTGCAGCCATGAAAGACTGCAAAAGCAAGTAGAATTGTCTGATTTGGAAGGCTAAGTTGGTTCATCTTGATTTCATACATTTCATGTATAATACATTGAATTTAGTGTTTATAAACAATTTGGGGTAACATGTCTGGACAAAATAATTTTCCATGTTGCAGTCTTTCAAATGGAAATGGCTAGGTGGCATGCCCTTGCCAGCATTCAATAGTCCTTTTAATTGTTCTAAAGGGGCTACAAATTTTTGAGCCAGAGACCTATAGAGGCTTCAAAGTTTTCATCAAATGCCTGTCTTGGGTTCCTGTTGACTTCAGCAGAACTTATTTTAGCACTGGTTTAACAGCAACTGGCCATATCCAATGATCTTGAAAATTATTTGGTGGGGAGTAGGTGGAACAATTCATATGAACATTTTCATTTAAAGTTTAGTAAGCAGAAGTTAAATGCTTTATGAAGGAGACTAAGTTATAATAGAAAATTAAATTTTTAAGAACAAAAGGATGGATATGTTGTGATTTGTTGGAAAAAGAATAATGGATTTGATCCTGAGTCTCAAATTTCCCATGACTGAGTGATTTACTGAATATTTACAAGTATTTATTTGTCTATAAAGTGGGAACAATAATTCCATCCTGCCCTATGTTAGAAAAAAATAACATGTAAATGGACATTGAGATCATGAGATTAAAATTGCTGTATAAATATGAATAATAAAGAGTCATTTAAATTGAATCCAACTGAAATTTTACTTTTTAAAAGGGTTTTTACATATGAATTCAATGAATTGAAATTTTGAAAACCATATAGCAACATACTCTGAAGGAAGTACTTTTAGGAAGCTGAGCTTTATTCTAATGGCTGTGAAAAAAAAAATAGAGAAAAGTCAATAGATTAACTTTCATCTAGGACATGGTTCTGTCTTTTTTTTTTTTCCAAATAAGAATTATTTTATTTTATTTTTAAAATTTTATTATTTTGAATTTTATTTTTTATACAGCAGTTTCTTATTAGTTATTCATTTAATACATAATAGTGTATGTCTGTCAATTCCAATCTCCCAATTCATCACACCATCACCCCACCACCACCACTTTCCCCCCTTGCTGTCCATACGTTTGTTCTCTACATCTGTGTCTTAATTTCTGCCCTGCAAACCGGTTCATCTGTACCATTTTTCTAGGTTCCACATATATGCGTTAATATACGATATTTGTTTTTCTCTTTCTGACTTACTTCACTCTGTATGACAGTCTCTAGATCCATCCACGTCTCTACAAATGACCCAACTTCATTCTTTTTATGGCTGAGTAATATTCCACTGTATATATGTACCATATCTTTCTGTTATGTCTTGACCTCAAGTTAGAGCCAGTATTTCTAGGAGTTTTAAATGACTGTTGATATGTGGGAAGAATTCTGCAATATAAGTGCATAATATTGTTATTAGTTCCTCCATTTAAAAAAAAAGCACTTATGGGACTTCCCTCATGGTGCAGTGGTTAAGAATCCGCCTGCCAATGCAGGGGACACAGGTTCAATCCCTGGTCTGGGAAGATCCCACATGTCACGGAGCAACTAAGCCCATATGCCACAACTACTGAGCCCACACACCGCAACTACTGAGCCCATGTGCCACAACTACTGAAGCCTGCGCACTGCAACTACTAAAGCCCACATGCCTAGAGCCCATGCTCCACAACAGGAGAAACCCCTGCAATAAGAACCCCATGCACCACAATGAAGAGTCATCCCCACTTGCCGCAACTAGAGAAAGCCCGTGAGAAGAAATGGAGACCCAATGCAGCCAAAAATTTTTTTTTTAATTTTTCGAAAGCACTTATTATGTGCCTCCTGTGTTCCAAGCAACCTGCTAGGCACTGGGAATACCACGGGGAGGAAAAAAGAGATGGTCTTGGGCCTAGACCCAGGCCGTCATGGAGCTCTGACTTGAGTCTCCATTTTCCATGGCAGCTAGAAGAATTATCAAAATTCCACTGAGGAACAGGTTATGAGAGGACAGAGCATCATCATATAAAAAGTTTCCAGGACTCTAATGGTGAGTTCTAGACTATGGACTCAAGATAAGAAGACATAGAGTGTGGCCAATGGACAAATTAAGGAGCATGTTGTGATGTGTATTCTGCTGCTGCCTTTCTGTTTGTTGGTTGGTTGGTTTTTTCCAGCTTGTCTACAACCCTTAAAACTTCAATGCTGAGGATAATATAGAAATGCAAAGCCTGAGCTGCTCTGTAACCAGGTAATATAAGGAGCTGATCATCTTGGAGGATTTGGAAAACTTAAAGATAATTTTTCAGGTCCTCCTTCTGAAACATGAAATTCATTAGAGGGGTCTGAAGACCACAGAGAGGTTTTTCCACCCCCATATGGGGAAGGCAAATATATCATGTCTACCTGACTTCAAGTAAAATGAGGAGACTCATTTGTACAGTTATAATGATCTTCTCTGTGCAGAGATTAGAAAGGGGAGGTGATGAATGCATAGCCTGGATCACAGACAACTTGTCTCTGCCCCTTATCTAACTTCACACAAAGTTGGCAATTTTTAGCTTGTTTTCCTATTTGAAAATTGGGGTAGGTGAGTATGGTGGGTTATTTCCTCTAATGTCTTCTGGTTGTTAGGAGGTCTGTTGAGATAACACATCAAATTTGTTCTCATCTCTGAAGTAATCCTGAGTCCTTTCTGAGGAGACTGAGAGATTTGCAGAGAGTAAGGAAGACCTCTCACTTACACGTCATGTGCTCACGGTGCGCCACGTCGGGCCGTTTAGAATTAGTGAAGTTGTATAATCTTACTTGGGTTTTCTTGTGGTTAACCCTAGTCCAATTTACCTCATTAATTTGATCTTAATGAGTTCACCAGCAATGATTTAATACAACTTTGAGGAACAGCTTTCTTTAGTCTTTAATTCGCGACAGTTCCCCTTCCATTTGGCAGTACATTAATGGAAATGGAAAATTGCCTCATTCTAAATGTCAGAATAATACTGCACCAAAAACAATTCAGTCATGTCTTTCAAACCACGCACATATGGTTCATCACCAAATGTCACTGTTCTTCCCCCCTCCCCCCCATGCCCCCTCCCGCCTGTACCTTCCCTCTGTATTTTCTTTCTGTTCGCCTGTCTCTGGTGATCATTATTTGGATTAAGTTTCTAACATCTTTGCATAAGCTTCATTTCTCCTGTTGTCCAGGAACCAGTTCTCATTACACTGGTTTTACCCAGATCCTTGGAATTGGCAGAGTTCACAGATCAGGTGAAAGCTATTGCTTTTAGTATAACAAATGTCTTTCATCTGATCTCAAAATTGAAAAAAAAAAAAAGTCTATGTAAAGTGTCTTCAAAATAATTTTTGTCCATAAAGTTTGGACTGTTTTGTGAAGTTCTCTAAGTAAAGCTATATTCCTCACTCTGTCTACACCAGGGCATTCTTTTCTTTTTTCTTTTTTCTTTTTTTTTCCCTAGCACCATGTTCAAGCAAGTTTCTCTCTAGAGCAAATGCTTTTCTTGAGTATTTTAGTTGTGATTTATCGGGTAAGTTCATAATGAGAACACAGCACAATTTCTCTTGCACTTTAGGATACAAACTTTAAATTGCAAATCTTAATTCACTAATACTTAAAAGACATTTCAGTGAATTTTTAAAATTAGTCTATAAGCTAAACTACCTAAAGATTCTCCAGTTTTTTGTAAAGAGAAAGTTGAAAGGTAAAGCAATTTCCAAAGTTATTGATCAAGCATCAACTTTCATGGTTTAACCTCTAAAGAGTATTTTAAATGATAAATTTTTCTTTCTGTAAAAGGCCCCTTCTTCAGATAATATCTGAAGGAAAATGAAATGTTAAGAAAAAAGAATCTCCACTTTCAATTGTGTATTTTTTTACACCTGTAAATTTATAGTACTTGTCTGAAACTAGATTTTTGAATTTTAATTAACTTATTGGTTTTCTTTTTCTTTCTACCAGCAAGCTGACTCATCTGTGAAGTATGAATATTTTAATTCAAGTAAATCTTTTCTACAGATGGAGGTTCACTTGCTGAGGCAGTCAAATGTCATCAGAGGGTGACCTGTAGTTTTGCATTACAGAGATAGGATCAGAAAGCACTAAGGATATTACTTGATTTCTCTGTGTTTCTTTTCTTCTATCTAGTGGCAGATATTTAAGAAATTTGCCAGTTTTACTCGGTAGAGACTATATCACTACTATCATAAGAATTATATATTTTTCCATGATTTATTTCGCATCCACTTTGTGACAGGTGGCTTACACAGGTTATTCAATCTAACTGTCCTGACAACAGTAAAGTAGGTTTGAAAACAGTTTTCACAGAGGTTTAAAGAGCTGTCTGACATTATAGAAATGGTGTGTATGTGGATACATGCTTTTCTGACTCTACACTTTTTCTATTATCTGTGCTATTTACCCTAGAGCAGAAAAGGACTTAAAGAATCTATTATCCACTCCCCTTCATTATCAATAGTCATCCAGCCTTTACTAGAGGCTGGCGGTCCTCACATCCTGAGGCCGGCTGACCACTGCTGAACAGCTCTATTGACAGACTATGATTCATTATATTACAACTGAAGCATGTCCTATACTTTTGCCCATTGCCTTTCTTCTACATTTTATAATAACACAATTAGTCAAATCTTCCTCCATGTTATACCTTCAGCTGATTGAGGACACTACTGACACCCTAAATTGATTTTTCCTCTGGGTGAAACCTTTCCAATTCCTTGCTTCAGGGTCTTTCATAATGAAATTACTACAGGGCACAATAGCCCGTACAAAATCTGAACCAGTATAGAATAAAAGAGTACTTAATTTGGGCATTATATTTTTTTCCATGTAAACTCAGATGATAGTGAGTGTGTGGGTGTGTGTGTATGTATGTGTGAGCCTGAATTATATAGGTTTAGGATCAAGTAAAAAATAAATGGCAACATAAATTTCTAGGACCTGAATCACTATCCTGACTTTTTGAACCCAACATAAAACTTTACACTCTTTGTATCAGTTTAAACACACCAACTTGGCCAATCAGCATAATTTTTAATATGTTTCCATCATTTGATGCTTGAATCCTCTCTTTTCCCCCACATCTTTCTGACATCACTACATTTCATAGAATTTTTTTTTCTCTATTGTCAGTGAAGTAATTGATGTAAATGTCAAACTAGGCCATACTTAAAACAAATTTCTAGAACATGACCCCATGGGCTTTCCCCTCCAAGTCAGCCCATCAGATTGGCTGTCATATAGGGTCTACTGAGTCATCCTGAACCCTCCAAAAAAATGGGGGCTTCCCCCAAAACCTATGCCTCTGTCTTCAGATACCACTTAAGCCATCTTTTTCTTGTGATCTTTAGTTTTTCTGTTTTGTTTTTAAAGTCATATCTGGATGTTCAACTTCATGCCACTATTCTGACTTATTCTTTGTTCTAGGTTCTCTGTGTGTGATATTCACCTTTGGTTTCACAGCCCATTTGTTCACATATTATTAATTCACAGGTTAAGTAAAACACACAAAAACATGTTCATTTACTGGAGACTTTCAATGTGTATTTAAAAGTACAGGCCAGGTACTCTGCACACTTATAAATACACCAAAGTCTTGTTCCCTGGGATTTCTTATTAAAGCTGAGTTCAGTCAGTTGCACCATGCATAGACACAAAAGATCTTCAGATTCCTCCCTCTTTTTAAATTTTTTTTTAACATCTTTAATGGAGTATAATTGCTTTACAATGGTGTGTTAGTTTCTGCTTTATAACAAAGTGAATCAGTTATACATATACATATGTTCCCATATCTCTGCCCACTTCCATCTCGCTCCCTCCCACCCTCCCTATCCCACCCCTCTAGGTGCTCACAAAGCACCGAGCTGATCTCTCTGTGCTATGTGGCTGCTTCATACTAGCTATCTATTTTACGTTTGGTAGTGTATATATGTCCATGCCATTCTCTCACTTTGTCACAGCTTACCCTTCCCCCTCCCTGTATCTTCAAGTCCATGCTCTAGTAGGTCTGTATCTTTATTCCCGTCTTACCCCTAGGTACTTCGTGACCTTTTTTTTTTTTTCTTAGATTCCATATATATGTGTTAGCATTCGGTATTTGTTTTTCTCTTTCTGACTTACTTCACTCTGTATGACAGACTCTAGGTCCATCCACCTCACCACAAATAACTCAATTTCATTTATTTTTATGGCTGAGTAATATTCCATTGTATATATGTGCCACATCTTCTTTATCCATTCATCTGTTGATGGACACTTAGGTTGCTTCCATCTCCTGGCTATTGTAAATAGAGCTGCAATGAATATTTTGATACATGACTCTTTTTGAATTATGGTTTTCTCAGGGTATATGCCCGGTAGTAGGATTGCTGGGTCATAGGGTAGTTCTATTTGTAGTTTTTTAAGGAACCTCCATACTGTTCTCCATAGTGGCTATATCAATTTACATTCCCACCAACAGTGCAAGACGGTTCCCTTTTCTCCACACCCTCTCCAGCATTTATTGTTTCTAGATTTTTTGATGATGGACATTCTAACCAGTGTGAGATGATATCTCTTTGTAATTTTGATTTGCATTTCTCTAATGATTAATGATGTGGAGCATTCTTTCATGTGTTTGTTGGCAATCTGTATATCTTCTTTGGAGAAATGTCTATTTAGGTCTTCTGCCCATTTTTGGATTGGGTTGTTCGATTTTTTGTTATTGAGCTGCATGAGCTGCTTGTAAATTTTGGAGATTAATCCTTTGTCAGTTGCTTCATTTGCAAATATTTTCTCCCATTCTGAGGGTTGTCTTTGGTCTTGTTTAAAAGACCCTGAATAGCCAAAGCAATCTTGAAAATGAAAAATGGAGCTGGAGGAATCAGGCTCCCTGACTTCAGACTATACTACAAAGCTACAGTAATCAAGACAGTATGGTACTGGCACAAAAACAGAAACGTAGATCAATGGAACAGGATAGAAAGCCCAGAGATAAACTCCCGCACATATGGTCACCTTATCTTTGATAAAGGAGGCAAGAATATACAGTGGAGAAAAGACAGCCTGTTCAATAAGTGGTGCTGGGAAAACTGGACAGGTACATGTAAAAATGTGAAATTAGAACACTCCCTAACACCATACACAAAAATAAACTCAAAATGGATTAAACACCTAAATGTAAGGCCAGACACTATCAAACACTTAGAGGAAAACATAGAAAGAACGCTCTATGACATAAATCACAGCAAGATCCTTTTTGACCCGCCTCCTAGAGAAATGGAAATAAAAACAAAAATAAACAGATGGGACCTAATGAAACTTAAAAGCTTTTGCACAGCAAAGGAAACCATAAACAAGTCCTCCCTCTTTTCTTTCTCAAAGAAATTCTAAGTGTTTTCTAGACTATGTCTCAGGACTATTTCACCCATTGTTTTGCTCATAAGAGGTGCTCAATACAGGTTTGTGGATCTCAGCCTAACTGAATTCTGATCACTTGTGATTGTCTTCATCAGAGTTTTACTTCTAGACCCTTCTATCCTTATTTCTTCCTTTTCAGAATTAGTACCCTTGGGAAGACACCTGCTATTCTTCTTCATCTCTTTTAAAATCTTATGTTTTAAGATTGGAGTCCATTTCGCTTGGCTTGAAACTCCTTTTCATTTTGATCGTCACATCCAGCGTTACCCCATCATGTCTGCAGAATCCTGACACTTCCGTATCACCAATAATGTTCTTTCTGGATGCTCAAAATCAAGGACAGTTGTGAATAAGCTCAAGATCCTCAAGGAATGATAGTTTCAGCCACATTCATATTAACTAATACCAATAAGCGAATGAATGATTAAATTCAAAGAAGCTGTTCTGAATGTTAATTTTCTTTTTTAATCCAGAAAAAAGCAGCTCTAACACTTCCTGAGTGCCTCTTCTGTGCCAAGCACCATCCTAATATGTTCATATAAGTTATCTTTAAAGTATATGAAAGACATTCTGGTCATCTATTGTTTTAAGCAAAATTGTCCTGTTTGTACAGGCTAATTAGACAGATGAAAGGTAGATCATAAATATTTTCCACAAGTAGAATGAAATTGAATTCTCCTTTTGAATGTTTCAAGCAATTTGATTGCTTTAAAATTTAAGTAAATTTTATTTATGTAAATACATGCACATGATGCGTGCTCAGTAATATTAACTGATGACAAAGGTGAGTTAAAACGAACAAACTTTTCATTTCCTGTTTTTTGCCATGACCAGAAGATCAAGTGCCAAATAAAACTATAACATGTCTCGTGATTGTTAACTGGCTGGGACCAGTATATATCAGAGGTCAGAGGCTTATCCTCATGAACAATTTTAAGAGCAGAGTTTCAGGTTACATCGTAAATTCTTAGGTACTTACCCACAATGTGTACCTTAGACCTTCTGAGAACCTTTTCTTGTCAGGTAAGTTCTCTGGCTATAAATAGTAAAGTGGAGTGGACAGAAGCTACCCTGCGAGTCAGGGGAAATAGAGTCTAGTATTGCCTTTCATATCATGAATGGCTTCCCCTGGAGGGTGTGTTGGATTCATTACAATAGACCAGTGGAAAAGGGCATGGGAGTCAGGTCCAACAGGACTAAACTTGCTGGGACAAAGGCCTGATAGCTGAAATATAGTATCTGCATTAGTTTCTTAGGGCTCTGGAAACTAATGACTACAAACTTGGTGTTAGTGTAGCAGAAATGTACTCTCACATACTTCTGGAGGTTAGAAGTCCAAAATCAATGTGCCAGCAGGGCCATGATCCTACAGAAGGCCCTAGGAAGGGCCTTTCCTGCAATTCCAGTTTCTGGTGACCCCAGGTGTTCCCTGGCTTATAGCTGAGCTACATTACTCCAATCTCCCACTACCAATCCTTACCTCTGCCTTCATAGGACATTTTTCTGTCTCTGTGTGTCCTTTTCTATCTCTTATAAAGGCATTCTCTTTGGATTTAGGGCCCACCTTAATCTAGTATGATGTCATCTCCGTTCTTAAGTATGTCTGCAAAGACCCTATTTCCAAATAATGTTTCTAAATTCTATTTATTACCAAATTCTAGGTTCCAGGTATATATGAATTTGGGGGGACACTATTCCACTGACCACAATATTTAAAGATACATGGTAACTCTTGATTTAAGCCAATTTCAAGTCTTTTATTGATCCATGATTCATTCATTCAACAAAGATTTATCAAAAATGTGATCTACAGCAGCTCAGTGCTAGGTATGAGGATGCTGGCTACAAACAAACATGAACCATACTGTTATGGAGCTTACAGTCTAGAAACATCCAAAGGGGTCCACTCAGGTGGATGGGACTCTGCTGTACATGTTCGTAAAGTGTTGATCTCCAGATTTACTTGATCATGCATAGTTTTTTCAGCATGCACTTCTAATATAAATTTCTGTATTTATTTATTAAATTATTATATGAGCCACTCTACTAGTACATATGTATATTATACAACACATCCAAAATATGACTTTAAAAAGAATCAATATAATAAAAATAAATAGGAATTAAAGTGCTAATATTGTCTTTCAGATCTTATCATTTTATGCAAGTCATCCTCTTTTGCAAGAATGCTGTCTAGATACCTGTTACATTCAAAGCCTTGGGAGCAATGTCATAGTTCTAGATGTGTCTTTTGTTTGGAGCAACACCCCAACCAGAACTGAGGATCCAAGAGGCAAGCAGTAGCCCCTGGGATATTGGGATGACAAGTGATGTCCAAGTGTCAGCACTGCCCCTCAACCCCAAAGACAAACTGAGACTCAGGCCAGGCTTCAATCACACAGAAGGAACAGGATACATATAAAGGCAGGGGTCCACCTGTAATGATTTAACAATTATGACAAAGATTGGGAGAAATCTGAAGTTTATGGATCTGCTGGTACTTGGGTCTATGCTACGAAACTGGTACTTGGATTCTGGACAGAGCTCCCAATGTGCTGTCAACATCAGTTAGGGATGGCTTGGGATTTGGATGAGGCTGAATCTGAGTGAATTCCTCTGTGTTTGAAACTGGACTGACACTGTTCCTGCCTCTGACTAATTTGACGACTTTATAAGAGAAATTTAATCTCATAAGCCTTACTTATCCCAGTAAAATGAAGCCAATAACACTTAAACTATTTGAAATCAGGGTCTTGGATCAGGAAATCTTTTGACATCTCTTCCAGAAATAAGACACACCATTGCAAGATCTCAGTGTTGTTCAGTAAGTTAAATGTTTGCAAAGGAAGGGACAGTTGACTCTTCAAATGAAGACAGTTAAAATCTCCTACTCCAAGTTGAAGGAGGAGCATTTTTGGGTAACTTTATTTATTCATGAACTCAGGAGTGTCAAGGAGAACATTAGGCTGTGGAATGTTTTCCTAAAGAGGTGTGGTTGATTCAAAAGTGAATATCTTTGAAGGAACTTGACAGAACAAACAGATGTAAATGCTGCCTTCATGAGCTTTGTGTTGTCTGGGAGCAATGCTGGGACTGTCCCATGTGTTCAGAGGGAGAAGGAGATTTGTTGAGAATAGAGGTAACCAATAAGTGTTTATTAAAAATAGGCAATAGGAGAATGAATACTTACTTAGTGGTTAGAAGAATTTGATTCTCATCTACTATCATTGAGGCAACCCATTTCAATATACCTTTGAAAGTAGTTTCTGCTCATTTTTAACTATTGCGTTAATCCTTTAAAAACTATCAACAAAAGTACAACTGTAACATACTGACATTTGTGGTGATTATTTTAGATAGGAAGTGAAATGACTAGATACTTCTTATGAGTAATTTTTTTTTGACCACACCTCATGGCTTGCCAGGATCTTAGTTCCCCGACCAAGAATTGAACCCAGGCCCCTGTAGTGGAAGCACAGAGTCCTAACCACTGGACTGCCAGGGAATTCCCTGAGTAATTTTGTTTAATAAAAAGTACAGGATCACTAAAGTTGAATGATCAATGGATTGGACATCAGAAGGTCTGGTTCTGCCCTCAGCTCTGCTGTTCTCTGGACTTACACCTTCTCTTTGTCAGGTAAAGTCCCTTTCCCTCTTTGAGAGTCTTTTTCTTTATTTTAAAGTAAAGGGGTTAGAGTGGATCTTCTCTACGTTTCCTGATATAAACATTCTGTGATTCTATGAGTCACTACAATGCTCTCAGGATTACACTAAGTTCTTCCACCCCTCATCTGCCTGGCTCAGTTGGGCAATTACTTTTCCATTAATACTTTCCTAACTACTCTTTACCTCTGGGAGAGGCACCTGCTCTCTTTTTAGTGTCTTTACTCGATTCTCTATGTATTTGCACCATAACCTGTGGATCAACCAGGGTTCAGCGCAAGATAGAAAATACCAGTGCTTTTGAGCAGTGCTTCAATCAGGTAGCTGGATGCTCACAGGGTAGGAAGAACAGAAGTTAGAAAGCTCTACTGGACATTGATTTGAAGGTCACACCACCATAAATGCTACCCAGAGGTCAGAAAGTGGTGCTGCTGCCACACCCTCTCCCATGGCCATAAAGCTGGTGACTGGGCTCTGGGGCATGGAGTCCACTCACCACAAATGTATCTCTATAATCTTGCTTGCCAGTATCAAGAGAGGCAGCAAGATGGTTGTCACCTTATGTTCATTTTTAAACTATCATTCAAGTGCACCTGGTGAGTCCTTGTTCAAATGTAGAGACTTCACTTCAGTTACATATGGAAAACATGGGGATCACCTTTTCAATCTCTTCACATAGAAGGAGGGTGGGATTGCAGTTAGGAGGGCTAATCCAAATGTCTACCATATTATGTACAATGCTTAACATGTTGAACTTATTTATTCTACATGTATGTTCCTACCAGATTGTAAGCCCCCACAAAGGCAGGGGCCATGTCTTTTTAACACAAAAATCAATAAATTAGGGAGAAGACAGATCTTGAAAGGATTATAGTCCATTCAGAAAATGTGTATCAACAGTAAACAATGGGAAAAAACTAAACAAAGCTATGTGATGGGCTAGTAAAGTCTAGTTGAGAGAACAATGAAGGCTGGAGTGGTCGGAAATCTTAAGAAAAGATACAGATCACAACAGGAGTTTGAAGAATGGTAGAATTTGGATGGACCCAAAGGTAAAGATAAGATGTTCCTATTAAGAGACTAATAGCTGGCACCATGGGTGCCTGGAGCTACCTCTTCGTAGTTAGTTTCTCATATACAAGTTTCTCATATACAAAAATCATTTTCATTTATTCATTAATTCATTTAGCAAATGTTTATTAAGTGGCTACTCTATATTCCATCTATTTTTTCAGGGGCTGGGGGTATAGTGATGAATAAAACAAACAAAAAAAAAAACCAGAGAAGTATTGAACTTTAGTAGATAGAGCAAATATTTTCTGATGTTGTTTGATACTTGCTTTTGTATTTTGGAATATAAAATTGGTTTGTGTGATTGAATAATTCTCCCCTCCTTTTTTTCTTACATGTGTCATTCAAATGGTTCCTAGTATGTTTGGCAACATAGAAATTCTCATATAGCTCTTCCAGATGGCTTCATTGTCTAAATGTTTAATAGTTGCATTACACTATAATAGATGTTAACACAGTTGTGGAGAGGAGAATAATGAAAATACATTAAGTAAGGGATGTAGAGTGTAGTAGGTCTATTTATTCCCTACCCCATCCCCTACCTTTTGGAAAACATGAGTTAAAGAATAAGGGTGCTTAATTGGCAGCTTATGTAAAGATACTTTTCAAAGTGAAAATGAAATCTTTCTAGAGAATACTAAATTCGTTCAGACTCATATCTGTCATCTGTAAATATAGCATTAGCCTAATCTGTTAATGTATTTGTATAGTAAGATCGAAGGCATCACCCTGACTTAATTAGCGTCCCAGGCCTTATCTTCTTTAGATTGTAATTTCTTTAATGGCAGCGACTATATAAGCACTGTGAATCCTACCTCAACTTTCCTTTACATTGCCTACCCTAAAAGTCATTGGTCACTTTTCTGCCAATATCATATTATTGTGTGATCATTCTGCAAATTCTTCCCATCACTTTGCCATTTTATTTCTATTGTGCAAACTATTCTGAGCCATCTACACTCTTGAAAAATGTTCCCCTACATTCCTAAGCATTTATAAAAGTGCTAAACAAAATTTGTTTCCTAGGGAAAATTCCTGGGTGAAAGACTGTTTATTTATACAATCAAAGGAATGATATTTATTTTAACCTTAGAAAGGATAATCCCAGAATGGTGCATATATGTATGTTTTATATTCTGCTTTTGTTTCAAAGTATTTGAAGCAAATTAATTTTGACAAAATTAAATCAGTTCATATTTTATTATCATTTCTAATGTGTAATCTGCTTTTATTTTATAAAGAAATGTTTATAATATAAAACATACAAAATAAAGAAAAATTGAATTACCATAAAGCCCAAACAACAAAGATAAACCATGTTATTCCTTTAATGTATTTCTTTCTAGTCTTCTCATATAGCCATGATATGAAAAAAAAAGCTACATGTATTCTTATATTCTTTTTTTCTTAGACTGGTTACAAATGGTGCCCTTCCTCCATTAGGTTATTTTTAGACATTCTAGCTTTTTATTGTGGCTCCCACTCAGAACTGTTTCTGGTTTATAGTAATTGGGGTCATCACTCCAGACTTTGTGCTCTGGGAAGATCCATAATTCAATGGAGACCAAATTCTTGAAACTTTTGGGAAATAACTGGAAGAGAAGAGAGTATGTAATCCCAAATGGGGGTTAAAATTACCTGAGACACTCCTATGGTGACATCAGCAGATATACTTTGGATGTGTGAGGGGTGTCAGAGGAGTCAGGACTTTGACTTCCTTTAATTAACTTATTTTTCCTCACATCTCAGTCCCTAAGTTTCAAGTGGTCATTTTGGGAAATGTTGTCTTCTTTTCCCTTCGAGATACCCTTGATATTGCTTCTGATCGATTTCAGTTGAATACATTTAAGGGGATGTGTGTACAGTGGAGGCATGTAAAATACTGCTTTCCATGTATCCTATGGGCTGCTAAGTGTGGGCTTGATTCTATCAGTTTATGAATCCATCAGTTGATACTCATCTTCAGCACTCCCCAGAACTTTCTCTGGTGATGTTCACACACAATGGAGGTATGATCACCAGCCTCAGGCCCTGTGGCCATCTCTGCCAAATTATATATTATGGTCACTGACTCTATCCCTGAAGTTGTCCTAAAGACCTGAGACTTATCTCTATCTAATTGATCACTCAGTCTACTACACGTGTGCATTTTCTAATGTTAGAACTATAATTATTAGCTTCTGTGGTAGGTTGTTTGCAAAGAGGGCCACAATTATTCTTCTCATTCCTATAAGTA
Source organism: Globicephala melas (assembly GCF_963455315.2). Lineage (NCBI taxonomy): Eukaryota > Metazoa > Chordata > Mammalia > Artiodactyla > Delphinidae > Globicephala > Globicephala melas. The sequence goes on along the minus strand of NC_083318.1, from coordinate 111,824,405 downwards.
CACCCCTTTGCAATGTGGCTTGGCAGCTTCTCCCATTAAGATATGGAGTTTACTTCTCCCCACCCTTGCATGTGGGCTTGGCATGTACTTGCTTTGGCCAATAGGATATTAGCAAAGTTGTACAAACCGAGGTTTGAAAAATATTTGCACCTTGTGGCATGCCTTCTTTTCCTGTGCTGGGAAAGCTACTGCCATGTGAACAAGCTGGATTTTCCTCCTTGAGGATGAGAGACAAGGTGGAGAGAGGCCCAGCTGTCAGGCCAGCTCAGCCCTAGGCATCCAAGGGAGGCCATCCTAGACTCTCCAGTGCCCGGTGAGCCAATTCCAACCAGAACTGTCTAGTCAACCCACAGACTCATGTTCAGCACATAAATGTTTGTTTTCTTTTTGCCAGTTTCCTATGGGAGTGGTTTACTATGCAGTAAAATAGACATGGGTACCCGAAGTGACAGGCTGCTTTAACAAAACTCAAAACATGTAGTAATTGCTTTGGGATGAGATAGCACATGGAGGCTGAAAAAGCAGTGAGGAAACTGCTGGCAAAACCTGAAGAAAAGGCAAACGAGCTGTTACTAGAGCCTAGGAGAATGGTGAGGAAGCAGCAGTAGTTGGAGGAAAAGATGGTAATCCATGTTTTGTAGCTGCAAAACCATTGACAAAACTGTCACAGGATAAAAATTGTACCCGGAAAACTGGTCGTTATGCCTAAGACAATTTTATGGCCAGTGGTTAAAGCAGTCATTAGCTTCTCCCGCTATGATACTGTGAGAGAAAGATGAGCTAAGGAAAGAATGATTTGGCAAGCAGAATTTAGAGATGTACAGGGAAGCCAAATTCCCTGAGTTGGAAGGTAAACCTGTTTTTCATCTCTAGTCTTTCCACACAGCAAAAGATTCTCAAAATAAGAAATGGCTTCTTGGTAAAGAGTAAATCGAGGGTATGGCTATCAGGTCCTCTTGAAAGTTCTCTGGAAGATTGAAGGTGGTGTCTAGTAGACTATTTCAGCTAGACGAAAGGGCCGTTAGTAATTTTAAGGGTACCTTCCCATGTCATCCTGACAGAGGGATGGTGCCTAAACAGAGAGATGTCTGTTTCCAAAGAAATTGTAGATATGGCTTTGGGGGCATGGAATGGACGTGATTCATCTTCACAAAGTTTGGAGAAAGCACTGCAAGATCTTGCTAAAAAGAACAGAAATAGTCAATATCAAAGGAGGCCTCTGGGCCCCAACTTCCTGTGGATAGAACTTTGGATTCAAGAAGGAAGAGTCAAGAACAACACAGAACAATGGACTTGGGAACCATTCCTGGGGATTAGAATTGGGTCCCAATTAGGGAACATACCCTGCTCCAGGAGTTGGGCCTTTGTTAATATTTGCTTGTTAGGATTTCACAATAGCTCTGAACCAGTGTGACTGCTCTGTACTTCTCATTTTGAGTGGGACTGTTTATTGGTGTTACCTGTCCCCTCTCACTATTATATGGTGTGTGTGTGTATGTGTGTGTGTGAAGTAGATGGATAACTTTAGTGTATAAGTCTTTGGATAAGAAGGAGCCACACCTGAGGAGCAGCACCTGAAGATCTTCATCTAGATCTGGACCTGATTTAGATGAATATCTTGTACTTCAAGGCTGGTACCATAATGAGATATGACTTTTGAGGAAGAGAGAGAATGTATTTTGCATGTGAGAAGAAAGTTTATTTTGTGGTCAGAGGGCAAATTGTGTTGGATTATTTGCAGAGATGGCCATAATAACTCCTGCTATCTTTATCTACACATTTCTTAGTATTGTGACTGTGTCATTCTTCCCAAGTGGTGGAGTCTGGTTCTTGCTGTTTTGAATCTGGCCATAGCCAAGTGACCTGCTTTGGCCAATGGGACATGAAGGAATAAGGCAAAAGCCCAGGTTTGTAAATAGTTGCACATTATGATGTGCTGTCTGTGCCTGCACACGTCATCCTCAAGCAAGGATGCAAGGACCTGTGCTAGCTGCTGGAGAGACCGCATGGAGGAGAACAAGCGAGAAGAAGCCCAGGATTGCCAGCCTGGTGAGTGAGACTGTCTTGAGCATCCAGCTCTGGCTGAGCCACCCACTGACTGCAGACACTTGAGTGAGACCCAGAGAAGACCAACTGTACAGCTCAGTGGATCCCAGCCCAAATTGCCCATGGACTGACTCATAATCTATTAAGTAATTGTTTTCTAAGCAATTAAGTTTTGGAGTGGTTTGTTAGGTTAGCAAAAGATAGTTGATCCAGATTCTTCACTTAAAATACAACTTAAATTTGGAGATCTCCATAAAATTACTTTTTAAAGTTAAATACTGTGACAAATAATTGTTTATTGTTTTTCTTGGGTTTTTTTTGTTTTTTTGTTTTTTTTTTTGCTTTTGCCTTCATATCTTGATTACACTTGAATATACTTAAATCTCAAGTAGTTCCGTTATTACTCTACCTGCTTTCCTTTCTTTGTCAAACACTTTAGTGTTTGATTTTGGATTCCCTTGCAAGGTGCCCTTGTAATTAAGCAGTTTTGACCTATTCAATTTTGTTTAAATTTGACCTGTCACATTTATAGGATTCCCACTCTTCTTCCTGGAAAATTCTTTTCCTCCCTAAAAAGATTCTTTGTCCTCACCTCCTCCTTTTTAAAAACAGCCTTCTTTCTTTTGCCATTTAGTGTTTATTTTCAAATACCTTTTCTTTTCGGGTTGAGTCAAACATTTTTCCTGAGTTTCCAATAAGTTGTTCTTAAGCTGTCTCCAGGCTTCTTCATGGTTATTTACTTTCAAAACTATTTCTTTCAGGTTTTTTGCCCTAAGAAAAGCTCATATCTTGTCATAGTTCCCTTTTCTAAAACTAGCTTCATGAGGAATATTTTTGGTTTCCTTTCTTGCCAGGATGTTGGACTTAACCACATAATAATTGCTGTTATCCAGGCACTCCTTGGTGGACAGTATCTCTCTTATGAACTTCCCTATGGAGGAGCAGGGCCATCACCACCCCTCTTCTGAGGTGGTTGAAAACCAAGGCTTGTCTGTCTACCTAAAGTGTACCCTTGAGGGAAGATTCAGATGGAAATAAGGTAGAAGAGAAAATGCTATTTTGTAATTTCCTTTGGCCTTGTTCAGATTCATTAGCCCCCTTCCCTGAGGACATGTCTTTATAGCATTTCTGTTACAGTTATTTGTAGAATCATTTTAGTTTCCATCCTAGACTCAAGATATTTGAGAATAAGGTCCAGGTTTCAGCCATCTTTCTACCTCTTGGAGTGAACCTAGCACATGGGCAGTACATTATAATATTATAAATATTATATTATAAATACCTGAGTAAATGAACAATTAGAAAATTAATGAATGAAGACAAGCTATGAGCTGGGTCACGAACTCCTTCGGTGGGAAAAGGGGGAGGTTAAGTCAGATAAGTGGTCCTTCTGAATGAACTTTTTGTCTCTCCCTGGTTGTCTAGTCTTACCCTCCTCCCTTAGTATGCCTCACTTAAAGGAAAGAGACAAGGTTGAAGACATACAAGCTCCATAGCAACAAATGTTCTTTCCTCACCTTAACCTGTATCTACTACAGAGCTATTATGTATTGCTCAAAAGGAGTTGGACCTGCCATACCTAGTTCTTCTGCTGATATCCTTAAAAGGTAGAGGACATCTGAAAGATGGCAGTGGCATAGATTTTGCATCTTTCTGATTACCTATTGAAATAAACAAAGCAATGACTATAGCAAAACCAAAGACCCATATACAGGCATACCTTTGAAATATTGCTGTTTCAGTTCCAGACCACTCCAATAAAGCAAGTCACACAAATATTTTGGTTTCCCAGTACATATAAAAGTTATCTTTACACTATACTGTAGTCTATTAGGTGTGCAATAATATTATATCTAAAAACAATGTACAAACCTTAATTAAAAATACATTATTGGAGGAGGCAGAGTCAAGATGGTGGTGTGGGAAGATGTGGAGTTAGCGGCTCCACACAACCAAGGCTCCAGCTGGCTGCTGGTGGGGTACTCTGATGCCCAAGGAGATGGGAGGAACCCCAAAGTGAACTGGTAGGATGTAGGGGAACTGAGGGGGGAGGAGAAGTGGAGGCTAGACAGGATTCGTGCCCCTGAGGCCGGGGAGATCTGGAGAGGCAGGTGGGAGGGACTCTGTGGGAAGAATGAGAGAGGAGTAGAGGGCGATTGCCCCACCAACTCAGGCCTGGGGAGCCTGCTGAGCTCTCAGGCCAGTACCACCCCTCCAAAGCTCCATCCAGGCCGCATGATTCCTGGGGGCATAGGAGGAAGGCTGGGGAGATCAGGAGAGGCAGGTGGGGGGAGACATCCAGGAGGAGTAGGAGAGGAGCAGAGAGTGATTGTCCCACCCACTCAGGGCCTGGGAGCCTGCTGAGCTCCCAGGCAAATCCCCTGCCCTCCAAAACCCCCTTCAGGCTGCGTGGGTCCTTGGGGGCATAGGAGGAGAGGCCGCAGAGATCAGGCCCCCCCAGGAGGGGGCCTCCCAGACTGGAGGAGGAGAGGAGGTGAGGGCATTTGCCCCACCTACTCGAGCCAGGAAGGCTGCTGGGCTCCCAGGTGAGGTCCCCTGCCTTCTGAGACCAGGGGAAGGGGGCATGCCTGGGCCCCTTCTGTTCCTTGAGTCTAAGCCCCACCCCCCACAGCCTTTTCCAGCCCTGTGGGACCTGAGCATTGGACCCGCCCACCACCCAAACCTCACCCTTGCTTAGACCCCGCCATCCACAGCCAAGGCCTTTCCTCCCTCTTTTTTATCCTCCTCCTCTTTTTTAATATTGTGGTACAGTTGGACCTTCCAGTTGTTGATTCCTGTATATTTCTATTTTTATATTCTTCCTAATATATCTGTTAGTTTCCTAGTCTAATTTTATTTTTTACTTTGTTATTGTTATTATTTTTTTCTTTTTTGCCACCCCAGATGGCTTGCAGGATCTTGGTTCATGAGCCCAGGGCTGGGCCAAAGCTCCCGCAGTGGGAACACCAAGTCTGAACCGCTAGACTAACAGAGAAGCTCAGACCCCAAGGAATATTCATTGGAGTGAGGTCTCACAGGGTTCCTCATCTCAGCACTAAGACCAAGGTCTACCCAATAGCCTAAAAACCCCAGTGTTGGAAGCCTCAGGCCAAACACCCAATAAGACAGGAACACAATCTCACTCATTAAAAAAAAAAAAAAAAAAAATGAGATGGCAAAAAAAATATGCCACAGATGAGGGAGCAAGGTAAAAACCTTCAAGACCAAATAAATGAAGAGGAAATAGGTAATTTACCTGAAAAAGAATTCAGAGTAGTGATCATAAAGTTGATCCAGAATCTCAGAAATAGAATGGAGGCACAGATTGAGAAAATACAAGAAATCTTTAACAAGATCTAGAAGAACTAAATAACAAACAGAAATGAACAACATAATAACTGAAATGAAAAATGCAATAGACGGAATCAATAACAGAATAACTGAGACAGAAGAAGGAATAAGTAAGCTGGAAGACAAAATGGTGGAAATAACTGCTGAGGAGCAGAATAAAGAAAAAAGAATGAAAAGAATTGAAGATGATCTCAGAGACCTCTGGGACAACACTAAACTCACCAACATTTGAATTATAGGGGTCCCAGAAGAAGAAGAGGAAAAAAAATGTTCTGAGAAAATATTTGAAAAGATTATAGTTGAAAACTTCCCTAACATGGGAAAGGAAATACAGAGAGACCAGGAAGCACAGAGAGTCCAGGAAGCACAGAGAGTCCCATACAGGGTAAACCCAAGGAGAAACACACCAAGACACATATTAATCAAACTATAAAAAATTAAATACGAAGAAAAAATATTAAAAGCAGCAAGGGAAAAACAAAAAAATAACATACAAAGGAATCCCCATAACATTATCAGCTGATTTTTCAATAGAAACTCTGCAGGCCAGAAGGGAGTGGCAGGATATACTTAAAGTGATGAAAGAGAAAAACCTACAACCAACAACTCTACCCAGCAAGGATCTCATTCAGATTTGATGGAGAAGTCAAAAACTTTTCAGACAAGCAAAAGCTAAGAGAATTGAGCACCACCAAACCAGCTTTACAACAAATACTAAATAAACTTCTCTAAGTGGGAAACTCAAGAGAAGAAAAAGACCCACAAAAATAAACCTAAAACAATTAAGAAAATGGTAATAGGAACATACATATTGATAATAACCTTGAATGTAAATGGATTAAATGCCCCAACCAAAAGACACAGACTGGCTGAATGGATACAAAAATAAAACCCATATATATGCTGTCTACAAGAGACCCACTTCAGACCTAGGGAAACATAAAGACTGAAAGTGAAGGGATGGAAAAAGATATTCCATGCAAATGGAAATCAAAAGAAAGCTGGAGTAGCAATACTCATATCAGATAAAATAGACTTTAAAATAAAGACTGTTACAAGAGATAAGGAGGGACACTACAAAAGGATCGATCAAAGAAGAAGATATAACAATTATAAATGTTTATGCACCCAACGTAGGAGCACATCAATACATAAGAGAAATGCTAACAACCATGAAAGGAGAAATCAACAGTAACAGAATCATAGTAGGGGACTTTAACACCCCACTTACACCAATGGATAGATCATGCAAACAGAAAATAAATAAGAAAACACAAGTTTTAAATGACACAATAGATCAGGTAGATCTAATTGATATTTATAGAACATTCCACCCAAAAGTGGCAGAATACACTTTCTTCTCAAGTGCACATGGAACATTCTCCAGGATAGATCACATCTTGGGTCACAAATCAAGCCTCGGAAATTTTAAGAAAATTGAAATCGTATCAAGCATCTTTTCTGACAACAACGTTATGAGATTGGAAATCAATTACAGGAAAAATAATTGTAAAAAACACAAATACATGGAGGCTAAACAGTGTGCTATTAAATAACCAAGAGATCACTGAAGAAATCAAAGAAGAAAGAAAAAAATACATAAAAGCAATAACAATGAAAACACAATGGCCCAAAACCTATGGAATTGCAGCAAAAGCAATTCTAAGAGGAAAGTTTATAGCAATACAATCTCACCTCAAGAAACAAGAAAAATCTCAAATAAACAATCTAACCCTACACTTAAGACAATTAGAGAAAGAAGAACAGAGAAAATCCAGTCAGTAGAAGGAAAGAAATCATAAAGATCAGAGCAGAAATAAATGAAATAGAAATGAAGAAAACAGTAGCAAAGATCAATAAAATGAAAAGCAGCTTCTTTGAGATGATAAACAAAATTGATTAACCCTTAGCCAGACTCATCAAGAAAAAAAAGGAGAGGACATAAATCAATAAAATTAGAAATGAAAAAGGAGAAATCACAAATGACACCACAGACATACAAAGGAATATAAGAGACTACTGCAAACAACTATATGCTAATAAAATGGATAACCATGAAGAAATGGACAAATTCTTGGAAAGATACAATTTTCTAAGACTGAACCAGGAAAAATTAGAAAATATAAACGGACTTACCACAAATAATAATATCAAATCCATAATTAAAAATCTTCCAACAAACAAAAGTGCAGGTACAGATGGCTTCACAGTCGAATTATATCAAACATTTAGAGAGGAGTTTACACTCATCCTTCTCAAACTCTTCCAAAAAAATTGCCTAGGGAGAAACAGTCCCAAATTCATTCTACGAAGCCACCATCACCCTGATACCAAAACCAGAAAAAGATATCACAGAGAAAGAAAATTATAGACCAATATCACTGATGAACATAGATGCAAAAATCCTCAACAAAATACTAGCAAACAGAATCCAATAGCACATTAAAAGGATCATACACCATGATCAAGTGGGATTTATTCCAGGAATGCAAGGATTCTTCAATATATGCCAGTCAAACAATGTGATACACCACATTAACAAATTAAGGAATAAAAACCATATGATCATCTCAATAGTTGCAGAAAAAGCTTTTGACAAAATTCAACATCAACTTATGATAAAAACTCTCCAGAAAATGTGCGTAGAGGGAGCCTACCTCAACATAATAAAGGCCATATATGACAAACCCACAGCAAGCATCATACTCAGTGGTGAAAAACTGAAAGCATTTCCACTGAGATCAGGAACAAAACTAGGATGTCCACTCTCACCACTCTTATTCAATATAGTTTTGGAAGTCCTAGCCACAGCAATCAGAGAAGAAAAACAAATAAAAGGAATACAAATTGGAAAAGAAGGAGTAAAACTGTCACTGTTTGCCAATAACATGATACTATACATAGAAAATCCTAAAGATGCCATCAGAAAACTGCTAGAACTAATCAATGAATTTGGTAACATTGCAGGATACAAAGTTAATGCACAGAAATCTCTGGCATTCCTATACACCAACAATGAAAAATCAGAAAGAGAAATTAAGGAAACACTCTCCTTTACCATTACAACTAAAATAATAAAATACCTAGGAATAAACCTGTCTAAGGAGGCAAAAGACTTATACTCAGAAAACTATAAAACACTGATGAAAGAAATCATAGATGACAGAAGCAGATGGAGAAGTATGCCATGTTCTTGGATTGGAATAATCAATATTGTGAAAATGACTATACCACCCAATACAATGTACAGATTCAATGTAATCCCTGTCAAACTACCAATGGCATTCTTCACAGAATGAGAACAAAAAATTTTACAGTTCGTATGGAAATACAAAATATCCCAAATAGCCAAAGCAACCTTGAGAAAGAAAAATGGAGTTGGAGGAATCAGGTTCCCTGACTTCACACTAGACACTACCACAAAGCTACAGTAGACTTCACATTACCACAAAGCTACAGTAATCAAGACAGTGTGGTACTGGCACAAAAACAGAAATATAGATCAATGGTATAGGATAGAATGCCCAGACCTAAACCCATACACATATGGTCACCTAATTTATGACAAAGGAGGCAAGAACATACAATGGAGAAAAGACAGCCTGTTCAATAAGTGGTGCTAGGAAAACTGGGCAGTTACATGTAAAAGATTGAAATTAGAACGCTACCTAACACCATATACAAAAATAAGCTCCAAATGGATTAAAGACCTAAATGTAAGACCAGACACTATAAAATTCTTAGAGGAAAACATAGGAAGAACATTCTTGGTCATAAACCACAGCAAGAGCTTTTATGACTCACCTCCTAGAGCAATGGAAATAAAAACAAAAATAAACAAATGAGACTTAATTAAACTTAAAAAGTTTTGAATGGCAAATGAAACCATAAACAAGACAAAAGGGCAACCCTCAAAATGGGAGAAAATATTTGCAAATGAAACAATATAGACAAAGGATTAATCTCCAAAATATACAAACAGCTCATGGAGCTCAATATCAAAAAAACAAACAATCCGGTTAAAAAATGGGCAGAAGTCCTAAATAGACATTTCTCCAAGGAAGACATACAGATGGCCCAGAGTCACATGAAAAGATGCTCAACATCACTAATTATTAGAAAAATGCAAACTACAACGAGGTATCACCTCACGCTGGTGAGAATGGCCATTTTCAAAAAATCTAGAGACAATAAATGCTGGAAAGGGAGTGGTGAAAAGGGAACCATCCTGCACTGTTGGTGGGAATGTAGATTGATACAACCACTATGGAAAACAATATGAATGTTCCTTAAAAAACTAAAAATAAAATTACCATATGACCCAGAAATCCCACCACTGGGCATATACCCTGAGAATACCATAATTCATAAAGAGACATTACCACAATGTTCATTGCAGCACTGTTTACAATAGCCAGGACATGGAACCAACCTAAATGTCCATCGACAGATGAATGGATAAAGAAGATGTGGCATATATATACAATGGAATATTACTCAGGCGTAAAAAGAAATGAAATTGAGTTATTTGTAGTAAGATGGATGGACCTAGAGTCTGTCATGCGGACTGAAGTAAGTCAGAAAGAGAAAAACAAATACAGTATGCTAACACATATAAGTGGAATCTAAAAAACAAAAATTGTAGTGATGAACCTAGTTACAGGGCAGGAATAAAGAGATAGACATAGAGTATGGACTTGAGGACATGGGGTGGGAGGGTGAAGCTGGGGCGAAGTGAGAGTAGCATCAATATACATGCACTACTGAATTTACAATAGTTGGCTGGTGGGAAGCAGCAGCATAGTGCAGGGAGATTGCTTTGCGATGACCTAGAGGGGTGAGATAAGGAGGATGGGAGGGAGGCTCAAAAGGGAGGGAATATGGGGACATGTGTATGCATAGTGCTGATTCGCTTTGTTGTGCAACAGAAACTAACACAGTATTGTTAAGTAATTTTACTCCAATAAAGATCTATTTTTAAAAAAAACCTATCTCATAAACCTGAAACAAGCAAACAAACATTATTGCTAAAAATGCTAACCATCACCTGGGCCTTCTGCGGTTGGTAATTTTTTTGCGGGTGGAGGATCTTGCCTGGATGTTGATGGCTGCTGACTGATCACGGTGGTGGTTGCTGAAGGTTGGGGCTGCTGTGGCAATTTCTTAAAATAAGACAACAATGAAGTTTGCTACATCGATTGACTCTTCCTTTCACAAACAATTTCTCTGCAACATGCAGTACTGTTTGATAACATTTTACCCATAGTAGACTTTCTTTCAAAATTGGAGTCAGTCCTCTCAAACCCTGTCATTGCTTTCTCAACTAAGTTTATATAATATTATAACAATATTTGTTGTCATTTCAACAATCTTTACATCTTCACCAGAAATAGATTCTGTCTTAAGAAACCACTTTCTTTGTTCATTATAAGAAGCAGCTCCTTATTCATTCAAGTTTTACCATGAGAATGCAGCAAGCCAGTCAAACCTTCAGGCTCCACTTCTAATTCTAGTTCTTTTACTATTTCCACCACATGTGCAGTTACTCCCTCCACTGAAGGCTTGAATCCCTCAAAGTCATCCATGGGGGCTAGAATCAGCTTCTTCCAAACTCCTTTTAATGCTGATATTTTGACTTCCCCATGAATCTTGAATGTCCTTAATGACATCTAGAATGGTGAATCCTTTTCAGAGGTTTTCAATTGACTTTGCCCGGATCCATCAGACGAATCAGTATCTATGGCAGCTATAGGTTTACAAAATGTATTTCTTACAAAGTAAGACTTGAACATTGAAATTACTTCTTAATCCATGGGCTGCAGAATGAGCTTTACATTAGCAGGCATGAAAACTACATTAATCTCATTGTCCATCTCCATCAGAGCTCTTGGCTGACCAGATGCGTAGTCAATGAGCAGTAATGTTTTGAAAGGTATCTTTTTTTCAGAGCAGTAGGTCTCAACAATACAAACCATTTGTAAACAGGTGTGCTGTCATCCAGGCTTTGTTGTTCCATTTAAAGAGAATAGTCAAAGTAGACAGCATAATTCTTCAGGGCCCTAGGATTTTCAGAATGATAAGTGAGTGTTGGCTTCAACTTAAGTCACCAACTGCATTAGTCCCTAACAAGGGAGTCAGCCTGTCCTTTGAATCTTTGAAGCCAGGCATTGACTTCTCTCTAGCTATGAAAGTCCTAGATGGCATCTTCTTATGATAAAGGCTGTTTTGCTTACAGTGAGAATCTGTTCTTTAGTGCATCTACCTTTATTAATTAGCTTAACTAGATCTTCTAGATAACTTGCTGCAGCTTCTACGTCAGCACTTGCTGCTTCACCTTGCACTTTTATGTTATGGACTTGGTGTCTTCCCTTAACCCTCATGAACCAACCTCTGCTAGTTTCAAACTTCTTCTGCAGCTTCCTCACCTCTCTCAACCTTCACAGAATTAAAGAAAGTTAGAGTCTTGCTCTGGATGAATCTTTAGCTTAAGAGAATGTTGTGGCTGGTTTGTTCCTCTTATCCAGACCACTAAAACTTTCTCCATACCAGAAATAAGGCTGTTTTGCTTTCTTATCATTCATGTGTCCACTGGAGTAGTAAAATAGAGGTTCATAGAGAAGGTTCAACATATTTATCATAGGAGTCCTTATATGAAAACAAAGTCAAGGAAACAAAATATACTCTAACAACTAAAAAAATTTTAAGTTCTTGAAATAAAAGTTTATTTGAAACTTAGTAAAGTGTATGTCACATACCTGGGAAAATCTAAACAGAAAGGCAAACATCAAGGCATAGTCTAGTAAAAATATTGGGTTAAAAAAATCCCTTGGGCATTGAGATAAAAACAAAGCCATTCATAATAAAGGAAAATAAGATTGTCATTGGCATTTTCAACAGCAACACTTTATTCTGTAGATCAATAGAATAACATTTAAGATACTCAAAAGAAAGAAAATGTGAGCCACATTTCCTATGTAGACAAACTGCCAACATAAAGAGTGCTAACAAATGGTTATGAACCTATAGTAATTCAGAAAATATTTTTCCTATGAGCTCTATCTGAGTAATTTGTTAAAGAATGAGCTTCAGCCAACCAAAAGATTGGAGAGACATTGAAGTTAGCAAGGTAATGCTTGTACTTTCTGACAATGTAGATATGGGACAATGATCAAAAATGGGGAGAAAATAGGGAGCATTTATGAAAAGAAGAATAAACTTGCTGATTGCTTTAAAGGTATTAACTGGGAGTAAAAGAAGTGTTACTCCATGTAGGGTATTGTGTAAAAGGGGAAGGGGGAAGGAAAGGTTACTAGTTAATTTCAACATAGCTCATAGTAGAGAATCAATAAAAAATAGCCAAAAATAAAACTAAGGGTACTATAAAAAGATATTAGTACATATTTTAAGGTATTAGTTTAATGTGTTTACATATATATGTATATATACATATTTATTTATGTATGAAATGGAACTAAGGCAAAACACATTGACATATTGATCATGTCAATAAATGTAAATACACTTAACTCACCTATTGAAATAAAAACAATTTCAGACTAATTAATAAATTATAAATTGAGCACTATGATAAATACTAGATATCAGAGGAAGTAGAAGTAAGACCAAATGCATTAAGAGATACAAAATGAGACTTTACAGTGCTAAGAGCTACAATTCATCTAATAATATAGTACCAACTTCCATAAAGCAGAAACTACACCAGTAGGGAAGTCTTTAACACCCTTCTCTAAATTCAAGTCCCACCGAGTGGACAAGATATTGGTAAAGCTATAGAAAAGCACAGTGTATTCAGTAAAGTAGATCTTAGCGATTCATACCAAAATCAATCCCAATAATGAAAGAGACACTTTCTATGAAGTACACATGGAACATTTATGAAAATTGACTATGTCAATGTACAGAAAAAGAACTCAATAATTTCCAAAGACTAGAAATAATATAAACAATATTTTAGACCATAATAAAAAAACTAAAAATTAATAACAAAATCAAAAACCCAAAAGATGCTTCTATTTAGAATTTTTAAAAAATCCTATTAAGCAACTAATGGGAAGTGAAAAATTAAATTACAAAATTTCTTTAAAATTATGATTTAAAACATGACATATCTGAATCTGTGGGAAACAAAGAAGTTATTAGAGGGAATTTATAGAATTAATTATTATCTAAATAGCAATGTAAACATCCCACCTCAAAATCTTAGAAAAAGAAAAACAAACACACAAAGAGAAAACAAAACAAAGTGGGAAAGAATTAATGAAGATAACCCGCAGATGGAAACAACCTAAGTGCCCATCATCGGATGAATGGATAAAGAAGATGTGGCACATATATACAATGGAATATTACTCAGCCATAAAAAGAAACGAAACTGAGCTATTTGTAATGAGGTGGATAGACCTAGAGTCTGTCATACACAGTGAAGTAAGTCAGAAAGAAAAAGACAAATACCGTATGCTAACACATATATATGGAATTTAAGGGAAAAAAATGTCATGAAGAACCTAGGGGTAAGGCAGGAATAAAGACGCAGACCTACTAGAGAACGGACTTGAGGTTATGGGGAGGGGGAAGGGTGAGCTGTGACGGGGCGAGAGAGAGTCATGGACATATACACACTAACAAACGTAGTAAGGTAGATAGCTAGTGGGAAGCAGCCGCATGGCACAGGGATATTGGCTCGGTGCTTTGTGACAGCCTGGAGGGGTGGGATAGGGAGGGTGGGAGGGAGGGAGACGCAAGAGGGAAGAGATATGGGAACATATGTATATGTATAACTGATTCACTTTGTTATAAAGCAGAAACTAACACACCATTGTAAAGCAATTATACCCCAATAAAGATGTTTAAAAAAAAAAATTCTGTTTTAAACAACAACAACAAAAAAGAATTAATGAAGATAAAAACAAAATTGGTGAATTAAAAAACTGAAAGAAGTGAAATTATTAAATAAAATTATATGGTAGTTCTCAGGAAAAAACCTCAACAAAATGGGCAAACCATTATATAATGTAACAGCAAAAGGGAGAAAGTACAAATATGCAAAATGATAGCCATAACAAAAGAAAATTAAAATAAGAATTATGAGAAACTACTTTTATTACTTTATCAAATAAGCTTTAAAATTTTGAGCAAGGTTCTATAAAATGTAGGCTATGAGCCTGTTGACAAAAAATTAATCAATAGTCTAAGAAAGAAATAGAAAAATTTATTCAAGCCAAACTGAGGATTCTGGCCCGGGAGACAGTCTCTCGGAGAGCTCTGAGAACTGTTACGAATAGGTAAGGGGGTGTGTCAGTATATATGTGATTTTGGAAAAAGGGGTACATACAATTAAGCACACATCTCTGTAAAAGGTTACTGATAGTTGCAGGGAACAGACATCTTACTTAATGGCTTTAGGGCTTTTCTAAATATGGGAAGATGCAATAATTTCATTTAAAAAATTTCTCCTGAAAATATCTGAGGGCCAATTTTGCCAGTTTTTCCAGAGCACAGAGCACCTCATCCTGATCTTCACCCTGAATTCCTGTAGTTCAGTGCCCACAGTGGCTAATGACTTGATTCTTGTAGAACTGGGTGATGGGCAACATTCTTTATTTTACGATCCCCTCCTTTTCAGTCTTAATTTCAACCAAGGTTTTGGAGACATTTTGTGACCAATTTATCCCATATGGCTAGGAATGCTTATTCCCAGGTCAGGTGAGGATTTTGTTGATAGGCCACTCAATGTGCAATTACTGGACTAGGCCCTGTTAACAGTAACCAAAAGCCTCTGGGCCACCTATCTTACTAGTCTGTTATGGTTCAGGAAATGGTTCCCTCTTGTTGCTTCTTCCCACATCTACAGATTACGTTATTACAATTATTGATCTTATAGAACTATATATTTGGTCAATTGTTTCAAGTTATATAATCGTCATTAATTTTATCTGAGACTCAGTCACACATTTGTTAATGCAAGAAACAATAATCTTGTAAAACAGGCAGAATACAAGTAATATCATTGGTAACAATAATAAGGTCATAAGTAAGTATTTAAGCCAAGAGCTTTCATTAGGTGCACTCAGTATTTCCCCAGGTCATCTAGCCAGTCTGTTCAGCACCAATAACCATGTTTAAGGGAATGATATATTGGCATTGCACATAAAGCTCACCAGAGATATCTGCATGTACAAGGTGAATGGTGGGTCTTTGTGATCCCTTACATGATTGAGAAAGGAATGTTATGTTTCTTTGTTTTTGGCCGTGCCCTGCAGCATGTGGGTTCTTAGTTCCCCAACCAGGGATCTAAGCCATGCCCCCTGCATTGGGAGCATGGAGTCTTAACAACTGGACTGCCAGGGAAGTCCCAAAAGGAATGTTATTTTGTGAGGAGTCACATGGTTGGTGCTAGAAGGAGAAAAATTTATCTTTATGGTTGATCACGTATTTCTGCCATTAGGGAGGTCTGGTTAATGCATATTGCAGATGCACAAAGCAACTTGAGGGGAGGGTAGATGCCAAAGCATATGTTTTATGTGTAAATTTTTCTTGTCTTGCCTTAAAATGTGAATTTTTATTTCATCAAGCCAAATCTGGCCAGTTGCCTGTTTTTGTAAGTAAAGTCTTATTGAGACACATCTGCTCTTTTATACATTGTATATGGCTACTTTTGCTAAAATGGTAGAGATGAGTAGTTGTGACAAAGACTTCATCATCTGCAAAAACAAAATATTTACTATCTTACCCTTTACAGAAAAAGTTTGGGGACCACCTGACCTAGAGCAGTAGTTTTCTTTTTGGAAAAAGCAAACTTCAAAATGATCTTTACTTGAAACAGAATTTCACTGATTATCAAAGGAGAAGTAGAGAAAGTAGTTAAAACATTACTCCACATCCTTCCTTCCCCACGGAGAGACACCAGGAAACCAAGGGTTATCAACAAGGATGATCTACAACAAGTACTCAGCCCACAAAGACTTTTTCTCTGCATTCCTGAGACTCCCCTTTCCTACCAAGAGACACTGGTGGCTGGGTTCCCTCATAAGGTGGATCTCACCATAACAAGCAGACTGTGAAATCTCTTTATCTCTGTGGACTAGAGACTTCCTTCCCCTACCTAATGGCACCAAGTGCCTGGCCCAGCCCTCAGAAGCTCATTCTGTCTCAAGCAGCATTCATCAAAGACTAGTAGCAGCCTCATAGCACTAAATAAATCAAGCAGATCAAAAATAGCACCTCAAAGGCTCTGGAAATGATATTGTTGTTGGAACCACAGTCTATGAAATTAGGTCAGGATCTGCTTGCTAAACCTAAACATGGTGAAGACCTCTTAAAATAAAAGATTTAAGTAGGACCCAGAGACTTCTAACATAACAGCTAAAATGTCCAGGATGCAACTGAAAATCTTCCATCAGACCAAGAACCAGGAATTCACAAGTTGAATGAGAAGAGATAATCAACTGATACCAACACGAAGGTGAATTGAATATTAGGATTATCTGAAAAAGACTTTAAAGCAGCCATCATAAAAATGCTTTAACAAGCAGTTACAAATTTCCTTGAAACAAATAGAAAAAATAGGAAATCTCAACAAGGAAATAGAAATTATAAAACAGAACAAAGTAGAAGGCAAAACTGAAAAATACAACAGAGAAGTGGATTTAAACAAGTGGAAAGATATATCATTACTTTGGATAGAAAGTCTCAACATCCTTAAAGATGTCAGTTTTACCTAATGTATAAATTTAATACACTTCAATTGAGGAAATGTGAATGTTTATTTGATGTTTAATTTTATTATGAAATAAGTATCACTTTTTTAAAGTATGGTCATTGTTTTTATCTCTTGGAGATAAATAGTGAAATACAGAATAGAAAATAGAATGCTTGAGATTTGCTTCAAAATAATGAAAGATGGTAGTGGGTGTGAGTAGGGATGAAACAAGATCAGCAAAGTATAAATTTATTGATAACTGTTGAAGCTGAATAACAGGTATGTTGAGTCTATTACACTATTTTCTCTACTTCTGTATGTGTTTGAGATTTTCTAAAATAAAAAAAAAATTATTTTAATGTCCTCAAGACATTAAAAAATGTCTTGCTTATATCTTGTTTATTTTTTGTTTTTTGTTTTTTTGCAGTACGCGGGCCTCTCACTGTTGTGGCCTCTCCCGTTGCGGAGCACAGGCTCCGGACGTGCAGGCTCAATGGCCATGGCTCACAGGCCCAGCCGCTCTGTGGCATGTGAGGTCTTCCCAGACCGGGGCATGAACCCATGTCCCCTGCATCAGCAGGTGGACTCTCAACCACTGCGCCACCAGGGAAGCCCTATATCTTGTTTTGGTGGAAAAAAATAAATAGAGGTGAAATAGAAGAGGCTGGAATTTGAGTGAGATGAGGGTAGAAGAATAAGCTCAAATAAGAGGAAGAGTAATTATAGGATCCTGAAGAGGAATTAACCTAGATAACCCCACCAGAAGTATCTAGAATACAGTTTTTTAAGAATATAACTTCAGAATAATGACCCACCCAGTCTTCCCTAAAAAAAAGGGTTTTTGAAAGAAAAGAGACTCAAAGGAAATAATACCAAAATCCCCTGAAATACTCTAAATTCTATTTCAAAATCACCCTTAATATTTTCTTCTTCTACCTTCTTTATTTTTTCTTAATATTGTTCCTTTTCTTTGAACACATAAAAGTAAAGAGATAAACATTTTAGAGTACTTTACTCGTTTTCTGCTTTGTTTGATTACTTCTGGTGGACAATAGTATTGCTTTCTGATTTATTTATTTATGTTTTTAGTGTTAATTATTTGAATATTTGTGTGTTAGAGCCTGTTTTCTGAAGATAGATTGTATAGATTTGATTCCAGCCTCTATTGTTTGTGAGTTGTGTGATTTGGGCAGATTGTTTACCCTTTCTATGTCTCAGTTTCCTTATGTGTAAAATGGGGAAATGCTAGTACCTAAGATAGTGGTTAGGATCGAGGATATCACACACTTATTGTGGAGCTGAGAGAATGTTAGAAACAGTCTATTCCTATGTCTGTGGTCTTTGGTTAAGCTCAATGCATGGAAGATGTGAGCGACTTATTTCCTTAACTAACCTGAGGCTTGGAACTAAACATGTGATGGCTTGGTATTTGATTCTGTAATTCTCCACTGCCCATCAGCATTCGTTTCCTATGGCTACTGTAACAAATTATCATCAACTTGATGGCTTACAACAGAAATTTATTCTCTCAGTTCTGGAAGCCATAAATCTGAAGCAAGGTGTAGTCAGGGCCATACTCCTTCCAGAGGTTTTAGGGAAGAATCCTTCCTTGCCTCTTCCAGCTTCTGTTGGCCCAGGCATCCCCTGGCTTGTAACTGAGCTGCGTTCCTCCACTGTCTACCTACAGCTGCCTTCACATGACCTTTTTCTCTGTCTCTTTTTATCCTTTTCTGTCTCTTATAGATATTGGATTGGATTTAGGGCTCACCCTAATCCAGTATGATCTCATCTCAATTCTTACTCTAAGTAGATTTCCAAATAAAGCCACATTCTAGGTCTCCAGGTAGATATAAAATTTGGAGGACATTATTCAATCTCTTACAGCATCTAAAGATACATAGGGACTATTTTGGTTTGGTTTCCTTGGCTTGTGGTTGCATCACTCCAATATCTGCCTCCATTTTTACATCACCTCATTTTCTGTCTTTGTCTTCTCCTCTGTGTGTGCTTGTTCCCAAAATTCCTTTGTGTCTTTCTTATAAGGAAACATGCGATTGTATTTAGGGCTCAGGAAGATAATCCTGGCTAAGCATCTTTTCTCAAGAACCTTAACTTAATCACCTCTTTTGCCACATGAAGTAATGTTCACAAGTTCTGGGGATTGGGATATAGACATGTATTTTTTTTTGGTAGGGGGGGAGTGGAGCACCATTCAGCTCACTACACAATCTGAAGAAGACAGTCCTGTCAGAGGTACCTATTGAGGAGCCTAGGTAAACACAGGTGAAGACTCAAATTCAGAGGCATCAGCTTTGCAGGAAGATGAAGAAGCAACAAAATTGTTCATGAAACTGCTGGAACAGTGTTTGTTACCTACCACACCAGGCTGTGACAACCCTGGATTCAGAAAATGTTGCTGTTTTGAATTTCTATTGCCAGAGTCAAGGTTCACTGAAACAATGCTACAACCAAGAACATTACCTTTATTTGGCTACCTGACTTCAAGGTGCCTAAGCCTGCTGGACCACATTCCTGACTTATTCTGAACGTCTAGAGCACTATTTAGATGAATGACCTTGACATTTTTATATTATTTTACATTTAATTCCAAAGGTAACCCATGTTCCTTGTTAAACCTTTAAACAGTTTGGACATATATAAGTAAAAAGTGAAAAATCTTTATCCCCTCTTTCTGAATTACTTTTCTTACCCCATCACCACTACATCAATCTCCAATGGGACTATTATTATCAGCTTAGGGTTTGTCTTTCCATACCTTTTCATGTATAGGTAAATGCACACAACCAAACTAAACTCATACCATACATATTATTCTGCAACTTTTTTTCAGCTGTAATTTCTTTACCCTTTATTAATAGTACTGTTTGATTTTTCCAGGAAACAATATTGTTCTGAAAAGTAAATTACCACTTCTAATATCACCCATCTATTATAACAGTCCAGATAAGAAATGATAGCGGATACTGTTAGCAATAGAACTATGAAAAATGGCCAAATAATGGAGATCTAGATGCTTACTGCGATCCAAACACCAAATCCACAATATTCTTTTTATCCTAAAAATTAAATTGCTGCTTCTAACATCACCCATCTGTTTTAACAATCCAGGTGATAAATGATAGTGGATAGGGTTAGCAATAGAGCTGTGAGAATTGGCCAAATGATGGCAATCCAGATGCTTACTGAAATCCAAACATCCAACCTGTAATATTCTTTGAAACACTTTTGTAAATTAGGAATTAAACGATTTGTTGGTTTCTATTTACTACTTAGGAAGTCAAGTACATTTTCTTTACTTTTGCTTTGACAAGAAGCAATCAACTACTTTACTTCCAATTTAAAATTGTATATTATAACCACTAAGATAAACTCTGAAGCCTTCCCACTTCTGTTAAATACTTCTAGCTCTGTTATTACACGCATATGATTTAAGTATGGAATTTTCACCAACAGCAATTTCGTGTTGTTTCTTTGTCATGAAAATATTGTTTCACTATTACTATCTTTCAGCATCAGCTCCACTGTTATTTTCATCAACAGCATATGCTGTTAGTAAGGTCTAAGACCTCCACAGCACTGTGCTGGGAGATAGAGAAAGATAGGAACTATCCATCCTTTTCTTAAGGAACTGAATATCTGGATGGGGAGTTAGGCTATGGCTATAGTAGTTTGAGTATCACAAGTTGGTGAATTCCTTTATTATTCAAGTATTTTCTTGAATACTTGTATATTAAATAGTTATGTATCAGGCACTGTTCTCAGCTCTAAGATAAAGCATTGAACGAGAGAAATATTTCTGCCCCTATCAATTTTATATTCTAGAGGGAGAGCAAGGCAATAAACCAGAAAAATGTAAGGGATATTAGGAGATTATCAACACTCTGGAGACAAATAAAAGAGGGTAACAAAGATGCAGAGTGCTGGGTGTTATATACGTGCAATTTTAAATTAGAAGAGCAGGGTGGACCTCACTGAAAAGGTGATATTCGAGCAGACTTGAAGGAAGTATGGGAGTAAGTCATGCCAGTTTCTGGGGTAAGAATATTTCATGCAGAAGAGACAGAGCAAAATCCTTGAAGCAGGGCCAAATCTGATGGCCCTGCTTACCAGAAAGGTGGTCAGTATGGCAGAGTAGAGTGAACAAAGGGACAGTAAGAGATAAGAGTTGTCCAAAGGAGTCAGTACCTTGGCTTTAGAAACAGGGAGATATTGGAGGTTTGAAGCAGATGAGTAACATGCTGTGTTGAGAATTGACTCAATTATGAGCTATGTAAAGTTGAGTGATCAGTTAGGACACTGTGGCAATAATTCAGGTGAGGGGTGATAGTGGCTTGGACCAGGGTGGTAACAGGAGAAAAGTCATCAATAGATATATTCTGAAGGTAGAGACAGCAAGATTTTCTGATGAACGGTGATAGAGCATCAGACCAACTGAGGATTACTTCAGAGTTTACTGGTCTGGGGAACTGGAATAATGGAGTTGCTATCAACTGTATGGCATCAATGTTAGGCATTCAGTTTGGTACATGGTAAGCTTAAGATGTTTATTATGCAGACAAGTGGAGATGTTACATAGGCAATTGGATATAGAAACTAGAGTTTAGTAAAATGATTGGCTAGAGATAGAACTCTTTCAAGTCTTCAGGGTATAGATAGTTTTCTCAGTGGTGACATTAAGAAGAGAAAGAACATCAGGGTAGAGAATAGGTCTGAGGAGTGTACCCTGGGGCACTTGTATGTAAAACTGAGAAAAGAAGAAACCTGTAAAGGAACCAGAAATGGTCAGTGAGGTAGAAGGAAATCTCAGGAAGCCATGAAAACTTGTTTCAAGGAAGAGTGATCAATTTTGTTGTGTGTTGTTGATAGAACAAGAAAGAGAAGACAAATAAATACATGTAACTATGGAAACTCTTTATAGGAAAGTAAAAGGAGCAGAAATATGGGAAAGGACCTGGAGGGAAAGGGGGGTGTCAAGGATTTATTTTTAAAGATGGGAGAATTAGCACTGTAGATGAGACATTTTGTTTAGTCTTCCCTGTTTTAACACATTTTGAATGTGACTGTGTAGGGGAGGAAAACATTTCTTTTTCTCCTACCCATCTTACATTCATTGGGTGGGGTCCTGTAAATTAGACTGGCAAAAGACAGATTAATAAGAGAAAAACAAACAGAAGTTTATTAACATGTGCACCTCATATACACATAGGAGTACTCAGTGATGAGTAACTCAAAGGGGTGGTTAAAACTTGGGCTTATCTTAAAGAAAAAACAGTAAATTTTTAGAGAAATGACCAAACAAAAGAAAAAGGTTTTGTTTCTATGGTGGCAAGTTGTGGGAAGGTAAATACATGAGGGAACTAATGAAAGACAAGGGCAAGTTGTAAATTTTGTTATGTAAATTCCTCTGGTGCTGTCTCTGGGTTGATAAGGGTCTAGAGTTATCTCTGGTGAATAACTTCTGTCTTCTTAGAAGAGCAGGGAGGGGAGACACCTTTACAAATTTATGTTCTGCTTTTAGGGAAATATGGGAAGAGCAAAGAACTTTCCTTGTATCTATTTCTTCTCGATTGCTTTCAGCTCAAAATAATCCTTTTACCAAAATAGCATAATTTGGGGTGGCATATTCTGCTACCCTTCAAATGCCTTTGAAAGGGCATGTTCTCTTCAGTTCTCCACACTTATCACTTACTATCTTTGTCCAACCCCTATAGGTATTCAGGTTTGCAACTCCTGTAGGAAACTGTGCCATTGTGGATTTAATATTGCAATTGTGGTATTTGTAAATAACCCTGAAAGACATGTAGTCATTTGTAACTATACTGAGTCACTTTTTGTTGATTTTTTAAAATATAAAATAATTTTTTTATCCTTTGTAAAGTTATGAAATAAAAATTTGTTTATGGTATACAATTTAAAAAAACATATAAAATCAGAAAAGAGAAATAAGTGTTAATCACAATCTACCAACAGAGATAATCTCCTGTTTACACTTGGGCATATATACTTACATACAGTCTTTTGGGTTTTTTTTTTTAACGAAACTCTATTTAAGAAAAATGGCCTCCATACTATAAAAATGTTGTGTGATTTACTTTTTACATTCAACATAGCATTAAGTCTTGTGAAATCACTAAGTATTATTATTATATCTTCTTTAGTGATCTACAATATCATTTTTATAAAGACATAGAATTTCATTTTATGATGGATGAATCAAAATTTGTTTAATTGATTACTTGTTTAGATATTTAATTATCTCTTTACTTACTTATTGTGAATAAAATAATGTGACAATGAATATCCTTGTAACAAATTTCTGCATGCATTTTTTTCCTAAAAGAGGATCATAAGTGCCTCAAGGCTGGCATGAAAATGAATCACTTGGCTGGAGAGTGAGCTAGCTGACTTCCTCATGCATGGCTCCATAAAATTCTGTTGTCTTATTAAAATAAATTGTCACACTCAATCTTCACCAAATGAGGTAAATATTATAAAGTTTTTCTTTTAAAAAATGGGGAGGGCTTCCCTGGTGGTGCAGTGGTTGAGAGTCTGCCGTCACATGTGTACTGAGATAAAACCCCTCAAATGTAGGAAAACATCAATGATCCAAATAAGAAGTATGCTTTGCATACAACTTTTTCAAATATTTCTTTAGAGTTTGTAAATACTTGGCACCATGTCTAACTGGGTCTTTTCATGCATCAAGTTTTAGTGACAATTTATTTCAAGGCTTTCTTTGCTGCCAAGCATTAAAACTCATCCTTTTCATTATTTAGGCTATTTGCATTAGTATAGACTACTGCACATGTTGACTTGGTTTTTTAATGCAACTTCTCACACCCATCATTTGTTTAATTAGGTGAGTTGATTACTTTATCATCTCAGCTTTTCTCAGAAATGGCATAAATTCCCTTTCCACCATTCTGGAAGTACTTTAATTAAAGCCTTGGACCGTCCACACTAAACTCCATCAAAATTTTTAACTTTGTAGATTCCTTATATGATTTTCATGTAGTTGGTGCCCATCTTTTCTTTGTAAATTCCACCTGAAGCCCCTCATTCAAAGACAGCAAAAAAAAAAAAAAATGCATTAAAGACTCTAAAATATAAAGCTTTTCCTTTTTGCAGCAGAATCCCTCTGAACTTGTCATGACTCTTTTTATTTGCTTTTTAATGACATTCTAGGTAAAGAAAAATTAACATATAAATTATCAGTATAAATAATACAGTTAATCTTTATATTGTACAATGCTAGTTTTAAAGGCAAATATAAAAACCTTCACAGCAATCAGAGAAGAAAAAGGAATCCAAATCAGAAAAGAAGAAGTAAAGTTGTCACTTTTTGCAGATGACAGGATATTATACATAGAGAATCCTAAAGATGCTACCAGAAAATTACTAGAGCTAATCAATGAATTTGGTAAAGTAGCAGGATACAAAATTAATGCACAGAAATCTCTTGCATTCCTATACACTAATGATGAAAAATCTGAAAGAGAAATTAAGGAAACACTCCCATTTACCATTGCAACAAAAAGGATAAAATACCTAAGATTAAACCTACCTAAGAAGAAAAAAGACCTGTATGCAGAAAACTATAAGGCACTGATGAAAGAAATTAAAGATGATCCAAACAGATGGAGAGATATACCATGTTCTTGGATTGGAACAATCAACATTCTGAAAATGACTATACTACTCAAAGCAATCTACAGATTCAATACAATCCCTGTCAAACTACCAATGGCATTTTTCACAGAACTAGAACAAAACATTTTAAAATTTGTATGGAAACACAAAAGACCCCGAATAACCAAAGGAATCTGGAGAAAGAAAAACGGAGCTGGAGGAATCAGGTGCCTGGACTTCAGACTATACTACAAAGCTACAGTAATCAAGACAGTATGGTACTGGCACAAAGACAGAAATATAGATCAATGGAACAGGATAGAAAGCCCAGAGATAAACCCATGCACATATGCTCAACTTATCTTTGATAAAGGAGGCAAGAATATACAGTGGAGAAAAGACAGCCTATTCAATAAGTTGTGCTGGGAAAACTGGACAGCTATATGTAAAAGAATGAAATTAGAACACTCCCTAACACCACACACAAAAATAAACTCAAAATGGATTAAAGACCTAAATCTAAGGCCAGACACTATAAAACTCTTAGAGGAAAACATAGGAAGAACACTCTATGACATAAATCACAAAAAGACCCTTTTTGACCCACTTCCTAGAGAAATGGAAATAAAAACAAGAATAAACAAATGGGACCTAATTAAACTTAAAAGTGTTTGCACAGCAAAGGAAACCTTAAACAAGACAAAAAGACAACACTCAGAATGGGAGAAAATATTTGCAAATGAAGCAACTGACAAAGGATTAATCTCCAAAATTTGCAAGCAGCTCATGCAGCTCAATAACAAAAAAACAAACAACCCAATCCAAAAATGGGCAGAAAATCTAAATAGACATTTCTGCAAAGAAGATATACAGATTGCCAACAAACACATGAAAGAATGCTCAACATCACTAATCATTAGAGAAATGCAAATCAAAACTACAATGAGATATCATCTCACACCAGTCAAAATGGCCATCATCAAAATATCTACAAACAATAAATGCTGGACAGCCTGTGGAGAAAAGGGAACCCTCTTGCACTATTGGTGGGAATGTAATTTGATACAGCTACTATGGAGAACAATATGGAGGGTCCTTAAAAAACTAAAACTAGAACTGCCATATGACCCAGCAATCCCACTATTGGGCATATACCCTGAGAAAACCATAATTCAAAAAGAGTCATGTACCACAATGTTCATTGCAGCTGTATTTACAATAGCCAGGACTTGGAAGCAACCTTAGTGTCCATCAACAGATGAATGGATAAAGAAGATGTGGCACATATATACAATAGAATATTACTCAGCTATAAAAAGAAACGAAATTGAGTTATTTGTAGTGAGGTGGATGGACATAGAGTCTGTCATACAGAGTGAAGTAAGTCAGAAAGAGAAAAACAAATACTGTATGCTAACACATATATATGGAATCTAAAATAAAAAGATTCTTAAGAACCTAGGGGCAGGACAGGAATAAAGGCACAGATGTAGAGAATGGGCTTGAGGACACAGCGAGGGGGAAGAGTAAGCTGGGAATGAAGTGAGAGAGTGGCATGGACTTATATATACTACCAAATGTAAAATAGCTACTGGGAAGCAGGCACATAGCACAGGGAGATCAGCTCGATGCTTTGTGACCGCCTAGAGGGGTGGGATAGAGAGGGTGGGAGGGACACACAAGAGGGAGGAGATATGGGGATATATGTATATGTATAGCTGATTCACTTTGTTATAAAGCAGAAACTAACACACCATTATAAAGCAATTATACTCCAATAAAGATGTTAAAAAATAAAAAAACCTTGAACTCATATGTGTAGTCACTGAATTTGCACAATTCTTGATTTGTGGTTCATATGTGTAAACTTATTTTGTACTTAGCACAACGGTAGAAATGCCGCACAAAACTAACTCAGCTGATCTTTTTTCTCAGTTTGTGATATGTACACATTCTCCTAATACTCTCTACTTTGAGGTACTCATTAGTAAGGAAAGACTGAAAAGGAAGAGGACCTCTCAGTTGCTTTACCTTTTCCTTTCCTGCTGTGCCATCAATTTCAGCCTAAATTGTTGGCTAATACAGGGAAGCAACACAGCAAGAAAAGAAACGATAAACTTCCTTGCCCGTTTATATTTCCTGGAATGACACTGCCTTCTTCCACATTTGCAGCAAATTTTGGTTGCACAAGAAAGTGTGCCCTATCTGGGCTGTCAGCTTACTCAGGGAAGACAGTACATGCTCACCTCTTAGTTGCTTTGAGTCTCCCTGAATTCCTACAGGAAGTAAGTCCACCACCACTCTGTGTTCATGGCCATCACCCACACTCTATGTGGAACAGATAGATGCCACATAAGGCATCTATCTCCTCTGCTCAGAGTTATGCTACATTGTTCTATCAGCTTTCACTTTCCAAACACAAGTCCAAAAACAAAATCAGTAAGAATTTCAAGACCGTGATCACAAAGCATAAAACCAAACATGAGGTCGTTCTGACCATTAGGTCCTGTGTGACTGCCCAGATCATATGCCCATGAAGCCATTTCTGTTTCCAGTCTTTTCAAATATCTTCTTGATCTTCACAGTGCAAAAATGTTAGGAAATTAGGTGCTCTTCTCTTCTCATGAAAGACTCTCTTGCCTGAAAAGTTCATCTCTCCTCAAAGCTACAATATCCACCTCTCTGTTAGTGATTGATACCCATTATCTATATCTTCAGCCTCTACTGTCCTTCTGAATTCCAGAACCACATATCAAACTGTCCATCTGACATCTCTACTTGGATGTCTCAAAGGAACCTCAGACTTGAAGTGGCTAAAACAAACTGCATACATTTTCTTTTCATTTCTCCCCTTCCTTCCATCTTGCCCCCAACACTTCTAGATTTTATCCTCTTCCAGTGCCATGGGTCTCAATGAAAGAGATCACCATCGAATCCATTACTTAAGTCAAAATTCAGGCAGTCATCTTTGTACCTCCTTCTTAACTTCAGTGCAGATCCATCACAATTTCTGGTCAGTTTTATCTCCTGAATATCTTCCTCTTTCTTTACTTTTCTCTCTCTCCATTGACACCATCTCCGTTATTACAATAACCTCCTAATTGCACTTACAGGATTCACTCTTACCACATCTGGTCTATTTTTCATGTTGCATCCAGAATATTTGTTTGTTTGTTTGCTTGTTTGCTTAAACACAAATTGGATTTTCCTACCTGCTTAAGACTATTCATTTCTTTCAGTATAAAAAGAAAATTCTTTAATGTGATATGCAAGGCCATTTATAGACTGACCACAACCACAACTTTATTATATTACAGCTCCATCTTCCTTGCATTCTGTATTTCAGGAACACCAACCTGTTAAAGATTTAAATACTCCCTGTTTCCCAGTACAACTTCTGGGGTTTTTAAACATGGTTCCCCTTTGTCTTGGAATGGCTTTCCCTCCAACTTACATATTTGTATCCTACTCTTCCTTTAAGTCTCTGCTCAATCTTAAATTTTATAGTATAGAATTCCCTGACCCCCAATTGGGTCAATTCTTTCTGTTATATAATACTGTAGATGTCACATGTATAGTACTTTTACATATGTACATTTATGTACAACAATTTATAACATAGCCTTTGTAATGTGTCTTTGATCAAAATCTATCTCCTTCCCTAATGAGTAGACTCTGTCAAGTCAGAGAGTATGTCTGGCTCACTAAGCTCAGTTCCTTGCTTAGTATTTGACTCATACAAGAGACTCAATAAATATTTGTCACATCATTGAACGAATACTTACCTTCATCCAGGCACAATACTTGGCACTTTACATGTTTTATCCCATTTAATCCTCTAACAAACATATGGGGCAGATTCTATTATTATCTCAGTTTTATGGAATTTGAGATTTACAAGCTTAAATTATTTGTATAAGGTCATATAGACTTTAAGTAGCAGAATCAGAATTTGAACTCAAATAGTGTACTCTGTCTTGAATTATAGTGAAGGAGACAATTTAAAACTAGATTTAAAAGGGGTGAAGAAAACAAGAAATTGAAATCTGAGTCAGCATTATGGAATGAACCATATATGGTTTATCAAAAAAATCTATTACAACTTCAAATAATAAAGAAATGAATATATGATTCCAGTGTTAATGGCCAACCCTTTCTTCCAAGATATTGTGACTCACTTAGGCAGGACTGACAGAGGAAGAAGGTGTGTCTGCAAGGCTCTGGAACAAACTATTTCTTTCTCTTGCCATTCACTCCTTTTCTGAGCCTTTGATAAAGTGTGTCCCAACCAGATCTCCCTCACCCTTTTCATGTTTCCTGCTTGATAGATCCACTGCTCGGAGGTCTAAATATCCGTCAACAGTTGCTCAAGAATCAGGCTTTAAATACAAAGTTTTCATCAGCTAAAGTCCTCCAGCTGTAGCTATTTCTCCTACTGAACAAATGCTGAGCCTGGAAGAGTACAGCTCTCCCCCAGAGCCTGCCCTGCCAAATATGTCTGGCAAAGCTGCCTGGGAATATCCTTTTGGTCTGCACACTGAAGTGATGGGAGTGATTTCAAGTATCTTCTTAACTTTTTGCAAGGAGAATGTAACTTCTATGCCGAGTGCCACCTCAGCATAGAGGTGGTTTCCTAGACCACATAAAATATGTAAAATACCATTATTTTCCAGGCACCTCCCAGGCTGCACTCTTCAACAGCTTCTTTGTCAGTAGCAGAGCATTTAAAGCTGTCACTAACAGCCTGACTTGGGGTTTGTGCTTTAACCATTTCATGACTAATTTTGGTGTGTGTTTGGGAGGGGTTCTATGAGTTTAGCAATTGTCTAAAAATATTTTTCTTTGGCTCTTTAACATATTGATCATTGGTGTAGCCCCCCCCCTTCCTCATTCCCTAAATAATTATGATTATCCATATTGCCTGATTTGCGCAGTCATTACAAAGATCTTACAGTCTGGAAAGTTAATGACAAAACTCATAATAATGTATGGAAGCTTTCTTTTGAGAATGGGTATAGAAAAGAAGGATGGAAAAGAAGAGGTTTAGAAATAATTGAGGGAATAAGATTGGCCTCAATGGATATACACACGCATATAGTTACTCATGAAATATAGTTTTAACCTCAAAGTAGGATCCTCATGAGTGGACTTGGGAGAGGGTGGTGATGCAGCAGTTAAATATTTTGTTAGCAGATTGAACTGGCTGAAGGAGAACTTAGAGGTTGGAAAACCAGAAGAAAAAAAAAACACAATAAACAGGTGGCAGGAGCTAGTATGAGGCAAAGATGAGTACAGTATTCTTTTAAATAAAAGCCCAGTAAATATTTCTTTTTTGAAATGTGAGATGTGGCAAGGCACGTATTGCTTTGACACTGACACCTTCCAGCATTGGTAATGCCATTTGTAGTCTATGAAACAAATAAGTGGTTTCTGATCCATGCTGGCATTAACATATAGGGAAATAGTCAATGCAGAACACAAACACAAAGGAACTACTGTAAAAATATTGTATTATTTGGATCCAGTCACCACCAATCTTGCCAAATCCCTGTAAATTCCCATTGTCCTGCATAGCAAGAATAAAGGAAAATACAGAGGTAGGTGCCACATTGTTTTAAGTTGAATGTTTTCCAGTTTTTTTCTTGAGCTGTCAGTCATTATTTAAAACCCAGTTAAGGGTTTTATTACATTCTTATTTTCCCCATATGTACTTAACAAATATATAAATTTTAGACTCTGCCTTAATTTTTTTAGCTATCATTCTCAAGGAACTGATTTCATTTGTGAATATGATGAAACTCAAAAGAATGGAAAAGAACAAACATTGGTGTGAAAATGATGCTTTAAATCCATGCTTGCCAGACAGGAAAAGCTCTTGGTTTTTTCCTATATTTAATCAATTAGCTTGTCTAATCCATTTGACTGTGGAAGGTTGGCCTGACATGACTTCCCATCAGTTTAATAAGGATTAAGGTAGCATGAAGTGTGCATTTGCAAGTACAAACATGCTTAGAAATTCATTTGTCTTTGGGGGGAGGCTGGTTCAAACTCCAGATATATTTACAAACAAGATTCTAGCCACAGCTGAACAGCTTGGAGCTGGGGAAAGTAACTATGCCTTCTTTTCCTTAAACCCACAGGGCCTTTGATTCCTACCCAAATAAAGCTGGCCTTTGGCATTCAGCTCTCTTAGCTGGCAAGATATCTGCATAATGTCTGCAGAATTTAGAATGGCCAGGAGGGACAGGTCAAAGACAGCCAAATTATGATATCACACCCATAAAACCTCATCAGTAGTGACATTCAGAAAACACTCAGTGAATTGTTTTCATTAACTTACCCTTATTAAGATGTTCTAAGCAGTGTCTTTATTTTTTGGCAGGTTTCAGATTCTGCCCTTTCTCCTTCCTTCATTCATTGCTTTTCCTTAAAAAGAATGGGCTACCATGGGCACTGATTGACAGTAGCTGAAAAAATGTAGCTCAGGAGAGTCAAGGATACTCAGACAGCCCAGGAAGAATGTTTTATACATGCTTTGTTTTCCTTTGGGAAAGCCAAAAACTTTCCAGAATCTTCTGGGATAGGTTAGGGTGAGAGCTGTTCATGCAGTGAAGTAAAGGGAAGCCTGACTATAGAGAAAATCCTGCATCTCTTCTCTGGGAATCAGGATGGGAGCTCTGCCATACCACCTGACCAAATCCTAGCCTGGTCCTGGGTTGCAGTGAGGAGACTCTTCCGGAAAGAGAAAGCGGGGATGGTTGTCAAGCTGTCAGGATAGAGAGAATCAGGGAGCAGGGAGGGGGGACATGCAATTGAACTCAGGCCCAGTTTTTCTTCAGGTCACACATGTTTCTAAAGCTGAAAATCTGGCTAGTCTACAAAAACGACATCAGGAGGAACAGAGGGGTGTGAGGAGAACAGACAGGAAACATTTTCTAATAACCGGCTGACCCTGTCGGGAGTTTAGAGGATCATCATGTGGGGGCAGATATTCAGAAGACTCAGATGCTTGTCTACCTGTCTGAGTGGGGCCTGGGAATCTTGACATGAAAGCCTTACTTATGGAGCAGAATTTATAAGCTATAACAGAAATGAGGACAGAAGACTTATCAAGGGGTGTTTAAGATTGGAATGAATGGAGAAGATGTTTTGAATATAAAAGAGAGGAGCAAAGATATTACATTGTTTCACAGGCAAATTTTAAAATTACGAAGACATAATTTATGTACTACAAATGAATTCTTGTTCTTTTGTGCTTTTTCCTTATCATGCTAAATTTCATTTCTCAGATATGTATACTTTGAAAATTTAAGTTCTTAAATATATTTTAATTCCTTTAGATATAATAGGAACTAAGTGAACTATGGGGCATTTTTGGATAGTTGAAAGTATTCTTTTACTATAACCTTGCTAGTCACTGGCATTCTTGAGGATTTCCATGTTGAATAAGCATGACAGATGGACCCTTGTCAATGATGGCCATTGATGTATGATGGGGAACTCCACGCCCTGAGAGTCATGCAGGCAGTGAACCTCAATGAAAGAAGTGCCCAAGTGTGTACCTTATCCACATCAAGAAGAGATGAGAAAAACAAAGACCCCAAAGTGTGACTCAAAGAAGGAAATCAACTGTGAAGATAGCAGCTCTTCCTCACCCTCAGCATCTGAATCTTATTGATTTGACCAAAATGTTGCCTGGAAAAAGCAGTCCTGTACCAAGCTAATGAAGAGACAATCATGACTCTCATCCCGATTCAATGTAAATGAACCAAATTAGAACTATGCTGTGCTTTACTAAGGATGTCAGAGTCTTAACTGTTTTTGACATTACCATATGAAGACTTAAACACATCCACGCTAATTCCATCCAGATAAAGAGTCATGATATTCAGTACTGGGAGGTAAAACCAAAAGATGAAGAATGGACACAGCTATTTAAAACAAAACAATGCAAACAAACAAATGTAAGTAATTGAGAGAAAGGCACCCTGGTGACCGGAAGTCTGGGGACTTGAAGTCTAGTGCAAACTCCACTGCTGACCAGCTGAAGAGGAAGGGAATAGCTGACTTCCAGGTTCCCTTTTAACTCTGCATTTTTATGATTCTGATTCATCTTCCTAAGAAATACAGTTAAGTCTCAAGAGCACTGAGCAGCAGTGAATAGTGGGTGAATCCAATTTCTTTTAGTGATGGAAAAGTTCTGCAATTCTGTACAAAGAATTATTTGGGTTTTCTTTTGTGCCTACAACTTTTATTTTATTATCTTGAAGACCAAAATTGTTGGTTTGTTATATTTGTAAAGTTCAAATGTAAAATGGTTATACTGCTTAGGTGTTTTGTTTTTTCTTTAAGTACAAGTGATGAATCTACTTCCTGGTGCCAGTCCATATTATTTCTTCACTCTGGCCAGTTAGAGCTGGTGTCAGGTCATTTGAAGAGATACGATCTAATTTTGTTAGTATGTTGAGATTTTCTGCTTATGGTCTCTCCCTTCAACAAACAAATGAAAACCCATGCAAGCTTGTGAGAGCCAGTATAACAATATTTTTCGTTTTAGTATTTCTATTTTTCTCCCTGGTGATAGGGAAAAATAGTTAGAGAACTCTGGGTCAAAGTTCTCAGATTTTTACAACTAGCAGTTTATTCTATTCAACTGTTTAAGCACATTTAAGTAAAATGAAAGGAAGTGAAAATGAATCACAAGCTAAAAGCAAGCTCTTGGCTTTCAGGAGTCTCTGGGCTGCTGATTCCAGGCAGCACTGAAATAGAAACACTGGGAGAGATAATAACCATGAACCAGTGCCTATGGCAATTCCTGCCTCTCCAGAAGAATCTAAAATGGTCTTGCTCTTGTTGATATCAATATGTGTAAAATAGCAACCAAAAAACACCTCACCTTTCAATCTCTTTGAACACTTCTGTATGTTGATTGAAAAGAGAATTTGATTAAAAAAAATGACAGTTTCTCACCACTCGAGATAGAGAAGAGTAAAAATAAAAACAATGTGCTTGTATACGTGTGTGGGTGTGTGCTTGTGTGTATTCACACACGTGGGCGAGAGGTGAGGAGATATCCACACGTAAGTTCTCTTGGTGTGAATCAGGAGACTAACATCTGACCTTTCTGAAGTTTAGAAGGGCTTCCATCTCCAGAAGAAATAGAAGCAATATCCACCACTATTTTGGCCCTGTTTATCTCTGTACAGGTTCTCCAGTCAGTGTGATCTGTCTAATAAGGCTTCTCTCATCCCCAGTTGAATTGTTCTTGGAGATCTTTCTCTGTGTACTGCCAAAAAGCTCCAACTGAATTTAGATAACACTCCGGGGATTCTGATTAGTTGTACTGTCTGAAGGTGGCACAACTTGTCATTTTGTCCTTCTCTGCATTTGTCTTTCAAATCTAGGGTTTCTCCCATTCTTTCAGTTTGGATCCAGAACGTGAGAGAGGGAGCTGGTTGTGCTTGTAAACCACCATGTCAAGTCCCAGACTCCCAGATGGTTACGCCCACGCCTGGAAGAGAACTCATTAAAGACTTAATCAAACAGGCTGCACTGTGCTATACTGTTGCTGGTGTTGGGATTTTTTTTTTCTTTCCTCTAGCTCTTTTATTATTTCCTTGGCACTTCTAGCATGGTGTTGAAGATCATCTGAGACTGAGACTGGATGTTGCATGATGTGAGGAAATTGGAACCGAGTGTATTTACTGTACTGGCTTATGTATCATGCATTTCTAAAGCTGACAGTCTTATCTGAATAGCCTATCTTTCTTCGTCAGAGCATATTCCTTTAACCCCTGGATGCCTACACTTCCCTCCTCCCAAAGCAAGAATGTCAGAGGAACTTAAACAACTTACCTTAGCAGTTGTATTCATTCTGATCAGATTGAATATCAACGGTGGCTTTCAACAAGAGCAAGCACACCAGAGGTAAAACACTGAATTATTTAGAACAGATTATGTAAATGAAAGAATAAGATATTTTCTGTTTGAGGTAGTCTGAAAAAACAAAACAACACAAAACAAAGCTAAACATGTACCAAAAATGTTATAATTCTACTCTCTTTTGCACAACTTTCCTGGTTTTGGAAATGTGGGTATCATTCTCATCTTTTCCAGGAATATATCATAAAGCTGGATTTAGACAAGTTGATGTGAGGTTGGACGTGGTGGCATAAGGAAGTCTGAACAGTCAACTCTGGTGGGCTGGAGAGTTAAATTACATGAGAGTGGCAACCACGCTACTGAGTTTTGTACAAAACAGGTAATAAGAAGCTAGAAGCAGAAAACATTTCTATGCAGACAAACTTTGGGTATGGGTTCCGATTCACACTGCAAAAGCAAAGAGAACACAGTAGCTTGTAAGACAGTAACCTGGAGCTCCTTCTAGCTCCTGACTTTAAATAGATTAATAAGAATGTTTGTTTTTAAATGAGGAAGGCAGGCTTTGCTGGTGTAAATGACATTTGAGGGGTCTGAATAGCAAAGAAACTAAGAAGTTGAAGGATGGCTGGAAGTGGTGAGTAGAAGGAGGATATATATTAAGAAAGAAAAGTCCAGATATATACAAAATTATTTGGGTCTCTGTTTGCCAAGTCACACCCCAAAAGGGAGTCAGAGAGTAAGACAAGGTGACTCCTCTTCCATGGGGTAACCTCAATTTCTGTATATGCAGAGGTGGGTCAGCTGGCATCCTGTGAAACTTCATCACTGGATTGGCTGGATTGGCATCATGGGAATTTGCCCATCCTGTGCCAGACAATTTGTTAAATCCCATTCATGTGTCCCAATGCGTGATTAGGGACTTCTAGTAACCACCCATGTTCACACATCTATCATTCAGACACAAAATAAAATACAAAACACCAAATGTCTCTAGAGTTGAGCCAGACCTTTCTTATCTTTGAACAATCAAAACTTATAAAAGCCTTAGGGAACTGAAATGATTTATGAATGTTCAAAGTTGCTAAACTTTTGACAATTGTTCTTGCAAAAACAAAACTGTCTACATTATCTTGTATTACCATACTGATTTTGAACAAAAAAAAATTTGTTTCAAAAACAGAATGTTGTTTTCTTGTTATTTTTTCCCCTTCTATTTAGACTTTGTGTTAAAAAAAAAAAAAACCCAAAAACTTTCTTTGGTTCTTTTCTTCTGAAAGCTGTTCTAAGTAAGAGCATCTGGTGGAAACATAAATTTCTCAATACTGTGTTAGTAAAATCTCTGTCCTGGTCTGGGGTACAAATTGCATCTTGTCACCAGGTTGACCAAATAGACATTTATAACCTCTTCAACTACCAAAGGAAAACTGTAGATTGTAGAATATGTGGATTCAAACCTAGCAAAAAGAACAGGTCAGTTAAGAATTCTAGACAAATCTTACTCTATCTTGAATTACAATGAGAAAGGATCAAGATTTATATTCTCTTTACTCATGTCTAAGGTAAATTCAAAAGGTGTGAAAAGTGGTAAACTAAAAACAGAACTGATCCACTGTGGTTAAATACAGACTTTTTCCCCTTCTCAGCATTAATTGTTTGGTATGGTTTCATTCTTTGTGAGATATTCAGGATTAAGAAATAATTGTGTTTCATTAATGTCTGATGAGTATCTTGTCAACCTCAGATGACAGAAGGTAAACACCTTCAAGATATCTAGACCATCATTGATATCATTGCTGACAGCTCCATTCTGTCAGACTTCAGTTACAATAGTCAGTGTCTTTAGGCATCCTTGTTCAGTGATGGTGTGATTAAAATTGGTGCAAGCATTTTGAAAATAGCTTGGCAATATATTGTAAGAATCTTAAAACCATATCCCTTGAGCTAACCATTCCTCTTCTTAGAATATAACATAAGAAAAAAGTACCAGATATAGAATAAATAGATCAATTTGTTGATTTTTATGTAATCTGAGGATCCCCGGGTCCCCCAACTATCTGGGATGTTATTTTGCTTTTAATATCCAAGTAAATAAGTCACCCACATTGACTTCAGAAGGTCCAATGACTTTCTAAAATGTCTAAGAATAGGAGGGTAGGGGGTAGGGACAAGGTATATTACCTTGGTTTTCTCTCATGCCTTCTCCAAACTCCTGCACCAGGCCTTTACTGAATCCCCGGGGTATCTCGTCTCTGCCTTTCCGTGTCACTCAAGTCTTACTGGTCCATTTCATGCCATTTCCATCATTCTTCCCAGCACCCCTAAGATAACTGAATGTTTGGGAATAGTGGAAAGGACTTACAGCACAGGATAGAAAGTAACTTAAAAATGGATCTTGGTCACATTGTGTTGTTAAAGGTAGTTGGCCATCCCGGAGAGTCCCTTCCTGGCTGGCTCTCAGGCTCTAGACTGTCACCCTGTTGATGGCACTGGTCTCTCCTTTCAAAGCAGCCTCCTTCCCATTTCCTGGTTTCTCTGAGTCCTGCCACCCCAGCCTCCTGTCACCCCCCACCCCCACTCCCTCAGCCTCAACTCCTTTCTCCAAGAATCAAACAGAGGTGCTTCAAACTATTTTTAAATCTCAAAACGATTTTCCCTCGGAGGAAATACACTTTTACTTTATTTTGCAGAGCAGTTTAGATTCCTTAATTTTAACATCCCCATTCGAAACTTTGCCTGGGGCCTATCTTAACTTTTAAACCAAAGTGTCTGTTAAATGTTTTTGTCAAATACAAGAGCAATCTTTTTGTAAAGTTGGGGTCTGTTATCATTTTCCCCTGCAAATTCATGAAAAAGAAATTCTTTTTCTGATGAACTGGTAAATTGATAATACAGAAATTAATATCCCTCAAAAGGAAAATGAATGAGCAAATTATAGTAAATCCATAGAGTAAAATAGTATCTTATAATTACAAATTGTATTCATAAAGAATTTTTTGGTTTATATGTCACTATTTTAAATGACACGAATGATATAAAATTAAACTATATGATTTTAACCATGTAAAAATACTTAAATAAGCAGAAGGAAATATGCTAAAATATAAAGAGCATCTATTCTAAGTGGTGGAGTTATGGGTGATTTTTATTTTCCTTTAAACATTTTTAATAGTTTCCAGCTTGTCTACAATAAGCATATAGTAGCTTTATGACTTAAAATATACATTTATGTAAAATTCTCAAGAATTGGGACTTTTAAATCTATGTCTTCTTTTTTCCTTTCTCCTGATACTGTTCATTGTCTATTCACAGTGATGGTGTTGGTCTGGGCAGCATGAATTCAATTACAGTTCATCTAGGGTGAATGGGGGAGGGCAATAATCAAAGAACTCAGATTAATAACTGTTTAGCTTATTATGAAAAAAGAATGGAAAACCATATGTTCTCTAGGGACATCCATTTTGAAAAGTCTCCAGAAAGAATATTAGCCAATTAACTACTAAGAAGTCATCATCTATATATAATTTTCTAAATTGTTAACCTGGCCCCAAGTTAGAAACCAATTACAATAATCTCACAGACTGGTCACATTCTGTTCATGAGGATACAGGCAAACACTCAACTCTTCCACTGCTTACTCATATATAGACTAGGACCCCTGAATTTTATATGATGCAAGCCATCTATTGTGATTAAATTGTCCCTGATCTGGCATTTCAGGCTGCTGTGCAACCACACGCTACTTGTTCCACCAGATTTGTGGTGAAAAGTCCCACCAAGATCTGAGGACGAATCTATAGAGTCTTGTGTAGCCTTGGGAAATGCTTTTAAACAGTTCTCATAGCCTCCATTAGATGCAACTGTAAACACATTATTCTCACAGTTCAACATCTTTCTTCCTAAGATCAGGCATTGCATCTGATGATATTCTCAACAAGCCGAGTAATATAAAAATCAACGATATAGGCGACCTATTTATTGCACAAGGGTAAGTGTGCACTTGGACATACTACAGCATCAGAACACTTTACAAGAGTAGGTGCCCCTCACAGGCAACTACATTCTCCTTAGATGGATCTTTCTTTGTGATATATTCAAACTGACCTCTTATTAGATAATAAATGTGTACTATTTCCCTAACTATTCAGACATCCTTAGCAATAAATAATGTAAGACATGAAGTCCTTTTTGTTTTGTTTTGTTTTTTTATTAAGAAGAAAAACCTTCCATCAAACATAGGATATCTGATTTGAAATGATGTATCTCTTATCCCTCTCCCTTGGATCCACAGGTCTGAGGAACAAAACAGTAAAGACTTTCTCTAATAACAGATATTTGATGGCTCACTTTAACTTGCAGTTTGAGACAGCGAACTCCTCACCTTCTGCACTCTGAGTTATACCTTATATCTGACAGTCACAAAGAAAAATAGTGTGTAGCTATGTAGAGGCCATGATAAGGTTAACTTTAAGGAAATTTATGTCATGAAGGTGGCAGGATTGTTTTAGGGAGCAAGTAAAGTTTAGAATTTAACACAGGAAAAAGTATATTAAAGGATTAATTTTGCAAAAATTTTTTTTCAGGAGAGAAGGTAGCATAACTGAAGCATACCTCTATAATTTAATTTTCATTAAGAAGAAGAAACTATCCCTACAAGGTCATGCACCAAATCTTTAAAAGCATATATGACAAAACTAAAAATAATGGAAATGATTGTGCAGCAGGCTTGATTTTAGCATGTGTGATTGCTGGGTAGCTAACATGACAATGATATGAGTTCCTCATGGATAATGGTTAAGAACACAGACTTTGGAGTTAGATGGCCACCAACTAGCTGTGTGGCTTTAGGTTTATTATTTAATTTCTTTAAGCATCAATTTCCTCAGGAATAAAATAAGAGCTATGATACTGTTTATTTCACAGTATTTTTGTGAGAATTGAAGAAAAGATAATATGCATAGAATACTTAGAACAGTGCTTGGATGATAGTAAATGTTCATTAACTGGTGGCTCTTGACTACCATGATTTCCAAAGGTATGTGTGTGAGTAGGGAACTAAAAGCTACATATGCTATAAAAGCCAACTCCTATTTCTGAAGGCCATATGACCATTTTCTTTTCATTTCTAAATATTCCCTATGCGCATCTTACTCTAAACACTTAGATGTTATCTCTGTGGTTAATAAAGTAAATTCTTTTCTTATTTAAAAATATAAGTAAGAGAAGTTAAATGGTGAAGTAAAGAATGAAATGCAGATTTATTTTCCCTCCAGAAAATACCAGCCGTTGTCACCCACAGAATATCAATTCCCACTATATCCATGCATCAAAGCAAAAATTGACAAAATATATCCTCTGCCAGGGCTTCAGAGGTACAAAATAAATAATACAAGAGTCTGTCCTCAAGAAGTTTTCTTCTGTAGGGGAAATAGAATAAATATTAAATCACTCCACTGTAAGTTATAAAGGAATAAATGCCTGAAACATAGGGATAAAGTGTTTTGGGGGCTCAGACGATGGCATCATCCCTTGAATCTGTTGATAAAAGAAAAATTCATGGCAGAGGTAGATTTTGAACTAAGCTTTGAGAGCTATCAAGATTTGTGTACTATTATGAAGAAAATGCAGAAGTAACAACAATTGTATTAGTATATTTTTTGTTTTGATTTTTCTAGACATAGGTTTGTATAGCAAGTTATTTTCTGCATGTGTTTTGCCTAGGAGATAATTCACATTTAAGATAATTAGATTCTCCATGCTGCAAATTGTGGAGAGATTGGTGGAGGAATCGTTTCTTATTGTATCTGCCTCCCCTCAAAATCACTCAGAATGGGTCAGGAATAGACATACAAAAGTTAAAACTATAAAATTTCTAGAGGCTGAACCAAGATGGTGGAGTAGAAGGACATGCTCTCACTCCCTCTTATGAGAACACCAGAATCACAACTAACTGCTGAACAATCATTGACAGGAAGACACTGGAACTCACCAAAAAAGATACCCCACATCCAAAGACAAAGGAGAAGCTACAGTGAGATGGTAGGAGGGTTGCAATCACAAAAAAATCAAATCCCATAACTGCTAGGTGGGTGACTCACAAACTGGAGAACACTTATACCACAGAAGTTCACCCACTGGAGTGAAGGTTCTGAGTCCCACATCAGGCTTGCCAATGGGAGGAGGAATTCCTAGAGAATCAGACTTTGAAGACTAGCAGGATTTGATTGCAGGACTCTGACAGGATGAGGGGAAACAGAGACTCCACTCTTGGAGGGCACACACAAAGTAGTGTGCACATTGGGACCCAGGAGAAGGAGTAGTGACCCCAGGGGAGACTGAACCAGACTTACCTGCTAGTGCTGGAGGCTCTCCTGCCAAGGCGGGGGGCAGCTATGGTTCACCATGAGGACAAGGACACTGGCAGCAGAAGTTCTGGGAGGTAGTCCTTGGTGTGAGCCCTCTCAGAGTCCACCATTAGTCATACCAAAGAGCCTGGGTAGGCTCCAGTGTTGGGTTGCCTCAGGCCAACAACCAACAAGGAGGGAACCCAGCCCTACCCATCAGCAGACAAGCATATTAAAGTTTTTCTGAGCTCTGCCAACAGAGCAACAGCCAGCTGTACCCACCACCGGTCCCTCCCATAAGGAAACTTGCACAAGCCTCATCCACCAGAGGGAAAACAGCAGAAGCAAGAAGAACTATAATCCTGCAGCCTGTGGAACAAAAAACACATTCACAGAAAGATAGACAACATGGAAAGGCAGAGGGCTATGTACCAGATGAAGGAACAACGTAAAACCCCAGAAAAACAACTAAATGAAGTCGAGATAGGCAACCTTCCAGAAAATGAATTCAGAATAATGAGAGTGAAGATGATCCAGGACCTCGGGCAAAAAGGATGGAGGCAAAGATTGAGAAAATGCAAGAAATGTTTAAAAAAGACCTAGAAGAATTAAAGAACAAACAAACAGAGATGAACAATACAATAACTGAAATGAAAACTGCACTAGAAGGAATCAACAGCAGAATAACTGAAGCAGGAAAATGGATAAGTGACCTGGAAGACAAAATGGTGGAATTCACTGCTGCGGAACAGAATAAAGAAAAAAGAATGAAAAGAAATGAAGACAGCTTAAGAGACCTCTGGGACAACATTAAACACAACAACATTCACATTATAGGGGTACCAGAAGGAGAAGAGAGAGTGAAAGGACCCGAGAAAATATTTGAAGAGATTATAGTCGAAAACTTCCCTAATATGGAAAAGAAAATAGCTATAAAAGTGCAGGAAGTGCAGTGAGTCCCATACAGGATAAACCCAAGGATAAACAAGTCGAGATGCATAGTAATCAAATTGGCAAAAATTAAAGACAAAGAAAAATTATTGAAAGCAGCAAGGGAAAATGACAAATAACATACAAGGGAACTCCCATAAGGTTAACAGGTGATTTCTCAGCAGAAAGTCTACAAGCCAGAGGAAGTGGCATGATATACTTAAAGTGATGAAAGGGAAGAACCTACAACCAAGTGTACTCTACCCAGCAAGGATCTCATTCAGATTCGATGAAGAAATCAAAAGTTTTACAAACAAGCAAAAGCTAAGAGAATTCAGCACCACCAAATGAGCTCTACAACAAATGCTAAAGGAACTTCTCTAAATGGAAAACACAAGAGGAGAAAAGGGCCTACAAAAACAAACCCAAAACAATTAAGAAAATGGTCAAAGGAACATACATATCGATACTTACCTTAGATGTGAATGGATTAAATGCTCCAACCAAAAGACACAGGCTTGTTAAATGGATACAGAAACAAGATCCATAAATATGCTGTCTACAAGAGACCTACTTCAGACCTAGGGACACACACAGACTGAAAGTGAGGGGATGGAAAAAGATATTTCATGCGAATTGAAATCATAAGAAAACTGGAGTAGCAATGCTCATATCAGATGAAATAGACTTTAAAATAAAGGTTCTTACAAGAGACAAGGAAGAACACTACATAATGATCAAGGGATCAATCCAAGAAGAAGATATAACAATTATAAATATATACGCACTCAACATAGGAGCACCACAATACATAAGGCAACTGCTAACAGCTCTAAAAGAGGAAGTCAACAGTAACACAATAATAGTGGGGGAATTTAACACCTCACTTACCAGAATGGACAGATGATCCAAAGTGAAAATAAATAAGGAAACAGATGCTTTAAATGACACAATAGACCAGATAGATTTAATTGACATTTATAGGACATTCCATCCAAAACCAGCAGATTACACTTTCTTCTCAAGTGTGCACGGAACAATCTCCAGGATAGATCACATCTTGGGTCACAAATCAAGGCTCAGAAAATTTAAGAAAATTCAAATCATATCAAGCATCTTTTCTGACCACAATGCTGTGAGATTAGAAATCAATTACAGGGGGAAAAAAAGTAAAAAACACAAACACATTGGAGGCTAAACAATACTTTACAATATAACCAAGAAATCACTGAAGAAATCAAAGAGGAAATAAAAAATACATAGAGACAAATGACAATGAAAACACAATAATCCAAAACCTATGGGATGCAGCAAAAGCAGTGCTAAGAGGGAGTTTATAGGAATACAAGCCTACTTCAAGAAACAAGAAAAATCTCAAATAAACAATCTAATGTTACACCTAAAAGAATGAGAGAAAGAAGAACAAACAAAACCCAAAGTTAGCAGAAGGAAAGAAATCATAAAGATCAGAGCAGAAATTAATGAAATAGAAACAAAGAAAACAATAACAAAGATCAATAAAACTAAAAGCTGGTTCTTTGAGAAGATAAAAAATATTGATAAACCATTAGCCAGACTCATCAAGAAAAAGAGGGAGAGGACTCAAGTCAATAAAGTTAGAAATGAAAAAGGAGAAGTTACAACAGACACCACAGAAATACAAAGCACCTTAAGAAACTACTACAAGAAATGCTATGCCAATAAAATGAACAACCTGGAAGAAATGGACAAATTCTTAGAAAAGAATGAACCAGGAAGAAATAGAAAAGATGGACAGACCAATCACAAACAATGAAATTGAAACTGTGATTAAAAATCTTTCAACAAACAAAAGTTCAGGACTACATGGCTTCACAGGTGAATTCTATCAAACATTTAGAGAAGAGCTAACACCCATCCTTCTCAAACTCTTCCAAAAAATTGCAGAGGAAGGAACACTCCCAAAGTCATTCTATGAGGCCACCATCACCCTGATACTAAAACCAGACAAAGATACTGCAAAAAAAGAAACTTACAGACCAATATCACTGATGATTATAGATGCA
This sequence comes from Globicephala melas, assembly GCF_963455315.2. NCBI lineage: Eukaryota > Metazoa > Chordata > Mammalia > Artiodactyla > Delphinidae > Globicephala > Globicephala melas. The sequence continues at coordinate 111,780,441 of NC_083318.1, read as the reverse complement.
AAAATCCTCAGAAATATGCTAGCAAATAGAATCCAACAACACATTAAAAGGATCATACACCATGATAATGTGGGATTTATCCCAGGTATGCCAGGATCCTTCAATATATGCAAATCAATCAATATGATACACCATATTAACAAATTGAAGAGTAAAAACCATGTGATCATCTCAATAGATGCAGAAAAAGCTTTTGACAAAATTCAACAATTTATGATAAAAACTCTCTAGAAAGTGGGCATAGAGGGAAGCTACCTCAACATAATAAAGGCCATATATGACAAACCCACAGCAAACATCATTCTCAATGGTGAAAAACTGAAAGCATTTCTTCTAAGATCAGGAACAAGACAAGGATGTACACTCTCACCACTATTATTCAACATAGTTTTGGAAGTCCTAGCCACAGCAATCAGAGAAGAAAAAGAAATAAAAGGAATACAAATTGGAAAAGAAGGAGTAAAACTGTCACTGTTTGCAGATGACATGATACTATACATAGAGAATGCTAAAGATGCCACCAGAAAACTACAAGAGCTAATGAATGAATTTGGTAAAGTTACAGGATACAAAATTAATGCACAGAAATCTCTTGCATCCCTATATACTGCTGGTGAAAAATCTGAAAGAGAAAATAAGGAAACCCTCCCAATTACCACTGCAAAAAAAAGAATAAAATACCTAGGAATAAACCTACCTATGGAGACAAAAGACCTGTATGCAGAAAACTATAAGACACTGATGAAAGAAATTAAAGATGATACAAACAGATGGAGAGATATACCATGCTCTTGGATTGGAACAATCAATATTGTGAAAATGACTATACTACCCAAAGCAATCTACAGATTCAATGCAATCGCTAACAAATTACCAATGGCATTTTTTACAGAACTAGAACAAAAAATCTTATAATTTGTATGGAGACACAAAAGACCCCGAATAGCCAAAGCAGTCTTGAGGGAAAAAAGCGGAGCTGGAGGAATCAGACACCCTGACTTCAGACTATACTACAAAGCTACAGTAATCAAGACAATATGCTAGTGGCACAAAAACAGAAATGTAGATTAATGGAACAAGATAGAAAGCCCAGAGATAAACCCACGCACCTGTGGTCAACTAATCTATGACAAAGGAGGCAAGGATATAGAATGGAGAAAAGACAGCCTCTTCAATAAGTGGAATAACTGGACAGCTACATGTAAAAGAATGAAATTAGAACACTCCCTAACACCATACATAAAAATAAACTCAAAATGGATTAGAGACCTAAATGTAAGACTGGACACTATAAAACTTAGAGGAAAACATAGGAAAAACACTCTTTGACATAAATCACAGCAAGATCTTTTTTGATCCACCTCCTAAAGTAATGGAAATAAAAACAAAAGTAAACAAATGGGACCGAATGAAACTTAAAAGCTTTTGCACAGCAAAGGAAACCATAAACAAGATGAAAAGATAACCCTCAGAATGGGAGAAAATGCTTGCAAATGAATCAATGGACAAAGGATTAATCTCCAAAATATATAAACAGCTCATGCAGCTCAATATTAAAAAAACAACCCAATCCAAAAATGGGCAGAACACCTAAATAGACATTTCTCCAAAGAAGGCATACAGATAGCCAAGAAGCACATGAATAGCTGCTCAACATCACTAATTATTAGAGAAATGAAAATCAAAACTGCAATGAGGTATCACCTCATACCAGTTAGAATGAGCATCATCAGAAAATCTACAAACAACAAATGCTGTAGAGGGTGTGGAGAAAAGGGAACCCTCTTGCACTGTTGGTGGGAATGTAAATTGATACAGCCACTATGGAGAACAGTATGGAGGTTCCTTAAAAACTAAAAATAGAATTACCATATGATCCAGGAATCCCACTACTGGGCATATACCCAGAGAAAACCATAATTCAAAAAGAGTCATGTATCACAATGTTCACTGCAGCACTATTTACAATAGCCAGGACATAGGAGCAACCTAAATGCCCATCAACAGACGAATGGATAAAGAAGTTGTGGTACATATATACAATGGAATATTAATCAGTCATAAAAAGGAACGAAATTGGGTCATTTGTCGAGATGTGGATGGATGTAGAGACTGTCATACAGAGTGAAGTAAGTCAGAAAGAGAAAAATAAATACCGTATATTAACGTATATATGTGGAACCTAGAAAAATGGTACAGATGAACTGGTCTGAAGGGCAGAAATTGAGACACAGATGTAGAGAACAAACTTATGGACACCAAGGAGAGAAAGTGGCAGGGGATTGGCTTGGTGGTGTGATGAATTGGGTGATTGGGGTTGATATGTATACACTGATGTGTATAAAATTGATGACTAATAAGAACCTGCTGTATAAAAAAATAAATAAAATAAAATTCAAAAAAAATTTCTAAGACAAAATCTCAGAGAATACTTGGCACCCTAGGGGTTGATTTATCAATATTTATACATTATACAAATTAAAAATCTTTGCTATCAGAAGACACCATTAAGAAAATCAGGCTAGGAGAAAAGTACATCTATTCTGAATATATGGCTTCACAGGTGAATTCTATCAAACATTTAGAGAGGAGAGTGATATAGACAACCGAATTTATAAAAGGGCAAAAGACTTCAACATATACTGTGCCAAACAAGATATGCAAGTGGCCAATAAGCCTATGAATAGATGTTTAACATCATTAGTAAAGATAAGGAAAATAAGACCTCAGTGAACTACAACTGACTAAAATTATAAAGAAGGATTATATGAAGTGTTGATGAGGATGTGGAACTGAAAATCTCATACATTGCTGCTAGGAATGAAAATAGTATGGCCACATTGGAAAAACAGTGTGGCAGTTCCTTATAAAGCTAAACACATCTTATATGTGACCCAGCAATTCCACTCTTAGGTATTTACCCAAGGGAAATGAAGACACATGTCTACAAACAAACTTGAACAAGAATAGGTTTGATATAACAGATATATTAAAAATGACCTACAAAAACAGAGCATGTATATGTTTTTCAAGTACATATGGAGCATTTGTAAAAATTGACTATGTATTGGGTAAAAATGGCAACCACAACACAATTCCAAGAATGGATATTACATAGATTACATTCTCTGATCACTAGAAAACAACAGTGAAATTTATCTCCCTCAACCCACATACCTTTAGTAATTTAAGTACTCACTGTTGGGTTAAAGAGGGAAATATGGTGACAATTAGGAAATGTTTTGACTATAAAGCTACTACATATTAGGACTCTAGGGATGCAGTTAAACATTACTTAGGAGTTAATGTACAACTTTAAATTTATTTATTAAAAAAGAAAAAGAAATAAGAAAAGTTAAACTTTCAATTTAAGAATCTACAAGGGAACATCAGAATAAACCAAAAGAATTTGAAGGAAGGAAATAATAAAGATAAGAGCAGATTTTAATAAAGTGGAAAACAAAGAAATAACAGCAGGTATTAGCAAAACCAAAACCTGGTTGCTTGAAAAGATGACTAAATTGACAAACTTGAAGCAAGTCTAATTTAAAATAAATAAACAAAAATAAGATTAGGAATGGAAAGGAGGCTACAAGTGCAAATACACTGGGCCTTAAAAATCTTAAGACTATATCATGGACAACTTATTTCAAATTTATTGAAAACTTAGAAGAAATTTTCTGGAAAAGAAGGTTTTTTTTGTTTGTTTGCTTGTTTGTTTTTTGTTTTTCTAAGAAGTAGCATAACATAATGATTAAGAGTGTAGCATCTGAGTCATACTGCCTGAGTCTGAATCCCAGCTTACCACTTACTCTGGCTATGATCTTGAGCAAATCAATTAAACTCTCAATTTTTCCATTTGGAAAATGTGAATAATCATAGTACTTTGTAGCATTGATATAAAGGTTGAAATAATGTTTGCAATATACATGAAATACTACCAGGCAAACATTAAGAGCTTATTTATAGTAATGTTTATTATTTTTATTAATATTAATTATCAACTCTAACTCAAGATTAAAAATAATGAATAAACCAATAGTAACTAAAAATTGAACAGTAAAAGTATACTGCTTCTATAGTCACCATTTCCACTGTCATATATGAGTTTTATCAGACTTTTATATAACAGTAGTTCTCAATTTTAATAAACTACTTCAGATAATTGCAATACAGGGTAAGCTATTCCATACATTTTACAAGGCAAATATAACCTTGAAAAGGACAATAACCTGGATAAAAAACAGCACAAGAAAAAAATAAACCATTGTCGTTTAACAATGTAGTTGTTGAATATAATTGCAAAATACTAAAAATCAGAAAGTCAGATTCAAGAGTCTGTTAAAAATACATTCTGACAAAGTATTCTGTGAAAGAAAAGGAAGATAGAATATCAGAAGAATCTATTAATGTAACACATATAAGCTCAAAGAAGTCAGAAAAAATAAGTTGATAAAATTTAACAAATTTATGATAAAAATGTTTCTCTCAGTAAGAATGCAAAGAAACTTCATAAGTTTCTTAACTTTAATTTCTGACAAAATAGATTTTGATGTTAAAATACATATTTCAAAAATTTGCAGTAAACATCATACTTAATGTTAAGATTCTAGCAGCATTTCCATTGAAGTAAGGAGTAGTGCTTCCCTGGTGGCGCAGTGGTTGAGAGTCCATCTGCCGATGCAGGGGACACGGGTTCGTGCCCCGGTCCAGGAAGATCCCACATGCCGTGGAGCATCTAGGCCCCTGAGCCATGGCCATTGAGCCTGCGTGTCCGGAGCCTGTGCTCCGGGAGAGACCACAACAGTGAGAGGCCCGCATACTGCAGAAAATAGTAAGGAGTAAATGTTAATTCCTGCACTCAACATTTCTATTTAATATTGTTCTGAGGCCCTACTTATTACAAAAGGAAAAGATAGAGAAAAACTATAAGAATTGGAAAAGAAGAGATAAAATATTCTTTATTAGATGATATAAACATCATTTAATTGGACAATTTACAAACTAGCAGAACTAATATGAATGATAATGTCACTAGATATGAACCCAACATACCTAAATCAATGGTTTTCTCATACACAATAACCCTTTAGATAGCATAATAGAAAAAAAAATCTCATTTTTTAAATTATAAAATATAAAGGGCATGTCAAGATAAGTATAACAAATTCTGTAAGAATTTATGAAGAAATTACAAAAAAAATTAATGACATGAAAGTAATTCATGAAAGTAAGACATTAAGTAATGGAGCAATATATATGGCATTAATTTAAATGTAGACTCACTATTGTAATGATAGAAATTCTATGCAAAGGAATCAGTATATTTCAATAAAAATCTCACCAAAGTGTTTCATGGAACTAGACAAGCTGTTTTTAAAGTTAATACAGAAGAGCAAAAGGTAAAAGCAAAAATTAGGCAAATTTGAAAAAGAATAAGTTGGAGAGGGGCAGGTCCTACTAGAAAGCAAAATTTAGAAAGCTGTGGAAATGACAGTGTGTATGAATGCAGAGACGAACAGACCAAGGGAACAGAATAGAGACACAGAAATAGAATCAGTGTATATGGAAACTTGATATATGACAGAGGTAACATTGTAAACCAGTGAACTAATCAATCAATGATGATGGGAAAATTGGTAATCCACATGGAATGTATAATACTAGTAATAATAATGGATTCCTCAATCAAACCATATCCAAGAAGAAAAATTATTCCTAGGGAGAGGTTCTGATGAAAACATTCAAGGCAAAACTTTAAAACTTTTTAAAGAAAATAAAGGATAATACCATTATAATGCTGAGGTAGTGACAGATTTTTTTAAAAAAAAACAAGCAAGAATGTTAATAGATTTGACTATGTTAAAATTTATTTTAAGAAAAGAGAACAAATTCTGCATTCAAACAGATAATATAAGCAAAGTGGAAAGGGAAGCCAGAAACTGGGCAAAGAATTTTTTAAAAATAGATAAAATCAAAACAGGATTGAGAAACAGTAAGGAAGAGTCTCTGGAGCTTAACATCGAGTTTTCACCACTTATTAGCTGGATGACCTTTGGCAAGTTACTTCACATCTATGTACCTTAGCTCCCTATGTACAAAACAGGGATAATAAGTTTCTCCAACTCAGGGTTGTTGTAAAGATCAAATGGGTTAGTTATTGAATATAAGATTACCCAAACAGGACGAAGCATATCATAAGCATTCAATAAATTTTAGCAATTATTTTAAAGGATTAGTATCAAAATATAGAGAGAAATCCTAAAAGTAAGTAAGAAAAAGACAATTTAATAGAAAAAAATGGGCAAATACTAGTGTTTCAAGAGGACACCCAAATGTCCAAAAAACATTAGAAAAGGTGATCAACTCAGTAGTAATCAGAGAAACACAAATTAAAAATACAGTGAGATGCCATTTCATGCTCATCAGATTGGCATAATTCAAAGTGTAGGGCTATGGAGTAGTAGAAACCCCACAAACTGTTGGTAAGAATGTAAACTGCTACAACCAATATTGAGAATAATCGACATTATCAAGGAACATTGATGATGATTATACTAGGCAATTCAGCAATTGTACTTCTGAGATATAAACCCTAGGAAATTTTTAATAAAGGTGCTCCAAAAAAACATGTACAAAACTATTTTTAACAATATTGTTTGTAATAGTAAATTAGCGGAAGCAAACTAAATATCTTTCAGTAGAGGAATGGATAAATGATACTGTGTTATTGCCATATAAAGAACTACTACACGTGATTATAATGAATGAACAAGAGCTACGTCTATCAACATGAACAAACATCAAAATGTAATGTTAATCACAACTTGCTGCATTACATCCCATCTCTTCTCACCTACTCATACCACTCTAAGAATTTCTTTCTTTCCTGCATGAGCAAATTTTCCATTTCTACTGGATTATCCCCATGAGCATGCAACTTGCTATCCTTACCCTTTCTTATGTTCCCTTCTAGCTACCATCCAATTTCCTGCTACTTTACAGCAGAATTCTTTGAAAGGGTTGATTATACTTGATATCTACAATTCCCCTGCCCTCTTCCCTTTTTGTGTGTGGGGGGGAGGGGGCAGTGGTCACACCCGTGTCATGCGGGGATCTTAGTTCCCAGTCCAGGGACCGAACCCATGCCCCCTGCCTTGGGAGCAGAGAGTCTTAAGCACTGGACCACTAGGGAATCTCCCCCTCTTCTCTTTCTTAATCTTTCTAAATTCTCTTTCACATTTCAACAGCAGATGCCTCAAAGTATTATTCCCAAATTTTGTGTCTGCTTCTTTTATCAATTTTATATTTTCAATAGATAATAGAGTCAAATGTTTCCGAAATTTAAAAAAAAAATATTTTATATGTTGTGAAAACACTTTTCTATCCTACTCTTTTTTCTCCACTCTTTTTACTCCTCTCGCCAAACTATTATTTATTTCTTGTGTATTATTCAGCTTACTTGTGCACACACAAGCAAATGCAAATTTATTTATACTGGCTGATTGCTGCAGAATTCTTTTTTCACTTGATGTATCTTGGAGGCCATTTCACATTAGCACATAAGAGGTTTTCAATTATTTTTTATGCGTCTAGTATTTGATTGAATGGAGATACCATATAATTTATTTTGCCACATTATTATTGATGAACATTTCGAGTTTCCACACTTTTACATTTACAAGCAATGCTGTGATAAATGACCTTGTATATGTGCATTTTGCATGTGTGTAGATTAAACATATGTAGATGAATTTCTAGAAGCTAAACTCCTAGTTCAAAGCAAAAAATGTGTTTATTTTTGAAAGATATTACTAAATTTCTTTTCTAGTAATATGTGGGAGTACCTGCTCTCCCTAGACTCTCAAAGAAATTCTATTGTCAAATTATTACAATTTTTCCCTCATTATTTCAAGTAGAAAATAGTAAGTAGTTTTAACTTATGTTTCTTTAAGTAAACAAAGTTGAATATTTTTTCATAGGTTGAAAATTTTGTATTTATTTTTCTGTGAATTGTCCATTTTTATCCTTTGTCATTTTTTCAGTTGGGTTATTGTTCTTATCAGTTTCTAGGAGCTCTTTAAATATTGGAGATATTAGTCATTTTCTCTCACATATTTTTCCTTTTTTGTCACTGGCATTTAACTTTGTGAATTTTTTTATCCCATGCAGAAGTTTATTTTTTATTTTAACTGAAGTATAATTGGCTTACAATATTATATTAATTTCAGGTGTACAACATAGTAATTCAATATTTTTATAGAATATACTCCAAAGTTATTATAAAATGTCAACTATATTCCCTGTGCTGTATATTAAATCCTTGTAACTTTTATTTATTTATTTAGTTTATTTTTTGGCTGCGTCGGGTCTTAGTTGCAGCACACGGGATCTTGGTTGAGGCATGTGGGATCTTTTTCGATACGGTGCTCTGTCTGCTTGGGTTTCTCTCTAGTTGCGGCACTCAGGCTTCTCTCTAGTTGTGGCATGTGGCTTTTCTCTCTCTAGTTGTGTCATGTGAGCTCTATTTCTATATTTCTTTATACTTATACAGTGGCCTGTTTGCCTATATATGTACAGTATCACGTTGTTTTAATTGCAGGATTGAGGCTTTAAATGCAAGGTTTTAATATCTGATCAAGCTAACCTCTCCATCATTGCCCTTCTTCATCAGAATTTCTTTGCTATTATTGTTTATTTTTCCAGATGAACATGGCATCCATTTTTCTAGTGCTTCAAATCCCATTGGTATTTTTATTGGGAACACATTACATTTATAAATTAACTTTAGAAATTAACTTTCAGAGAATCGACATCATTGTAACATTGAGGTTCTAACCCAAGATCTTGGTATGTTATTCATTTGAGAAGGATTTCTTTCATATGGTTTTGCATGTTTGTTCTGGCAAGTTTCTTTCATATAATCTTGCATATTTCCTTTGATTTCTAGGTATTTTATTTTATTTTTTTATTGCTCATGAAAAATGAGTCTTTTTTATCATAGCTGCAAATTGTTTATTGTTAGTTTATACGAAATCTGTACTTCTAATATTAATTTATACTGTATCATCTGATGGAATGATCTTGTTTGTATTAGTTTTTAGTTGATTTTCTTGGCTTTTACAGGTAATAACGTTGGCAAAAAGTTATAACTTTTTATAATAACGTTGGCAAAAAGTCATAATTTTACCCCTTACTTTCCAAATTTTATGCCTCTAAATATTTCCTCTTTTCTCATTATGTTGATGATTATGGTGGGCTTTTTATTTATTTATTTTTTGTGCGTGACTTCTGTGGCAATATCTCTAGCGTTTACCCATCAAGTATGATGTTGGCTTATTGGTTGATATAGTTAATACATATAGTATTAAGGAAATCTACATTCATTTTCATTACCTCATGTTTGACTCATCTTTGAAAAGTTTACTCAAGATAGCTTTATGGGAACAGTATTTGTTGATTTCTTGAAAGTCAGAACTGTTTCTCTGTAGCCTTTAAAATTGGATATAATTCTGGCTTAATATAAATTTGTAAGTAATCCTTTACTTACTCACTACTATAGGGAGACATGATTCTAATTTGATGTTTCCCTTGCTTATAAATATGATGGTTGTAAAACGTATTGTTCAGACAGTGGCAATTCTAAGAGTAAAGGAGTATTCTATCAGTAATTATACTGGAAAAAAAGCCATAAACTGGGACTGCCCTCCCAACATCTGCCCCTCACCAAAACAAGCCTGAGATATATGGTACACTAACAGTAAATGATTTCTTCTCTGTTCTTGGTTACCCAAGATTTATTTCTTTACAATTAAAGTTTAACAACTTTATTTAAAATATATCTCAGTGCTGAATATTCTGTGTTAAGTGTTCCAGTTTCTAAGGCACATGGGAAATTTCAAAGTGTAGATTCGAGTGTTTTTGGGTTTCAAGAAAGTTTTTTGAGTTATACTTTTTCAGTGTTTCAGTGTTATACTTTTTTCCATTACTTTGCTCTTATCTCTAATCCTCTTTAACCCTTAATTTCAATTTGATTGCTTTTCTCATTTCTGGTGTCTGTCCCTTACTGTGCTCCCCATGTATGATCTATTTCGTGTTATTTTTAATTGCACTTTATTTCTGTAATTAAGATATATTTATATATTTCATTTCTGAGTTCTGCCAGATCACATTTTGTCTTCTATTGTTCATCATTTGTTTCTTTAGATTTTTGCATTTCTCTTTTATAATATTCCTTCAGAGATGTAATTACCTCATCAAGTTTGAAAATTTCCATGGGAAAAACCTTAGAGATAATTTGTATCAGTCCACGGCACCACATTTTTATGAGTGTTCTTCACCTGCTGATAACATTTGCAGCTTTAATCAAATTTTTTTCTTAGGCTTTTATTGATACTGTGTCATTACTTTTCATTGAATGAATTGTAGTTTCCTGGACTAATAACTATTGGTAGAAATTTTCTGTGAGGAGTTCAATAAGGTGAGGGTAGTCTTCTAGGAAACAGTACCCAAAGGTCTCTTTTTTTGGTTTTGTTTCTACATAGGCAGGCTGTTTCTGATAAATAACACTCATCTTTATCTAGCTGTGTCTCCACTGATCTTATGAACTAACTACATCCAAGAGGGTACTGCCCCAAGTCTTGTTCATTTCAGTTATCATACTTGAAAGCAAATGACATGGGTTTTATAATTCAGGATGAGCTCCTTATTTTCAGAAAATGTATTTTATCCAAGACAAGTAGGGAAATGCTGAGTTACACAGTTGTGTTTCTATCAGAAATTTTCCTTTCTCTTTGAACCCATTCCAATCAACATTTCTCCCGACCATCCCACTGAAAGATTTCTTGTCAAACGTTATCAATAACCTTTACATTGCTCATTCCAATAGCCAAATTTTAGATGTCACTTTATGTGACTTACTGAGAGGTACATAGAAACCCTCAGTTATATACATGATGTTTAACTTCTTAAAAATTATGAGAAATAAATGTAACATAATGTTAAGATTTGATAAAACTGGGTGGTTGGTACACTAGTATTTTGCTTATTCTCTATTTTTGTCAATGCATTTGAAATATTTCATTTTATTTTTTAAGAAGGTGGAAACAGATTAATCTCTTAAGGGAATATACAGCAAATATATAGAATAAGAAGGACTCATGGAATTGTAATAGGGAAGAACAAATCTGACTCTCTATTGGATTTGCTTCTTTTACTTTAACCTTTGTATTCTATTGCTGTTGCTACAAGTTAAGAATGTTGCCTATAACCTGAAATATACAGGATAGCTCATCCTCAAGACTCTTACATTTAAAGGTATAACATTTCCATTCATATAGAGATGAAAAGTTGCAGAACAGACAATAACATTTGTCTTGTTGAAGTTTCTTCTTTTTTTTGTTAGAGTACTGTATAGTTGATTTACAATGTTGTGTTACTTTCTGTTCTACAGCAAAGTGAATCAGTTATACATATATACACTATTTTTTAGATTCTTTTCCCATACAGGTCATTATGTTGAGAGTTTATAGGAACCTTGTGACCAGACACACATGGACAGCTGCAAGTACAAAGGATTCTGGTACCAAGAAGTTTGCAGCAACAAACCACACCCTCTCCCTTTTTAGTATAAAAGAAACCTGAATTCTAACTTGGGCAAGATGGTTCTTGGGACACTAGTCCACCATCTTCTAGGTCTGCTGGCTTTCCAAATAAGGTTGCTATTTTTTGCCTCAACAGCTCATTCCTCGATTTATTGGCCAGTAGTGTGGCGAGCAGTACTGTACTGGACTTGGTAACAAAATGAATACAGAATTTATTGTGCCTGAGGAACTGATTGAAGTAATTGGCAAAGATTAAAATCCACTGAAGTTTAAACAAATCTGAGGGCAAAAGAATTTTACCTGGATCCTTATTTCCTCAGATGCCTAGTAATGACTCAAGATGTTACTGATGTCACCTAGAAAAGGCAGTTTAGTCTATCATTTTAGAGACAATTGTACCTGATTATTTAAAAAACTACATACACACAATAAATATATAACAATTTTTCTATGGATCAGACTTATATGCTAGTTATTAGGACTACAGTGATGAATAAGATGAAAATGGGGAAAAAATATCTAGCTTCAAAGAGTTCACAGTCTAGTGGGGAAGATAGACAAATAAACAGTTATATTTTTAAAAGTGCTGTAATAATGTCATAATAGCAATGTGTGGGGTGCCACGGGGGCAGAGAGCTGTGAGAATGAGCCTCCTATATGTCAATAGAGATCTGTGCTCACAGAGAAACTTTACCCAGAGCCATGCTGTCAGCAACTATGTTCCCAAATCTACCATAATTATTAATCCTAACTGCCAAATCCAGGGCCTCCCACTAGAATTTATTATACTCCAGGTTTTGTGATTTTTTTAAAGTAATAAGGCATTTGTTAAACTCAACACATTCTTAGGAAGTTTTTATACTCCAATTTAAGTGCCACATGGCTAACTTAATCAGATTTTTCCCTCTGCTTCTAAAATATCCTCATCAAAACAACAACCAGCAAGTAAGGACTTTGTTAATCAGAATGTGGGGCATTCAGAATTTATCCTCTCAATAATCTAGTTGATAAGAGATACAAATAAAAACCTCTCTCAGGAGAAAGTACTGAAATGATTTTCTCAAGCAAAAACCATTCGTTAGGTATTAACTGGCTCCATCTGATGATGCTATGAGTTTAGTTTTGGGTCAAAGCAAGTACAGCGGCAGCTATAATGAGGATCAAGAGGAAGACAAATCTAAAAATGTCCATCCAAATGGTAGCATTAAACAGAAATTGTCTAACTATTAACAGATCAATAACAGGGTTTTTTCCTGGACTGCTGTTCACAAGTGTAATATCGTACCTGTATTTAAGTAGCTATTTTCCTCTTGGATTTATATCTGTCCTCAAAAAAAAAAAAAAAAAAAAGCACCATGGGGCAAAATCCTCCTGGCTGAGAAGATTTATACCTTTGGCATTGCCATTATTGCTCCAAGCCTTCAGGTCTCCTGCCATCAGGTAAATAGATTTTACAAAGTGAGATGGCTTTTATATTGGAAGCTGCAATAGAGAAAACTTGTGCCCCTTTCGGGAAGGAATGCCATCTGCATTTCTTGGGGTAGCTTAATAAAAACGGGAATACCAAATTGCTATTCTGTGAACTAGGAAACTCACAGAAGAATGGTTTCTGTATTTAGAGATCATTTCCCTTAAAATTAATTAATTAATTAATATAACTGTCAGCATCACCCTTATTTTAACCACAATGATTTTCTCCCTAATTAGGTCCTAAAACCTTAAAGTTGAGAGAAGTAATTTCCTAGAATCAATGTTTCATTTAGGCAAATCATGCTATTACTAACCATGTTATTGCTAAGAGGAAAGTTGATATTTACCTGTAGAACCCAATTGTACGTACGTTATGGAAGAGGAATTTTAGTAATTAGGTGTAAATTCCAGAGAAAATAAGGTTCTACCTGGGAATATCTCTGGTGTCTCTGCTTGTAAGAAGTAGAAATGGCATCATAATTCTAGTTTATAGGGTAGAATAATTGCCTCAGTTTTCTGAATTGGATTTTAGCTAAAAGTTCTATAGGATCATTTAGACCTTTGACAGATAACGTATCTAGGGAAAAAAATGTACATAACATTTAATCAGTTTCATTCCTCTACAGTATATGCTCTTGCCAGGACAGTCTTTTTGATACAATTCACTTCATGTCTCAATCTCTGCTGAAAACCATTAAACAGGGCCTTATTGATTGTAGAATAATGTCAAAATCCCTAAATACAACACTGAAGGGTGTTCATCATCTTGCCCACACTACTCTTCCACAGTCCTTTCCACTACTAACTTCTTAAGCATCCTATTTTCTGTCTACAATTGCTGCTTGGAATTTCCTTCAATACTCTCTGCTTTACCTGTCTGAGTGACTCTCTCCTTCCCTATCATCTTTTTTCTCCTCTCACACACATACCTCAAAACACAATGCAAATCTGCCTTCATGAAACCTTCCCTGATAATTCTGGTTAAATGCAACCCATCACACTTTGAACTTGATACTTTTCTTTAGAGTTTTCACATGATAGATTCTTCTATAATTTTTGTAAAATATACTTATGGATTGTTTTTTCAAAGATGTTTCTTGGACACCTACTATAGGCCAGGCATAATCCTGGTATTAGAACAGGACAGAGAACAACTTCACGGACTTCATATTCTAGTAGGAGGAATAGATAAAAAATAGAAATAAGGAGAGATGGAGAAGGAGAAGAAGAGAGAGAGGAAAAGAAACAAATAAGCACAAATAAATAATATGTTTTAAGAAATGCTATGCGTAGAAGAAACAAACAAGGGGCTGATTTAAAACCATCACAGAAGCTGAGGAATTTTACATAGGGGCTATATTAGTCAAGGTTCTCCAGAGAAACAGAACAGAGAGGGAAATTAAGAGGAATTAAGTCATATATTATGGTGAAGACCCACAGTCTGTCTTCTGGAAGATGGAGACACAGGAAAGCCAATGGGGTAGTTTATTCTGAGTCTGAAGGCCTGAGAACCAGGGAGTGATGGAGGAAGTCTTCATCTAAGGGCTGGAGAAAACCCGTGTCCCAGCTTAATTGGTTATTCAGAAACGGGGTGAATTCTCCCCTTCACCTTTTGTTGTATTCAGGCCCTCAGTGGATTGGATAAAGCCTACCCACATTAAGGAGGGCAATCTTCTTTACAGAGTCCACCTATTCAAATGTTCTTCTCATCTGAAACACCATCTCAGACACATTCAGAAATGATGTTTAGTCAAATATCTGGGCATCTCATGACCCAGTCAAGTTGACACAAAATTAACCATCATGGGTGGTCAGGGAAGACCTTGCTGAGAAGGTGAAACTTAAGCTGAGAGGTAAGGTTATGAAGAATACAGCTGTGGAAAGGGTGGAGGAGGAACTTTTCAGGCAGAGACAAAGGCATATCAAAATCCTTAGGAGGAGAAAAGAGCTTGCATTCTCGAGGAAATAGAAGACTATGCATAAAGCAAGAGGGGAGCATGCAGATTTTTGTGAGCCAAGGAAAGACGTTTAGATTTTATTCTGAGTGCAATGGAAAGCCATTGGAGGGCTCTATATGAGGAGATGACAGTTTCTGTTTTAAATGTTGTCATGTAAAATGAACAATTACTCGGTCCTTGGCAGGGAAAATGGACTGAGGCAAATAGAGGATAATAGGGAAGGTGGTTAGAATGTTACAGTAATCCAGATTTAGGATATCTTGTATCCCACATACAAAGCAGAGCAGCTTTGACTCTGCTTCCATGGAAGGGTGAGGTCAATGTTCCTTCCAGTGGAACTGAGTAGAGGCTTGTGACTGCTCTAAACCGTAGATTGTGGCAGCAGTGGCATCATGGCTTGGATACTAGACAATAAAAGAATACAGCTTCCTCCTTGCTCTTTCTCTTTGGGACACTCACGATGTGGGAAGCCAGCCACCATGCTGTGAGGAAGCCCAAATTACCTTCTGTGGAGAGACCCCATGGAAAGACCCAGATGGAGAGGAACTGAGACGTACAGCACCCGGCCAGCATCAACCACCCAATGTGTGAGTTGATCAGATGGCTTTAGCTTCCAGCGTGTCCCTATCATGCCCTGTCTGAATTCCTGATCCACAGAATCTGTGGGCATTAAAAAAAAGAAAAATGTCGTTTGATACAACTAAAGTTTGGGAGTAATTTTTTTTTAGCAATAGATAAGAAATGGGTGGTGACACAGAAGGTGACAAGAAGGCAAATTCATGATACATTTTGGAAATACAATGTATAAGATTTGCTCATGAAATGGATGTATGGATTAAGAAGAGGGAATAAAGGATGATTCCTAGATATTTGGCTTTAGTAACAAAGTAGAGAGTTGCTCCATTAACTGAGGTTAAGAAGACAGGAGGATTTGGATGACAGATCTGGAAGGGGCAAAGCTGATCTTTTCTACCAGATTTTAAGCTCTATGAGAGCAGAGAAGAGTTTTACCTATTTCCTCCATGGCACAAAGCACAGCGTCTTTTGAGTAATAAGTGCAATAAATATCACCTAAATTGAACTGTGAAGAAGCTACTGCCTACGAATGCCCCAATGAGATCATCCTGCTGAAAGCATTTATCTAAAATATATATGGATATAAATGAAGATGCACTTTTAACATTTATATAAAGAGAATTGACATATTACATCAATTAATCACACTTGGCAAGAGAAGGATACATAAACTAACTTGCTCTCTTTCAGACTTTGGCTGCACACAGTCCAGTGATATAAGGAACTGGAAAATGTATGGTTAATTTGGCTCATGGAGACGTGCATATATTAAAATGGGTCATATCAGTCCCCCAAATGAGGAATTGTTGCTCCACGTTGTGTTCTGTAAACAAAACCTTCATGCTGGACTTCCCTGGTGGTGCAGTGGTTGGGAGTCCATCTGCCAATGCAGGGGACACGGGTTTGAGCCCTGGTCGGGGAAGATCCCACATGCCTCGGAGCAACTAAGCCCGTGCGCCACAACTACTGAGATTGCGCTCTAGAGCACGCCAGCCACAACTACTGAGCCCGCATGCCACAACTACTGAAGCCTGCGCGCTTAGAGCCTGTGCTCTGCATGTAACAAGAGAAGCCACTGAAATGAGAAGCCCGCGCAATGCAACGGAGAGTAGCCCCCGCTCACCACAACTAGAGAAAGCCCCGCACACAGCAACGAAGACCCAATGCAGCCAAAATAAATAAATAAATTAATTAATTAAAAAAAAAAACTTCATGTTTCTTGCTTATGGCTAATTCTACCTCGTGCTTGTATGACCTTGGCCTTTTCTTTACAGCCTGTTTGCTTAGATGTGTATGAGCCAAGGCTTCTTTATAAAGTGCCTAATTGAATATATTCACTCCATAATTTCTGGGAACTTTCCTGATGGGTCCAGGACTTTAAATAGATGCAATATCAAAGGTAACAGAGCTCCAGTGACAGAAGGGCTACTCTACAGGGAATTCTCCAGAATCACACCTAAGTGGTAGCTACGTCTTTCTGGGCTCCCTCTGTTTCTGTAGTGTCCAAGGGGAAAGCCATACCACCTGCATTCTTGGTGTTTGACACTGTGCTTTACTCAAACTTGCCCACTTTGTAAATACCTTCACAGGATCTGCCTTTCCTTTTCTTTCTGGCACCTAAGTTAAGAATTTATCCCTCTTAAAATATTTGCCGATCTCATTTATATTCAAAGGGCAAATATGAACTCTGGAGACATGTCCTCTGGCCACATTGTTTACCTATGAGTTTCTGGGGAGGGTGAGGAGTGTTATGTGTGGGAAAAGGCAAAAGTCTTGAAAATATGACTCACAGCCCCAGCCACTGGACACACAGACACTTTTTCTAAAGTGCCCCTAACTATCTCAGGGAAAAGCTTTAGCTCTTCAATGATAAAGATGCTTAATGACAAAGATGTCCCTTTTTCGATTATTTTCCTTTGGAAAGGAAGTTCATATAATCAACTCAGTTGGCTTGTCTTTTAAAAAATGATAGTCCTGTGTAAGTTGTGAATGTTCATCCCTTACTAAATGCTCATTCTAATTAAACAAGCTCTCCACGTTGAACAAGAAAATTGATTTTCTGTTTAAGATTTTTGTCGATAAATTCTTGGTGATTAGGGAGGTTAGTTAGTTATTAAGTCTTAATATATAGTTGTAACTTAAAGGCCATTGGTTTTCAAATAATGTTCAATGACCTATCAGGTTTCCTGAGTTTCCACTGTTCATAATCCTCTATTTCATTCAGTGGCCAAACCAGTTTCTATTTCCAACAATGGGAAGAGTTTTCATAAAGGATTGAAAAATCCTACCTCTATTGGCCTTCAGGACATCCCATGCCCAAAGAGTATAACACCCCCAGCATCTTTCTTTTTTTTTCTTTTCTTTTCTTTTTGTTTTTTTTTATATAGAAGGTGGATCCAAATTTTTAAAAAATCTTCTCAATATAAGATGGAGAAAGCTTGGTATCAGGTAGAGTGGAGGAAAAAGGCAGCTACTAGAGGTAATACCCTCTTTTACTCATTGCTGCCCCTCTTCTGCCTCTCTGACTTAGCAGCTGGAGGCTTCAGAAATTAAGGAAACACCTTTATAGTTACTTTTAAATTTACAAAACCACTTTTGTTCACTGCAGACATTTGAAACAACATCAAGGTGTATACATAGTGTCCTCAACACAATGGAACCTTTGTTCTTTCTGCCCTACTTAGGGCTAGTCACTGGTATTGGGTTAATGTGTACCTTTTAAGCCCTTTTTTTCTATGCACACCTACAGGCACACATGTACATGCACGTGAGTACATGTACCACAAAGAAGCATGTGTGGCTGTGTTGTTATTATTGTGGTCATAATGGAATCATGCAATTCAGTATCCCAGCTAACTTTTTCACCAATGTATCATGGACAGTAACATGTAAATACTATTCCATATTAGACATGACCAAAAATATTTAGAGAAAACTGATTTATTATTTAAACAAACTAATCAGCATCAAAATTTTTGTTCTCTTTACACTAATTCCATTGGAAGTCTAGCTATATTCTTTCTACAATGCTACCATATTCTGAAATCGTTTTCTCTTTTTGATCTGTTTTAGATAATCTATCTCTTTGCTTTGGGACCTCAGAGCAAATGGGGCATACATTTTTTGTTTTACATATATTATGTTTTTTGAAAATAGGCCCATTTCAATAGGCAGAATTCAGCTTTTCAGAGAACATGTGTGTGCCACCCATGGCATGTCAGTTTGTTGACAAAGGAAGCAGGAAATAAAATACTTGTGAGGTCTGTTAGGAGGGTGCCTAATGTAACTGGGTTCTTGCCTCAAGATACAGGCAAAATCCATCAGTGTTTGCTGTGTCATCTGGAAGAGATAATGTTATTTCCTTTCCTTTTTTTCACTTAGTTAAAATATTTTATTCATTCTGCTAAATCACTTGATAAAGGGAGGTGTCAAATATTCATTTTGGATAATCTTAGAAGAACATTCTAAATTTTTCAATTAAAACTTTTACAGGTTTGGTTATGGACTAAGGACAGGTCTAAACACTTTCTTGTTACAAACCCACTCCACTTTCATATTTTCTGCATTATCTTTTGAGTCTCATTTATTCATTACTCAAAAGTAAAAACAAACTTGTGCAGTGAATAAGGGACCATTTTCTTTTGTGGGTGTTTCATTTTTGGCTTCTTAGAACACTGCCAGGGCCAACACTAATTATTTGCCATTGTTTGTTTTAGTTCTCTACCGAGGTGGGTGGATAGAAGACCAGCTTTTCTATTGATGTTTTTATGTATTATTTTCTTACTTTTCCGTAGGTTGAAAACCCTGCCTCTGCTGTTTCACTCATTGTGACAAAAAAGGGCCTACTTAAACATAAGGTTTTATAAATGCTTCAGCAAGTGTCCTTTAGTACAGACGCACCTATCTGGCTAAAAGAAGGCAAGCCTTCCCTTCCAACTCCTCCTGCATTAAAGAAAACAAAATCAACTGGTGATATTGCTTTGGTCCAAATGTATATGTATCTGGAGGCATGAATGTAGGCTACAACCAAAAATTAAATTCTCCTGTTTATTTTGAAATCTCATGAATGCTTAAAGAAATTTAATCCAAGAGGATATTATGCAAAGGTATTACTCTATTATATATGTATGTAGCTATTGATGCCAAGAATGATACTGAAGACAGTGGAGACATACTTTATATTCTTTAGAAAGTAGTGTATAATGGCAAGTGCTATCTGACAGCATTAAACGTTAGTGAAAGAAAATGTTGAAAATTTATTTAGTGGAAATATAGGTTTTATGTTTTGCTTGTAACATTTTCTTTCAACATTAGAATTTTAAATGCAAAGTTGAGCATGTCATTGCAGTGATTAACTTATCCTCATGGTTTTCAGGTCCCTGGTCCTGGCCTCCATCTCCAGCCCAGCCACCCTTCAGGACACCACATATATCCTTTTTTTTTTTTTTTTTACATCTTTATGGGAGTATAATTACTTTACAATGGTGTGATAGTTTCTGCTTTATAACAAAGTGAATCGGTTATATATATACATATGTTCCCATATCTCTGCCCACTTGCGTCTCGCTCCCTCCCACCCTCCCTATCCCACCCCTCTAGGTGCTCACAAAGCACCGAGCTGATCTCCCTGTGCTATGTGGCTGCTTCCCACTAGCTATCTATTTTACATTTGGTAGTGTATATATGTCCATGCAACTCTCTCCCTTTGACACAGCTTACCCTTCCCCCTCCCCATATCCTCAAGTCCATTCTCTAGTAGGTCTGCATCTTTATTCCTGTCTTACCCCTAGGTTCTTCATGACATTTTTGTTTCTTAAATTCCATATATATGTGTTAGCATACGGTATTTGTCTTTCTCTTTCTGACTTACTTCACTCTTTTAGACAGACTTTAGGCCCATCCACCTCATTACAAATAGCTCAATTTCGTTTCTTTTTATGGCTGAGTAATATTCCATTGTATATATGTGCCACATCTTCTTTATCCATTCATCTGATGATGGACACTTAGGTTGTTTCCATCTCCTGGCTATGGTAAATAGAGCTGCAATGAACATTTTGGTACATGACTCTTTTTGAATTATGGTTTTCATAGGGTATACGCCCAGTAGTGGGATTGCTGGGTCATATGGTAGTTCTATTTGTGGTTTTTAAAGGAACCTCCATACTGTTCTCCAAAGTGGCTGTACCAATTCACATTCCCACCAGCAGTGCAAGAGTGTTCCCTTTTCTCCACACCCTCTCCAGCATTTATTGTTTCTAGATTTTTTGATGACAGCCATTCTGACTGGTGTGAGATGATATCTCATTGTAGTTTTGATTTGCATTTCTCTAATGATTAATGATGTTGAGCATTCTTTCATGTGTTTGTTGGCAGTCTGTATATCTTCTTTGGAGAAATATCTATTTAGGTCTTCTGCCCCTTTTTGGATTGGGTTGTTTGTTTTTTTGTTATTGAGCTGCATGAGCTGCTTATAAATTAATCCTTTGACAGTTGCTTCATTTGAAAATATTTTTCCCATTCTGAGGGTTGTCTTTTCGTCTTGTTTATGGTTTCCTTTGCTGTGCAAAAGCTTTCAAATTTCATTAGGTCCCATTTGTTTATTTTTGTTTTTATTTCCATTTCTCTAGGTGGTGGATCAAAAAGGATCTTGCTGTGATTTATGTCATAGAGTGTTCTGCCTATGTTTTCCTCTAAGAGCTTGATAGTTTCTGGCCTGACATTTAGGTCTTTAATCCAATTTGAGCTTATTTTTGTGTATGGTGTTAGGGAGTGTTCTAATCTCATACTTTTACATGTACCTATCCAGTTTTCCCAGCACCACTTATTGAAGAGGCTGTCCTTTCTCCACTGTACATTCCTAGCTCCTTTATCAAAGATAAGGTGACCATATGTGCGTGGGTTTATCTCTGGGCTTTCTATCCTGTTCCATTGATCTATCTTTCTGTTTTTGTGCCAGTACCATACTGTCTTGATTACTGTAGCTTTGTAGTATAGTTTCAAGTCAGGGAGCCTAATTCCTCTAGCTCCATTTTTCCTTCTCAAGATTGCTTTGGCTATTCGGGGTCTTTTGCGTTTCCATATAAATTGTGAAATTTTTGTTCTAGTTCTGTGAAAAATGCCAGTGGTAGTTTGATAGGGATTGCATTGAATCTGCAGATTGCTTTGGGTAGTAGAGTCATTTTCACAATGTTGATTCTTCCAATCCAAGAACATGGTATATCTCTCCATCTGTTTGTATCATCTTTAATTTCTTTCATCAGTGTCTTATAATTTTCTGCATACAGGTCTTTTGTCTCCTTAGGTAGGTTTATTCCTAGATATTTTATTCTTTTTGTTGCAATGGTAAATGGGAGTGTTTTCTTGATTTCACTGTCAGATTTTTCATCATTAGTGTATAGGAATGCCAGAGATTTCTGTGCATTAATTTTGTATCCTGCTACTTTACCAAATTCATTGATTATCTCTAATAGTTTTCTGGTAGCATCTTTAGGATTCTCTATGTATACTATCATGTCATCTGCAAACAGTGACAGCTTTACTTCTTCTTTTCCTATTTGGATTCCTTTTATTTCCTTTTCTTCTCTGATTGCTGTGGCTAAAACTTCCAAAACTATGTTGAATAAGAGTGGTGACAGTGGGCAACCTTGTCTTGTTCCTGATCTTAGTGGAAATGGCTTCAGTTTTTCACCATTAAAGATGTTGGCTGTGGGTTTGTCATATATGGCCTTTATTATGTTGAGGAAAGTTCCTTCTATGCCTACAATCTGCAAGGTTTTTTTCGTAAATGGGTGTTGAATTTTGTTGAAAGCTTTCTCTGCATCTATTGAGATGATCATATGGTTTTTCTCTTTCAGTGTGGTAATATGGTGTAACACGTTGATTGATTTGCTTATATTGAAGAATCTTGCATTCCTGGAATAAACCCCACTTGATCATGGTGTATGATCCTTTTAATGTGCTGTTGGATTCTGTTTGCTAGTATTTTGTTGAGGATTTTTGCATCTATATTCATCAGTGATGTTGGCCTGTAGTTTTCTTTCTCTGTGACATCCTTGTTTGGTTTTGTTATCAGGGTGATGGTGGCCTCGTAGAATGAGTTCGGGAGTTTTCCTCCCTCTGCTATATTTTGGAAGAGTTTGAGAAGGATAGGTGTTAGCACTTCTCTAAACGTTTGTTAGACTTTGCCTGTGAAGCCATCTGGTCCTGGGCTTTTGTTTGTTGGAAGATCTAAAATCACAGTTTCAATTTCAGTGCTTGTGATTGGTCTGTTCATATTTTCTATTTCTTCCTGGTTCAGTCTTGGCAGGTTGTGCATTTCTAAGAATTTGTCCATTTCTTCCAGGTTGTCCATTTATTGGCATAGAGTTGCTTGTAGTAATCTCTCATGATCTTTTGTATTTCTGCAGTGTCAGTTGTTACTTCTCCTTTTTCATTTCTAATTCTATTGATTTGAGTCTTCTCCCTTTTTTTCTTGATGAGTCTGGCTAATGGTTTATCAATTTTTTTTATCTTCTCAAAGAACCAGCTTTTAGTTTTATTGATCTTTGCTATTGTTTCCTTCATTTCTTTTTCATTTATTTCTCATCTGATTTTTATGATTTCTTTCCTTCTGCTAACCTTAGGGTTTTTTTGTTCTTCTTTCTCTAATTGCTTTAGGTACAAGGTTAGGTTGTTTATTCGAGATGTGTCCTGTTTCTTAAGGTAGGATTGTATTGCTATAAACTTCCCTCTTAGAACTGCTTTTGCTCTATCCCATAGGTTGGGGTTCGTCGTGTATCCATTGTCATTTGTTTCTAGGTATTTTTTTATTTCCTCTTTGATTTCTTCAGTGATCACTTCGTTATTAAGTAGTGTATTGTTTAGCCTCCATGTGTTTGTATTTTTTACAGAACTTTGCCTGTAATTGATATCTAGTCTCATAGCATTGTGGTCAGAAAAGATACTTGATAAAATTTCAATTTTCTTAAATATACCAAGGCTTGATTTGTGACCCAAGATATGATCTATCCTGGAGAATGTTCCATGAGCACTTGAGAAAAATGTGTATCCTGTTGTTTTGGGATGGAATGTCCTATGAATACCAATTAAGTCCATCTTGTTTAATGTATCATTTAAAGCTTGTGTGTCCTTTTATATTTTCATTTTGGATGATCTGTCCATTGGTGAAAGTGGGTTGTTAATGTCCCAACTATGAATGTGTTACTGTCGATTTCCCCTTTTATGGTTGTTAGTATTTGCCTTATGGATTGAGGTACTCCTATGTTGGGTGCATAAATATTTACAATTGTTGTATCTTCTTCTTGGATCGATCCCTTGATCATTATGTAGTGTCCTTCTATGTCTCTTGTAATAATCTTTATTTTGAAGTCTATTTTGTCTGATATGAGAATTGCTACTCCACCTTTCTTTTGGTTTTACTTTCAGTCTGTATGTGTCTCTAGGTCTGAAGTGGGTCTCCTGTAGACAGCATATATACGGGTCTTGTTTTTGTATGCATTCAGCCAATCTGTGTCTTTTGGTGGGAGCATTTAGCCCATTTACACTTAAGGTAATTATTGATATGTATGTTCCTATTCCCATTTTCTTAATTGTTTTGGGTTTGTTATTCCTTCTCTTGTGTTTCTTGCCTAGAGAAGTTCTTTTAGCATTTGTTGTAAAGCTGGTTTGGTGGTGCTGAACTCTCTCAGCTTTTGCTTGTCTGTAAAGGTTTTAATTTCTCCATCAAATCTGAATGAGATTCTTGCTGGGTAGAGTAATCTTTGTTGTAGGTTTTTCCCCTTCATCATTTTAAATATGTCCTGCCAGTCCCTTCTGGCTTGCAGAGTTTCTGCTGACAGATCAGCTGTTAACCTTATGGGGATTCCCTTGTGTGTTATTTGTTGTTTTTCCCTTGCTGCTTTTAATATGTTTTCTTTGTATTTAATTTTTGACAGTTTGATTAATATGTGTCTTGGTGTATTTCTCCTTGGATTTATCCTGTATGGGACTCTATGTGCTTCCTGGACTTGATTAACTATTTCCTTTCCCATATCAGGAAAGTTTTCAACTATAATCTCTTCAAATATTTTCTCAGTCCCTTTCTTTTTCTCTTCTTCTTCTGGGACCCCTATAATTCGAATGTTGGTGCATTTAATGTTTTCCCAGAGGTCTCTGAGACTGTCCTCAGTTCTTTTCATTCTTTTTTCTTTATTCTGCTCTGTAGTAGTTATTTCCACTATTTTATCTTCCAGGTCACTTATCCGTTCTTCTGCCCCAGTTATTCTGTTATTGATCCCATCTAGAGTATTTTAAATTTCATTTGTGGTGTTCATCATTGCTTGTTTCATCTTTAGTTCTTCTAGGTCCTTGTTAAATGTTTCTTGCATTTTGTCTATTCTATTTCCAAGATTTTGGGTCATCTTTACTATCATTATTCTGAATTCTTTTTCAGGTAGACTGCCTATTTCCTCTTCATTTGTTAGGTCTGGTGGGTTTTTATCTTGCTCCTTCATCTGCTATGTGTTTTTCTGTCTTCTCATTTTGCTTATCTTACTGTGTTTGGGGTCTCCTTTTTGCAGGCTGCAGGTTCGTAGTTCCCATTATTTTTGGTGTCTGTCCCCAGTGGCTAAAGTTGGTTCAGTGGGTTGTGTAGGCTTCCTGGCAGAGGGGACTAGTGCCTGTCTTCTGGTGGATGAGGCTGGATCTTGTGTCTCTGGTGGGCAGGTCCACGTCTGGTGGTGTGTTTGGGGGTGTCTGTGGACTTATTAGGATTTTAGTCAGCCTCTCTGCTAATGGGTGGGGTTGTGTTCCTGTCTTGCTAGTTGTTTGGCATAGGGTGTCCAGCACTGTAGCTTGCTGGTCGTTGAGTGAAGCTGGGTGCTGGTGTTGAGATGGAGATCTCTGGCAGATTTTCGCCATTTGATATTTTGTGGAGCTGGGAGGTCTCTTGTGGACCAGTGTCTTGAAGTTGGCTCTCCCACCTCAGAGGCACAACACTGACTCCTGGCTGCAGCACCAAGAGCCTTTAATCCAAACAGCTCAGAATAAAAAGGAGAAAAAGTAGAAGGAAAGAAAGAAAGAAAGAAGATAAAATAAAATAAAGAAAGATAAAATAAAAAATAATTTTTAAGAAAAAAAATTTTTTTAAAAGAAAAAAAAAAACAGACGGATAGAACCCTAGGACAAATGGTGGAAGCAAAGCTATACAGACAAAATCTCACACAGAAGCATACACATACACACTCACAAAAAGAGGAAAAGGGGAAAAAATCATAATTCTTGCTCTCAAAGTCCACTTCCTCAATTTGGGATGATTCGTTGTCTATTCATGTATTCCACAGATGCAGGGTACATTGATTGTGGAGCTTGAATCTACTGCTTCTGAGGCTGCTGGGAGAGATTTCCCTTTCTCTTCTTTGTTCTCACAGCTCCCAGGGCTCAGCTTTGGATTTGGCCCCGCCTCTCCGTGTGGGTCGCCGGAGGGCATCTGTTCTTCCCTCAGACAGGACGGGGTTAAAGGATCAGCTGATTCGGGGACTCTGACTCACTCTGGCCAGGGTGGAGGGAGGGGCACGGAGTGCGGGGTGAGCCTGCGGCGGCAGAAGCCAGCGTGACATTGCTCCAGCCTGAGGTGTGCTGTGCGTTCTCCCGGGGAAGTTGTCCCTGGAATCCAGGACCCCGGCAGTGGCGGGCTGCACAGGCTCCCCAGAAGGGGGGTGTGGATAGTGACCTGTGCTCACACACAGGCTTCTTGCTGGCGGCAGCAGCAGCCGTAGCGTCTCATGCCCGTCTCTGGAGTCCGCGCTTTTATCCGCAGCTCACGCCCATCTCTGGAGCTCCTTTAAGTAGCGCTCTTATTCCACTCTCCTCGTGCACCAGGAAACAAAGAGGAAAGAAAAAGTCTCTTGCCTCTTCGGCAGGTCCAGACTTTTTCCCGGACTCCCTCCCGGCTAGCCGTGGTGCACTAACCCCCTGCAGGCTGTGTTCATGCCGCAAACCCCAGTCCTCTCCCTGCGCTCCGACCAAAGACCGAGCCTCAGCTCCCAGCCCCGCCCGCCCCGGCGGGTTAGCAGACAAGCCTCTCGGGCTGGTGAGTGCCGGTCGGCACCGATCCTCTGTGCGGGAATCTCCCTGCTTTGCCCTCCGCACCCCTGTTGCTGTGCTCCGCTCCGCGGCTCTGAAGCTTCCCCCCTCTGCCACCCGCAGTCTCCGCCCGCGAAGGGACTTCCTAGTGTGTGGAAACCTTTCCTCCTTCACAGCTCCCTCCCACTGGTGCAGGTCCCGTCCCTATCCTTTTGTCTCTGTTTTTTCTTTTTTCTTTTGCCCTACCCAGGTACGTGGGGATTTTCTTGCCTTTTGGGAGGTCTGAGGTCTTCTGCCAGCATTCAGTAGGTGTTCTGTAGGAGTTGTTCCATGTGTAGATGTATTTCTGGTGTATCTGTGGGGAGGAAGGTGATCTCTGCATCTTACTCTTCTGCCATCTTCCCCTCGTCCTCACTACATATATCCTTAACTCCAGGCTACAAGATGCAGATTGCCATCCATTCTCTCCACTCTCTTTTTCTTTTTTTCCCCCCTTTTTTCTTCCTTTTTGTTTTTTGCAGTGTCTGACAAATTTTCTATATGTGTCCCATTCTTTCCTGCTTTAAGACCCTTCTCTTTGAATATAACCTTATAATTTTATGATTTACAAATAAGATAATTAACTTTTTCATTCATTTATATTGCATACAAATTGCCATTGTAACTGCAACTTAAAAACTGGAGTTTGTGATGAGTTCATGATTAGAACACTGTTCATTTGGATTCGAAAAATTCCTATGTGGCAAGATTAGCCCAATATTCTATCAGTGAAGCCCACTCCAAAATGTACAGTTAATTGCTCTGGCAGTAGAATTAGTTTATGTAGGTTTATTTGCTCTAAGTCAATCCCTGACAATGACCATTCAACAGATGATACGGATAAAATGCCTCAGACATAAAATGTCATCTCAAAAACAAAAAATGAAAAAACACATGTTTTTCCTTTATTGTTGACACAAATGATAGCATGAGATTATCTCCTTGTTTCATTCTAGCTGACCTTTCTTCAATCATAGAGAACAGTATTCAAATTGCAGGACGATTGGGAGTTTGGGATTGACAAGTACACATGGCTATATTTAAAATAAAATGCCTCACCATGAAAAAAACAAAAAATATAATTAATAAAGAAGCATAAGGCATGAAAAAGAAATTGCATGATGATGTCTCAAGTCACTCCACCTTCAACATACAGTCCCTTCTGCCTGAATTGTCCTTCTCTGTTTCTTCATCTTATCAAATTTTACTCATCTTTCAAGACATAGGTCTAACATCATCTCCTCAAGAAAGTGTTCTCTGCCCACCCCCAATCCTTAGTGTACACGCCTCTTAGCTCAGATAGCACTCTGCATGAGTATTTAGCATAGGAAATGTGTTCTGTTATAATTTTGATTTATTGTCTCTCTTTTGGACCACAAGGTGACCTCAGGAGAAGACCATATCTTTTTCAGCTTTGTATACCTAATACTTAGCAAAGAGCCTTTCATAGCAGGGGTGCTAATACTAATTTGTTGAATGAATGAACCTGCTAATGCATTTGACTTATACCATTTCAGATGCTAGTTGGCCAAAGAAGCCAATTAGTATAATGAGATGAAGTTCATGGCTTTTTATCTAAAAATAAATCTGATCTTAGAAGTCTACTTAAATTACACTTTTCAAATGAAAATCATGAAATTCATTTCTCTGCTTTTTAAGTACAAACTCTATGTTTAATAACCATGTCATACCGTCTAGTTATGGGAAACTTCAGTTCCTAGGTTTATGCCTTAATAAAATTTTTTCTATAGTTAGTTTCATATTTTAACTCCATATTCTGGCCAATTATTTAACAAATATTTATTGATAGCTTATTGAGGGGCAAACTCTCTCTGTTTTGGGCTCTGAAGATAGAGCAGAAAACAAAGTCCCTGCTCTCATGGAACTTACATTCTAAAGGGGGGTAGACAGGTATTAAACCAAACCAATATATATATATATACAGAGAGAGAGAAAGACTCTCCTTTAAATAAATGCATTTTGTGAACTTTGGATTTAGCTTGAAACTAGCTATTAAAAAGAAGATATTATTTAACAGAAGAAGCTGCTAAAATACTGAAACACCTAATTCAGACCACAGACTCCTGTTTGCTTCTCTTGGGGATGCTTAACTTCAAAATTTGGGAGAGGTATCATGACCAGAAAGACTGAGACTTGTTTTTCTATGAGAAAACAAACATGGATATTTTGAATTCTCTACCATAAATAGACTGAGTGTGGTTCTGAATACGGTCGCAAAATTTTTGGCTGTGTGAATCCACAGCACTATAAAATTAAGCTTTCTGGTAAAAGGACTGTTTTTTTTAAACCTTAAAATTTGAAGGAGGAGCTTCCCTGGTGGCGCAGTGGTTGAGAGTCCGCCTGCCGATGCAGGGGACACGAGTTCGTGCCCCGGGCCGGGAGGATCCCACATGCCGCGTAGCGGCTGGGCCCGTGAGCCAGGGCCGCTGAGCCTGCGCATCCGGAGCCTGTGCTCTGCAACGGGAGAGGCCACAACAGTGAGAGGCCCGCGTACCGCAAAAAGAAAAACAACAAGAAAAATTGAAGGGGTATTTTCCTTTTTTTCCCATCATCATAGTCCCTCTTCTCTCCACCCCTTTCTTTGATGCTCTTGGCAACGAGCCCAATTACTTCACAGGTTTTCTGGCAGGTAGTATCTATTATTTTTAGCCCAGTTAATGGCTTACTTACAAACCAGCGAGTCTAAATCATAAAAAATAAGGAACGACTCACATTCTTTAAAGTGTATTCTGATACATTTGGCTTCTCATATAAAACAGAGGTACATAATGAGGTGATTGGAGGACACAGAATTCATTAATCCATGAGGTGGCAGTGATTCCAAGCAGAGACAGACAGAAATTTCTCTTAGGTCTCTATGGGCAGAGTAATTATGTCTTTAAAAGATCTGCGGTTTGTGAACATCTGTTACCCTTGGGGGAGTTCCCCTTCAGAATTTAGAGAAAGAAAGCTCTCTGAGGAGCTAATCCAGACACATGAGTTATCATAGTTTGTAGCATCCATTTTATTCCCCAATCCTTATTAGATGTCACTCTGCTCCTGTGGATCAAGCAGTTCTTTCCCTTCGTTTGGATTTAAGCAGGAGAGCTGCCGGGGCATGAGGAGAAAAGTCTAAGACAACCCTCACTGGCTCCAGTAATGGCTTAGAGACGTCTTGAGTGTCGATTTTCTGCACAGATTTGGATTGTTGGATAGTTTTGCTCATTTACTTCAGAGAATGGAAACAATAATAATCAAGGCAAAACTCTCTGTTTAGCAAAAGGATGTTTGTTATATGGAAGAGCTCTTGACAGAACCCATGTTATTACTCATCAGGCCATTTTTCCAAAATATGTTCTCTGTACAATTCAATCTTGGAGAAAAGCATAATAAAATAAGTCAGTTAAGTCAGACTGTTGGTTTAACTAAATTTTTTCAGTCTGAACTAGTTTATCTTCTAAAGGAATTTAGGATCATAAGAGTTGATCTGGTCACATGGGTAAAGAAAGTCATAGATAGGGACCCAGATATCAGTTTTCCCCCAAAACAACCTCTTTTTGGAAGAATGTAGATTTACTCAGGTGGCTGAGCCACAAAGAGATAAGGAAGATATCTTCTTACTGTGTCTAAAATTTCAGCTATATTTTGACTTTCAGTAAGCATCTAAATAATTCAAACAATCCTTGATTCAAGATAAATTTTACTCATCCTCCAAAGCAGAAAGATGTTGAAATTCAAAATATAAAGAGCAATATACATGAGGAGATGAATCAGGGATGACCTTATAAGGAATTCCTGCAAATGATTTCTATCTGCTATTTTTCTGGACCATCCAAATTCATACATATGTGATAGTTGACATTGAATACTCACTGATTTGGATAATTCATTTAAAAAAACCCTTAGACAATATAACCCTTAATATACATTTTTATTTATGTGTAAAATTTGGGTCATAACACTTATGAAAACTTGCACTGAAGTGGTAATTTAGACTACATGCAGACATAAGAGTATATAATAATTCACATTTACCTTTATTTAGAAAGTATTTAAGTGCAAGAAACTTAGTACTTGCTCTACTGAAAAAACACAATTGACAAGAATTAATGACTTGTCTTCACCAATAACTGTCTAGAAAAATTCCATGTGAGCAGACTGGCTGGCAAGTGAAAAGAAAGCTAGTTAGTTCCCAGTCTCAGCAAACCACTTCTTATCCCCTTCCTTCTTAATTCCCTTCCATCTAACTTGTGGAAATAGGGTTAACACGGTCATGTGTGTCTTCTCCTCTATCAAATGTGTTAGAGATTCAAACCTGAAACTGTGAATGTGAAATCCTAAAAATAAACCATCCTCTTTCAGACATTTGCAAATCACCTCCATGTTTTTTTGTTTGTTTGTTTGTTTTCATCTTTATTGGAGTACAATTGCTTTACAATCGTGTGCTAGTTTCTGCTTTATAACAAAGTGAATCAGTTATACATATATATATGTTCCCATATTTCTTCCCTCTTGCGTCTCCCTCCCTCCCATCCTCCCTATCCCACCCCTCTAGGTGCTCACAAAGCACTGAGCTGATCTCCCTGTGCTATGCGGCTGCTTCCCACTAGCTATCTATTTTACATTTGGTAGTGTATATATGTCCATGCCACTCTCTCACTTTGTCACAGCTTACCCTTCCCCCTCCCCATATCCTCAAGTCCATTCTCTAGTAGGTCTGTGTCTTTATTCCCGTCTTACCCCTAGGTTCTTCATGACATTTTTTTTTTTCTTAGACTCCATATATATGTGTTAGCATACGGTATTTGTCTTTCTCTTTCTGACTTACTTCACTCTGTATGACAGTCTCTAGGTACATCCACCTCACTACAAATAACTCAATTTCGTTTCTTTTTATGGCTGAGTAATATTCCATTGTATATATGTGCCACATCTTCTTTATCATTCATCCGATGATGGACATTTAGGTTGCTTCCATCTCCTGGCTATTGTAAATAGAGCTGCAATGAACATTTTGGTACATGACTCTTTTTGAATTATGGTTTTCTCAGGGTATAGGCCCAGTAGTGGTATTGCTGCGTTGTATGGTAGTCCTATTTGTAGTTTTTTAAGGAACCTCCATACTGTTCTCCATAGTGGCTGTACCAATTCACATTCCCACCAGCAGTGCAAGAGTGTTCCCTTTTCTCCACACCCTCTCCAGCAGTTATTGTTTCTAGATTTTTTGATGATGGCCATTCTGACCGGTGTGAGATGTTTTTTTTTAATGTTTCTTTTTTATTGTGATAAAAGTCACATAATATAAAACATACTATTTTAACCATATTTAACTGTAGAATTCAGTGGCACTGAGTACATTCACATTACTGTGCAACTCTCACCATCATCCATCTCCCAAGTTTTTCACTTTCCTAAACTGAAACTCTGTCCCCACCCCTCCACCCCCCCAACTCCTGGCATATACCAATGTGCTTTCTGACTCGATGAATTTGACTACTCTAGGCACTTCGTATAAGTGGAATCAAACAGTATTTGTCTACACCTAAGGTAGATTGGAATGCATTTTTAAGGTTAACTTAATATGTCCTGCAAACAGATTGTACCTTCTTTTTATTCTTTCTTTTTTCCCCTGTGCTATACAGTAAGCTCTCACCTACCACCTACTTCATACATAGTAGTGTACCTAGGTCAATCCCAATCTCTCAGTCCATCCCACCCACACCCCCTTGGTGTCCATACGTTTGTTCTCTACGTCTGTTTCTCTATTTCTACTTTGAAAGTAGTTTCTTTTGCAGGCTTGTTGGAAAGCCTTGTAAGAAGCATAGAACCAAAAATATTGGAGAGTCACAGGTCTGATAAAGCATTACAACCATGGACCATCTCCTTCCTGATAACTTCTTTTTCTTCCTTCCCTCCTGCCAACTTTGCTGAGAAAATATAAGTGAAGAGATTTAGATGTGGATTGTCTTCCTTCTTATTGCTAGCCCATTTGGGGACAAGTCAGTGTTCTTTACTAAATGGGATATTTAAAAGGCTATTGGCTTAGACAATAGCAAACCAAGAATAAAGATAGTGGCAGAACCCAGGGTGGTTCAATGGCAAATTTAGGGTCACTCATCACCTCTATAATTTCCTTACCCTTGATCTTGTTTTCTCTCAATATTATGTAAAATGCCATTTCAAGAAGCTCCAGACTCCCTCTTCCAATCAGCTTTCACTTGCACAGAAATATTGGACCTGACATCGGACCTAGAAGTTTCCCATCTTCTGAGATTTTGAAAGAAAATATCAGGGACCAACTAGAGTTTTGTTTGATTTGAATAAATGAAACATGCAGTAATTTTTCAGCCGTTGCATGAGGATGCAGCAAGGGATCTCACTGATGGTGTTAAAATATGAATCGTATATTTGAGAAATTTTTCTCCTCAGCAGGCTATGTCCGCACATAAATGTGCTTTTGAAATCCACATGCAAAAATGATCATGATGTAGATCGATGAGAATTCTGAAGAAGACTGAGGCCACGTATTCATCTGGAAAACCTTGGCCACAGTCAAAGATTTTCATTGGCAGCTCAAATCTGAAACTTTGTATTATTTCTTCTGAAACCATACAAATGCTGGATCCAATAATCAAGCAAGAAAATAAAAGAATTAAATCAGAATTCAGTGTGACACTGAGAAAGGAGTTGCCAGAACTTGATACTTCATGTGAATCAAGTTCAAACCAAACAGAAAAAAAAAAGGTTCTAATATCACTGTGTATGTGGGTATAAGCCCACATTAATATGGATATGAAATTTTGATATTTTTTTCCTTACTGTATCAACCTAGTTAAGTTGGGGCTATGTTTTCCTGAATTCTCTTCCTTGTGTGGTTCAGTTTAGGAGAAATGTACATGAGATTGGAAAGGCAGAAGAACCCATTATACCCTAAATATTCGTGTGGGCCTTGGGTACACCAGGAGAGGATGATGACACAAATTCTCACTATCTGCTGGCCCACTGGGTGCATCTGGGGAAGCAGCAGGGATTGCAGCTGCTCCAGCTCTTGCCTGATCTCCTCCTTTAGCTCTTCCAGGTCTGGAATAAGAGTCATGTATTGTTCATGGCAAAGGATATTGGCTTCTTCTGTGACTAACCCACATTTACCAAGTTCTCTGACTGAGGAAACCGGTCAGCCTCCCTCCCCTGAAAACTTGTATTGGCCTCCTCTGTGGAGCTTGCTTGTCTGGGGACACCTGATCCTCTTCAGAAACTGGCTCAACCATCTCTCTTTACTTTCAGACTCATCACCAGAATCCAGGCTTGGCAGGCTTCAGGGCCATCCACAAACAAAATAATTACCCATAACAACAAACTAGCAAAATTATTGCCACTAAGACAAAAAACATAACAAAACAAAAGAATACAAAGTTTTTCCAACTTATATTGCAACACCTGGGAATGTGTATGTTAGGGAATCCTAAAGTGTATTGGATAAAGGTAGAAAAATATATTAGACTGAATTTTTTTATGTAAGTGTACTTGGGAGTTTGGGATTGACATGTACATACAACTATATTTAAAAGAGTAAACTAACAATGAACATTTCCCTGTATAGAAGGCCCTATCAGCGGATCTATTACCTGTCTTTTTCCTCCAGAAGTCTTCAAAGCACATATCTCTGTATAGAGCACCCTTTCAGCAGTTCTACTCACTGTCCTATTCCTCCAGAAGTCTTCAGTGCACATTCTCCTGTATAAAGTGCCCAATCAGTGGGTGTAGTCCCTGTCTTATTCCTCCAGAGGTTTTCTATGCAAATTTCCGGCTATACAGCACCCTATCAGCTGGCCTAATCTCGGTTATATTCCCCAAGAAGTCTTCAATGCACATTTCCCATTATAGAGGGCCCTATCAGATGGTCTAGTCCCTGTCTTATTCCTCAAGAAGTCTTCAATGCACCTTTCCTTGTATAGAGCACCATATAAGCAGGTATAGTTACTGTCCTTTTCCTCCACAAGTCTTCAACACACATTGCCCTGTATAGAGCACCCTACCAACAGGTCAAATCCTTAGCTTATTCCTTCAGAAGATTTCAAGGCACATTTCTCTGTATACAGCACCCTATAAGCCAGTCTAGTACCTGTCCTATAACTCCAAAAGTCTTCAGTGCACATTTCGCTATATAGAGAGCCCATTCAGCAGGTCCAGTCTCTGTCACATTATCCCAGAAATCTTCAATGCACATTCCCCTGTATAGAGCGCTCTATCAGCAAGTCTATTCCATGTCCTATTCCTCCAAAGATTTCAATGCACATTCCCCTATATAGAGCTCCCTATCACCAGGTCTACTCCGTGCCCTATTCATCCAGAAGTCTTCAAAGTACATTTTCCTGTATAGAGCACCCTATCAACGGGTCTAGTCCCTGTCCTAATCAACCAGAAGTCTTCAATGTGCATTCCCCGGTATAGAGAGCCTTATCAGCAGTTCTATCCCCTGCCCTATTCCTACAGAAGGTTTCAATGATCACTTCCCTATAGAGTGCACCCTATAAGCGGGTCTAGTCCCGGTCCTATTCCTCCAGAAGTCTTCAATGCACATTCCCCTATATAGAGGGCCCTATCAGCAGGTCTAGTCCCTGTCCTATTCCACCAGAGGTTTTCAGTGCACATTTGTCTGTACACTGGCCCTATCAATAGGTCTAGTCCATGTCCTTTTCCTCCGGAAGTCTTCAATGAAAAATTCCTTGTATAGAGCGCCATATCAGCAGGTCTATCCTAGTCTTACTTATCCAGAATTCTTCAATGCATATTCCCCTGTATAGAGCCCCCTAAGAGCAGGTCTAGTCCCTCTAGTATTCCTCCAGAAGACTTCAATGCATATTTCCAACTATAGGGGCCCTAACAGCCGGTTTATCCTTCTCCTATTCTTCCAGACTTCTTCACTGCACATTCCCCTGTATATAGCACCCTACCAACAGGTCGATCCCTGTCCTATTCTTTCAGAAATTTTCAACACACATGCCCCAGTACACAGTTCCCTACCAGCAGTTGTATTCTCTGTCCTATTCCCACAGAACTCTTCAGTACACAATTTCCTGTATAGAGCGCCCTATCAGCAATTCTAGTCACTGTCCTATTCCTCCAGAAGTCTTCACTGCATATCCCCCG
This sequence comes from Globicephala melas, assembly GCF_963455315.2. Lineage (NCBI taxonomy): Eukaryota > Metazoa > Chordata > Mammalia > Artiodactyla > Delphinidae > Globicephala > Globicephala melas. The sequence goes on along the minus strand of NC_083318.1, from coordinate 111,744,581 downwards.
CTATATAGTGCCCTATCAGCAGGCCTAGTCCCTCTCCTTTTCCTCCAGAAGTCTTCAATGCACATTCCCCTGTATAGAACTCCCTAGCAACTGGTCTAGTGTCTGTGCTATACCTCGAGATTTCAATGTACATTCCCCTGTATATACCACCCTATCCGCATATCTAGTCCCTGTCCTATTCCTCCAGAAATATTCAAAGCACATTTGCCTGTACAGAGCGCCCTTTCAGCATGTTTTGTCACTGTCCTATTCCTCCAGGAGTCCTCAATGCACATTCCCATGTACAGAGGGCGCTGTCCGCACGTCTAATACTTGTCCTATTGCCCCAAAAGTATTCAATGCACATCCCCCTTTACAGAGTGCCCCATCAGCAGGTCTACTCCCTCTCCTATACCTCCCGAATTCTTCAATGCACATTCTTGAGTATCAAGCGCCCTAACAGCAGGTCTAGTCCCTGTACTATTCCTCCAGAATTCTCTATACACATTTCCCTGTACAGAGCGAGCTATCTCCAGTCTATCCCTCTCTCATTCCTCTATAAATTTTCTTTGCACAATTCTCTGTATGGATCGCCCTATCACTAGGTGTATTTTTTTTTACTATTCCTGCAGAATTCTTCAGTGTGCATTGCCCTGTATAGAGCACATTAACCGCAGGTGCAACACCTGTGCTGTTCCTCCAGAATTGTTCAATGCACATTCCCATGAATAGAGTGCTACACAGCAGATCTAATCTCTGTCCTATTCCTCCAGAAAATTCAATGCACAGATCCCTGTAGAGAGCACCCTATCAGCAGGTCTATCCTTGTCCTATTCCTCCAGATTTCTTCAATGCACTTTCCCCTCTATAGAGTGCCCTAACAGCAAGTTTAGTTCCTCTCCTGTTCCACCAGAAGTCTTTATTACACATTACACTGTATAGCGAGCCCTATCAGCAGGCTCTAGTCTAGTCCCTCTTATATTCCTAGTTCCTCTTATATTCCTCCAGAATTCTTCAGTGTACATTCTCCTGTAGAGATCTCCCTAGCAGCAGGTCTCGTGCCTCTCCTATCCCTCGAGAAAACTTCAATGCACATTCCACTGTATATACCACCCTATCAGCACGTCTAGTCCCTGTCCTATTCCTCCAAAAGTATTCAATGTACATTTCTCTGTACAGAGTGCCATTTCAGCACGTCTTGTCACGGTCCTATACCTTCAGAAGTCTTCAATGCACATACCCCTGTACAGAGGGCCTGATCAGCAGCTCTATTCACTCTCCAGTTCCTCCAGAAACCTTCAATGCCCATTCCCCTGTATAGACAGCCCCATCAGCAGGTCTATCCCTCTCCTATTCCTCTCGAATTTTCAATGTACATTCCCCTGTATAGAGGGCCCTATAAGGAGATCTACCCCAGTCTAATTCCTCCATAAATTTTCATTGCATAATTCCCTGTATAGAGCGCCCTATCAACAGGTCTATAATTGTCCTATTCTTCCAGAATTCTTCAGTGCACATTGTCCTTTATAGAGCTCCCTAACAGCAGGTGTAGTCCCTGTGCTGTTCCTCCAGAATTGTTCAATGCCATTCCCTGTATAGAGCACATTAAGAGCTGAACTAGACTCTGTCCTATTCCTCCAGAAGTTTTCAATTCACAGTTCCCTGTAGAGAGCATCCTATCAGCAGATCTATCCCTGTCCTATTCCTCTAGATTTCTTCAAGGCACATTCCCCTACGTAGAGAGCCCTAACAGCAGGTCTAATCCCTCTCCTGGTGCTCCAGAAGTCTTTCAAACTCATTCCCCTGTATAGAGTGTGCGATCAGCCAGTCTAGCCTCTGTCTTATTCCTCCCGAAGACTTCCATGCATATTTCCCTGTACAGAGCACCTTATCAGCTGTTCTAGTCCTTGTCCTATTCCTCCAGAATACTTAAATGCACATTCCCCTGTTCAGAGCACCCTATCAGGAGGTCTGAACCGTGTCCAATTCATCCTAAGTCTTCAATGCACATTCTCCTCTGTAGAGCGCCATCTCAGCAGGTGTTGTCCCTTTCCTAATCAACCATAATTCTCCAATGTGTATTCCCTTGTATAGAGAGCCTTATCAGCAGTTCTATTCTCGTCCCTATTCCTACAGAAGTTTTCAATGCTCATTTCCCTGTATGGAGTGCCCTATCTGCAGGTTTAGTCCCTGTCCTATTCACTCGAAATCTTCAATCCACATTTCCCTGTATAGAGCGCCCTTTCAACAGGCCTCGTCCCTGTCCTATTCATCCGGAAGTCTTCAATGCACATTCCTCTGTAGAGAGTGCCCTATCAGCCAGGTTAGTCCCTGCCCGATTTCTCTGGCAGTCATCAATGCACATTTCCCTTTATTGAGCACCCTATTAACCGGTCTACTCCGTGTCCTATTCCTCCAGCTGTCTTCAAAGCACATTCCCTTGTACAGAGAGCCCTTTCAGCAAGATTCGTCCCTGTCCTGTTCCTGCCGAAGTCTTCAAAACCTATTACCTTGAATAGAGCGCTGTAACAGCTGGTCTAGTCTCTGTCATATTTCTCCAGAAAACTTCAATGCACTTTTCCTTGTATAGAGTCCCCTAATAGCAGGTCTATCCCTCTCCTATTCCTCCAGAAGTCTTCTGTGAACATTTCCCTGTATAGAGGCCCCTATCAGGGGTCTAGTCCCTGTCCTATTCCTCCTGAAGATTTCAATGCACATTCTCCATTATAGAGCACCCTATGAACGGGTCTATTCACTGTCCTATTACTCCAGAAGTCTTCAAAGAACATTTCCTTGTATAGAGCGCCACATCAGCAGATGTAGTCTCTGACCTATTCCTCCATAGGTTTTCTATACATATTAGAATATGTATAGAAATGTGTATAGAGCACCCTATCAGGTGGCCTAATTTCGGTTCTATTCCCCAAGAAGTCTTAAATGCACATTCACCTTTATGGAGAACCGTATAAGATGGTCTAGTCCCTGTCTTATTCCTCAAGAAGACTTCAATGCTCGTTTCCTTGTATAGAGCGCCCTATAATCGGGTACAGTTACTGTCCTATTACTCCAGAAGATTTCAATGCACAATTCTCTGTATAGAGAGCCCTATCAGCGGGTTTAGTACCTGTCCTATACCTGCAGAAGTCTTCAATGCACATTTCTTTATACAGAGCGCCCTATCAGGGGGTCTAGTCAGTGTCCTATTCCTCCAGAAGTTTTCAATGCACAGTACTCTGTATAGAGTGCCCTTTAAGCGCATCTATTTCTGTCCTATTCCTGCAGATGTTTTCAAAGTACATTTCCCTCTATAGAGCACCCTATCAGCAGTCTAGTCCCTGTCCTATACATCCAGAAGGATTCAATGCACATTTTCCTGTATAGAACACCCATTCAGCGGGTCTATTCCCTGATATATTCCCCCAGAAATCTTCAATGTACAATTCCCTGTATAGACTGCACTATCAGCAAGTCTAGTACACTCCCCTGTATAGAGCGCCCTACAAGGATGTCCATCCCTCTCCTATTCCTCCTGAATTTTTCAATGCACATTCCCATGTATAGAACCCCCTAACAGCAGGTCTAGGCCCTTACTATTCCTCCAGAGCTCTCAATGCACATTTCCCAGTATAGAGAATAATATCAGCAGGTCTGTCTGTGTCTAATTCTTCTATAAGTTTCTTTTAAACATGTTTATTGGAGTATAATTGGTTTACCATGGTGTGTAAGTTTCTCCTTTATAAAAAAATGAATCAGCTATACATATACATATATCCCCATATCTCTTCCCTCTTGCATCTCTCTCCTTCCCACCCTCCCTATCCCACCCCTCTAGGTGGTCACAAAGCACAATTCCCTCTATAGAGCACCCTACAGCAGCTTTATCCTTTTCCTATTCCTCCAGAAATGTTCAGTGCACATTTCCTTGTATAGAGCACCCTAACAGCATATTTAGTCCCTGTGCTGTTTCTCCAGAATTATTCAATGCACATTCCCATGTATGGAGCACCCTAACAGCAGATGCGGTCTCTGTCGTATTCCTCCAGGAATATTCAATGCACAGTTCCCTCTAGAGAGTCCCCTATCAGCCGATCTATCCCTGTCCTATTCCTCCAGATTTCTTCAATGCACATTTCCCTCTATAGAGCACCCTAACAGCAGGTCCAGTCCCTCTCCTGTTCCTCCAGAGGTCTTCAAAGCACATTCCCCTGTATAGAGTGCCTTACCAGCAGGTGTAGTCTCTATCCCATTCCCTTAGAAGTCTTCAATACACATTCCCTGTATAGAGCACCCTATCAGCAGGTCTAGTCCGTGTGCTATTCCTCCAGAAGTCTTCAATGCACATTCCCCTGTAAAGAGCACGCTACCAGGAGGTCTGATCCGTGTCCAATTCATCCAGAAGTCTTCAATGCACATTCCCCTCTATAGAGCGCCCTTTCAGCGGGTGTAGTCCCTTTCCTAATTAACCAGAAGTTTTCAATGCGCATTCCCTTTTATAGAGAGCCTATCAGCAATTCTATTCCCTTCTCTATTCCTACAGAAGATGTCAATACTCATTTCCCAGTATGGAGTGCCCTATCAGCATGTCTACCCCCTGTCCTATTCATCCAGAAGTCTTCAAAGCACATTTCCCTGTATTGAGCGCCCTATCAGCATGTCTATCCCCATCGTATTCCTTCAGATCTCTTCAATGTACATATTCTTCTACAGAGAGCCCTAACAGCAGGTTTACTCCCTCTCCTGTCCCTGCAGAAGTCTTCAATACACACTCCCCTGTACAGAGCACAATATCAGCAGATCTAGTCTCTGTCCTATTCCTCCAGAAGTCTTTAATGCACATTCCCCTCTACAGTGCACCCTATCAGTAGATCTAGTCCATGTCCTATTCCTCCAGAAGTCTTCAATGCACATTTCCCTTTATAGAGCCCCCTATCAGCAGGTTGATTCTCTGTCCTCTACCTAGAGAAGTCTTCAGTGTACATTCTCCTGTGTTGAGAGCCCTACCAGCAGTTCTACTCCCTGTCCTACTCCTCCAGAAGATTTCAATGCACATTCCCCTGTACCGAGGACCCTATCGGCAGGTCTCATCCCTTTCTTATTCCTCCTGAAGACTTAAATGCATATTTCCTTGTATACAGTGCCCTATAAGCGTGTCTAGTCACTGACCATTTGCTCCAGTAGTCTTCAATGAACATTTCCTTGTGTAGAGCGCCCCATCAGTGCGTGTATTCCCTGTCCTATGCTTTCAGAGGTTTTCAGTGCACATTTCCCTGTACATTCGCCCTGTCAGCAGGTCTGCTCCATGTCCTATTCTTCCAGAAGTCTTCAATGCTCATTTACCTGTACAGAGGTCCCTTAAGCAGGTCTACTCCCTTTCCTATTCCTCCAGAAGTCTTCAAGGCACAATCCCCTGTACAGTGCACTTATCAAAAGCTCTAGTCCGTGTCCTATTCCTCCAGCAGCCTTCATTTCACATTTCTCAGTAGAGAGCGCTCTAGCAGCACCTCTAGTAAGTGAACTATTCCTTCAGATGTCTTTATTGCACAATCCCCTGTTTAGAGCTCCCTTTAAGCCGGTCTAGATTCTGTCCTATTCCTCCAGAAGTCTTCAGTACGATTCCCCTGTACACAGGGCCCTATGAACATGTCTAGTCGGTGTTGTATTACTTTAGAAATCTTCCTTGCACATTCAACTGTACAGAGCCCCCTATCAGCAGGTCAGGTTCATGTCCTATTCCTCCAGCCGTCCTTAATGCACATTCCCTTGTATAGAGCACCATATCAGCAGGTCTAATCTCTGTCCTATTCCTCTAGTAGTCTTCAATGCACATATCCCTGTATAGAGCACCTTAGCATGAGGTTTATTTTCCTTCCTCTACGTAGAGAAATCTTCAGGGTACATTCTCCTGTATAGAGTGCCCTACCAGCAGTTCTACTCCCTGTCCTACTCCCTCAGAAGTTTTCCATGCTCATTTCCCTGTACACTCACATTTAAGCATGTCTGGTCCTTGTCCTATTTCTCCAGAAATCTTCAATGCACAATCCCCTGTACAGTGCACCTTATCAAGAGGTCTAGTCCGTGTCCTATTCCTCCGGAAGTCTTCAGTGCATATTTCCCTGTACACAGCACCCTATCAGCAGGTCTAGTCACTGTCCTATTCCTTCAGAAGTATTTAATGCACAATCTCCTGTTTAGAGTGCCCTTTCAGCTGGTTTTGTTTCTTTCCTATTCCTCCAGAACCCTTGAAGGCCCATTCACCTGTGTACAGCGCCCTATCAACATGTCTAGTCCATGTCCTATTACTCTAGGAGTCTTCCTTGAACATTCCACTGTACAAAGCACCCTATCAGCAAGTCTAGTCCATGTCCTATTCCTCCAGAAGTCTTCAAACTGCCTTTCCCTGTATAGGGCCCCCTTTAATCAGTTCTATTCATGTCCTGTTTGCCAGATCTTCAATGCCCATTCCCCTGTATAGACAGCCCTATCAGCAGTTCTACTCCATGTCCTATTCCTCCACAGATCTTCAATAAGCATTTCCCTGTATAGGGCGCCCTACCAGCAGGTGTATAACTGTCCTATCCCTCCAGAAGTCTTCAATGCACATTTCCCCGTGTAAAATTCACTATCTGAATGTCTAACTTAGGTCCTATTTCTCAGGAAGTCTTTAGTGCCCATTTCCCTGTATAACACGACCTACCATAGTGTCTGGTCCCTGTCTTATTCCTCAAGATGTTGTCAATGCGCATTTCCCTTTATTGGGTGCCCAATAAGCAGGTCTAGTCCCTGTGCTATACCTCCTGAAGTCTTCATTGCACATTGCCCCATAGAGAGCACCCGACCAGCCGGGCTAGTCCTTGTCCTATTCTTCCAGAAGTCTTCATTGCACATTTCTTGTTTTAGAATGCCCTATAGTCGGGTCTATTACCTGTCCTATTCCTCCGGAAGTATTAAATACACATCTCCTTGTATAGAGCACCCTATCAGAAGGTCTAGTCCCTGTCTTATTCCTCAAGAAGTCTGCAAAGCCCATTTCCCTGTGTACAGCACCCAACAGGTGGGTCTTGTATCGGTCCTATTCCTTTAGAGATCTTCAATGCACATTCCCCTGTATTGAGTGCCCTAGCAGCAGGTCTGCTCCCTGTCCTACTCCTTGAGAAGGTGTCAATGCACATTTCCCTGTATACAGGGCCCTATCAGCGGGTATCGTCCCTTTCCTATTCCTCCTGAAGCTTTCAATGCACATTTGTCTTGATAGAGCTCACAATAAGGGGGTCTAGTCATGTCCTATTCCTCCAGAAGTCTTCAATACACATTCCCCTGTATAGAGTGCCCTATCAGCAGATCTACTCTCTGTCCTATTCCTCCAGAAGTCTTTAATACACATTCCCCTCTACAGTGCACCCTATCAGTAGATCTAGTCCGTGTCCTATTCCTCCAGAAGTCTTCAATGCACATTTCCCTGTATAGAGCCCCCTACCAGCAGGTTTATTCTCTGTTGTCTACTTAGAGAAGTCTTCAGTGCACATTCTCCTTATAGAGTACCGTACTAGCAGTTCTACTCCGTGCCCTACTCCTCCTGAAGATTTCAATGCCCATTCCCCTATATCGAGGACCCTATCGGCGGGTCTCATCCCTTTCCTATTCCTGCTGAAGATTTAAATGCACATTTCCTCATATACATCTCCCTATAAGCGGGTCTAGTCCCTGACCTATTGCTTCAGAAGTCTTCAATGAACATTTCCTTGTTTAGAGCACTCCATTAGCGCGTTTAGTCCCTGTCTTATGCCTTCAGAGGTTTTCAGTGCACATTTCCCTGTACACTCGTCCTATCAGCAGGTCTGCTCCTTGTCCGATTCCTCCAGAAGTCTTCAATGCACAATCCTCTGTACAGTGCAACTTATCAAGAGGTCTAGCCCGTGTCCTATTCCTGCAGAAGTCTTCAGTGCACATTTCTCAGTACAGAGCGCCCTAGCAGCAGGTCTAGTCACCGACCTATTCTTTCAGACGTCTTTAATGCGCAATCCCCTGTTGAGAGCTCCCTTTCAGCCGGTGTAGTTTCTGACCTTTTCCCCAGAAATCGTCAGTGCCCATTCACCTGTATACAGTGCCCTATGAACGTGTCTAGTCGGTGTCCTATTACTCCAGAAATCTTCCTTGCACATTCAACTGTACAGAGCTCCCTAAAATCAGGTCTAGTCCATGTCCTAATCCTCCAGCAGTCTTTAATGCACATTCCGCTGTATAGAGCACTGTATCAGCAATTCTAGTCTCTGTCCTATTCCTCTAGTAGTCTTCAATGAACATTTCCCTGTTCAAAGCGCCCTATCAGCAGTTATAGTGTCTTTCCTATTCCTTGGGAAATCTTCAATGCCCTTTCCCCTGTATAGAACACCATATCAGCAGGTCTACGCCCTGTCCTATTCTTCCAGAAGCCTTCAGTACACATTTCCCTGTGTAGAGCGCCCTCTCAGTGAGTCTACTCCCTGTCCTATTCCTCCGGAAGTCTTCAATGTTCATTTCCCGGTAAAGAGCGGCATTTCAACTGGCATAGTCCTTATCGTATTCCTACAGAAGATTTCAATGCACATCCCCCTGTTCAGTGCACCGTATCAAGAGGTCTAGTCCCTGTCCTATCCCTCCAGAAGTCGTCATTGCACATTTCCCCCTACAGAGCGCACTCTCACCAGGTGTAGTCACTGACCTATTGCTTCAGAAGTCCTTAATGCACAATCCCCTGTTTAGAGCGACCTTTCAGCCGTTTTAGTTTCTGTCCTATTCCTCTAAAACTCTTCAATGCCAATGCTCCTGTATACAAGGCCCTATGAACAACTCTAGTCCATGTTCTATATTCTAGAAGTCTTCCTTGCACATTCCAATTTACAGCCTCCCTAGCAGCAGATCTCGTCCATGTCCTATTCCTGCAGAAGTCATCAATGCACATTTCCCTTTACAAAAAGCCCTATCAGCAGGAATAGTGTCTTTCCTATTCCTTGGGAAAAATTCAATGCACATTCTCCTGTATAGACTGCCATATCAGCAGGTCTACTCCCTGTCCTATTCCTCCAGAAGTCTTCAGTACACATTTCCCTGTATAGAGCGCCCTATCAGTGAATCTAGTCCCTGTCGTATTCCTCCGGAAGTGTTCAATGCATATTTCCCTGCATAGAACGCCATTTCAACTGGTCTAGCCCTTATCCTATTCCTCCAAAATTTTCAATGCACATTTCCCTATAGAGAGCGCCCTATCAGCAGGTCTGGACACTGTTCTATTACTCCAGAAGTATTCAATACACATTTCCCTGTATAGAGAGCCCTATCAGCAGGTATACTTGGTGTCCTATTCTTTCACAGGTCTTCAATAACATTTCCCTGTTTAGATCGCCCTACCTGCAGGTGTATAACTGTCCTATTCCTCCACAAGTCTTCAATGCACATTTCCTTGTGTAGAACACACTCTCATCAAGCCTAATCTTGGTCCTGTTTCTCAGGAAGTCTTCAGTGCCGATTTCCCTGTATAAAACGACCTATCATAGTGTCTAGTGTCTGTCTTATTCCTCAAGCAGTCTTCCATGCGCATTTCCCTGTATAGAGCACCCTATAAGAGGGTCTAGTCCTGGTGTTATATCTCGAGAAGTCTTCAATGCACATTCCCCTGGATAGACCACCCTACCAACAGGTCTATCCCTGTCCTGTTCCTTCAGATGACTTCAATGAACATTCTCCTCTATAAAACGCGCTATCAGCAGGTCTAGTCTCTGTCCTCTCCATCCAGAAGTCTTCAATGAACGTTTCCCTGTAAAAACCACCTTAGCAGAAAGTCTACTTCAGTTCCCTATTCCTCCAGATGTCTTCAATGCACATTTCCCTGTGTTCAGTGCCCTATCAGCTGGTCTATACCTGGCCTTTTCCTCCTGATGTCTTCAATGTACATTCTTCTGTATGGAGTGCCCTATCAGTAGGTCTAGTCTCTCTCTTCTTCCTCCAGAAGTCTTCAATACATATTTCACTGCTCAGAGAGCCCTATCAGTAAGTCCTGTCTCTGATATCTACCTCCAGATTTCTTCAATGCACATTCAACTCTTTATAGCGCCCTATCAGCAGGTCTATTCCCTGTTCTATTCCTCCGAAAGTCTTCAATGCACATTTTCTGGTATGGAGTGCCCTATCAGTAGGTCCAGTTCCTATCTTCTACCTCCACATGTCTTCAATGCATATTCTCCTGTATAGATGGCCCTATCAGCAGGTCTAGTCTCTGTTCTGTTCCTTCAGATGTATTCAATGCACATTTACCTGTAAAGAGTACCCTATCAGCAGGTCTAGTTGCTCTCCTATTCCTCCAGAAGTCTTCAATGCATATTCTACTCTAGAGTGCCCTACAGCAGGTCTGGTCTCTTTCCTATTCCTGCAGAATTCTTCAATTTACATTCTCCTTACAGAGTGCCCTATCAGCTGGTCGAGTCTCTCTCATATTCTTGCAGAAATCTTCAATGCACATTTTCCTGTATAGAGCTTGCTACCAGCTGGTCTATTCTCTGTCCTATACCTACAGAAATTCAAAAAAATTTTTCCTGTACTGAGCACCCTATCAGCCAGTCTAGTCAATGTTCTGGTCTTCCAGAAGTCCTCAATGCACATTCCCCTATATATAGTCCCCTATTAGCAGGTCTAGTTTCTGTCTTCTTCCTCCAGAAAACTTCAGTGTTCATTCCCCGGTATAGAGTGCCCTATGTGAAGATCTACTCCCTGTCGTATTCCTCTAGAAGTCTTCAATGCACATTTTCTTGTATAAGGCACCCTATCTGCAGGTGTAGTCTCTGTCTTCCTCCTGAAGCCTGCAATGCATATTCCCTTGTATAGAGCGCCATATCATGAGGTCTATTCTCTGTCCTATTCCTCCAGAAGTCTTCAATGCACATTTCCCTGTAGAGAGCACCCTATCAGAAGGTCTAGTCCGTGTCCTCTTCTTCTGGAAAGTCAAAGCACATTTCGCTGTACAGATACCCTTATGAGTAGGCTCAATCTCTGTCCTCTACCTCCATATGTATTCAATGCACATTCTCCTCTATAGAGTGCCCACTCAGCAGGTCTAGACTGTTTCCTATTCCTTCAGAAGTTTTCAATGCACATTTCCCTTTGCAGAGAGCCCTATCAAAAAGGTCACCTCCATGTCCTATTCCTCCAGAATCTTCTATACACATTGCACTATACATAGCACCCTATCAGTAGGTCCTGCCTCTGTCCTCTACCTCCAGATGTCTTCAATGCACATTTCCCTGTATACAGCGCCCTACCACCAGATCTCTCCCTTTTCTATTCCTTCAGATGATTTCAATGCACAGTCTCCTGTATAGATCACCATATCAGCAGGTCTAGTCTCCATCCTCTTATTCCAGAAGTCTTCAATGCACATTTCCCTATAAAAAGTGCCCTAGCAGAAGGTCTAGTCTCTTCCCTATTCCTCCAGATGTCTTCAATGCACATTTCCCTTTATGCAGTGCCTTATCAGCCAGTCTATCCCTGTCCTGTTCCTCCTGATGCCTTCAGTGTACATTCTCCTGTATAGAGAGCCCTATCCAGAAGTCTAGTCTCTCTCCTCTTCCTGAAGAAGTCTTCAATGCATATTTCACTGCACAGAGCACCCTATCAGTAGGTCCAGTCACTGATATCTACCTCCAGATTTCTTCAGTACATATTCTCCTCTGCAGAGTTCCCTATCATCAGGTCTAGTCTCTTTCACATTCCTCGAGAAGTTTTCAATGCACTTTTCCCTTTGCCAAGAGCCCTATCAGAAGCTCTAGTCCATGTCCTATTCCTCCAGAAGTCTTCTATACACACTTCCCTGTACATACCACCCTATCCGTGGGTCCAGTCTCTGTCCTCTACCACCAGACTTCCTCAGTACACACTTCCCTGTATCCAGTGCCCTATCAGCAGGTCTATCCCTTTCCTGTTACTCCTGATGTCTTCAATGCACATTCTCCTGTGTAGAGTGCCCTATCAGCAGGTCTAGTCTCTGTGCTCTTCCTCCAGAAGTCTCCAATGCACATATCCGTGTATAAAGCTCACTATTAGCAGGTCTTGTCTTTATCCTATTTACTCCAGAAATCTTCAGTGCACATTCTCCTATACAGAGTGCCCTATCACCTGGTCTATTCTCTGTCCTATTCCTCCAGAAGTCTTCAATGCACATTTTCCTGTACAGAGCACCCTATCAGCTGGTCTAGTCCCTGTCCTATTCCTCCAGAAGTCTTCAATGCACATTCCCCTGTATACAGAGCCATATCAGCAGGTCTAGTCTCTTTTCTATATCTCAAAAAGTCTTCAATGCAAATTTCCCTGTACCGAAGGCTCAATCAGCTGGTCTATTCTCTGACCTATTCCTCCAGAAATCTTCAGTGCACATTTCCATTTACAGAGTCCCCTATCAACAGGTCTAGTTTCTGTCCTATTCTTCCAGAAGAATTCAATGCACATTTTCTGGTACAGAGTGTCCTAGGGATGGTCTATTCCATCTCCTATTCCTACAGAAGTCTTCAACGCACATTTTCCTGTATCAAGCGCCCTGTCAGCCTGTCGAGTCCCTGTACTGTTCCTCCAGAAGTCCGCAATGCACTCACCCTTGTATATAGCACCCTATTAACAGGACTAACCTCTGTCTTCTTCCTCCAGAAATCTTCAGTGTGCATTCCCCGGTATATAGTGCCCTATCACCAGGTCTACTCTCTGTCGTATTCCTCCAGAAGTCTTCAATGCACATTTCCTTGTATAATGTGTCCTATCAGCATGTATAGTCCCTGTCCTATTCCTCCTGAAGACTTCATTGCACATTTCCCTCTATAGAGCACCCTTTCAGCAGGTCTTCCCCTGACCTGTTCCTCCAGAACTCTTCAATGCACATTCCCCTGTATAGAATGCTGTATCAGCATGTCTAGTCTCTGTCCTATTCCTCCAGAAGTCTTCAATGCGTATTTCCCTTTCTAGAGAGCCTATCAGAAGGTACAGTTTGTGTCCTATTCCTCCAGAAGTCTTCTATGAACATTTCCCTGTACATAGCACCCTATCAGGAGGTCCAGTGTCTGTCCTCTACCTCCCGATGTCTTCAATGCACAGTTCCCTGTATACAGCACCCTATCAGCATATCTATCCCTGTTCTGTTCCTCCACATGTCTTCAATACACATTATCCTTGTTAGAATGCCCTATCAGCAGGTCTAGTCTCTGTCCTCTTCCTCCAGAAGTCTTCAATGCACATTTCCCTGTACAGAGCACCCTAGCAGAAAGTCTAGTCTCTTCCTTATTCCTCCATCTTCAATGCACATTCTCCTGTATAGAGTGCCCTATTAGTAGGTCCAGTCTCTGTCCTCTACCTCCAGATGTCTTCAATGCACATTTTCCTGTATAGAGCTCCCTATCTGCAGGTCTAGTCCCTGTCCTAGTCCTTGAGATGTGCTCAATGCACCTTCCTTTGTGTAGAATGCCCCATCAGCTAGTCTAGTCTCTGTCTTATTCCTCCAGAAGCTTTCAATGCACATTTCCCTGTACAGAGCACCCTATCAAAAGGTCTAGTCCATGTCCTATTCCTCCACAAGTCTTCAATACACATTTCCCTGCACAACGCATTCTGTCAGCAGGTCTATTCCCTTTCCTGTTCCTCAGAAGTCTTCAGTGCACATTCCCCTGTAGAGAGCACCCTATCTGCTGGTCTAGTGTCTGTGCTATTCCTCCAGAAGTCTTCAATGCACATTTCCCTGTATTGTGCATCCCCAGTCTTCCTCTGCTGTGTTTCCTGGAAACTAATTTTTTGTAGTTGAACTTCTGTCCTTTCAGAAGTTTCCTTGTCTCCTCTTGTTTCTCCCAGATGTCTTCTATTGCTCCTCCTAAATCAATAACCTACAGAAACTCGTGTTCTTATCACATATGCATTTAATTGGGAGTGAGCCACAGTGATTCTCAACTGTCACCCTGACATCCTCTGACATATTCTCATATCAATCTTCACTTAACCTTTAATAAATACTATTGCCATATAATTTAAGCTCCATGAGAGCAGAATTATGTTTCTCTTATTTACTACTCTATTTCTGGAGTGTAACAAGTGCTTAACAAATAAGTGAAGGGTTGGATAGATGGTGAATGTTTGAAAAGATTGGTGGATGAATGGATGTCCAAAACTTCTTAAAATTTTTTCTCTCATCTTTAATTCTATTCACTGTTTGTTGCAGCAAAGAATCAGTTCAGCCAGTGTTCTCACCAAAATATACTTAGTCTCCTGTAGGAGAATGTAAGGGAAATAAAAGAAACTCAATAAAATCGAGGTGGCTTTTTATGGCTGAGTAATATTCCATGTGAGGTGGGTGGACCTAGAGTCTGTCATACAGAGTGAAGTAAGTCAGAAAGAGAAAAACAAATACCGTATGCTAACACATATATATGGAATCTAAGGAAAAAAACGGTCATGAAGAAACTAGGGGTAAGACGGGAATAAAGACACAGACCTACTAGAGCATGGACTTGAGGATATGGGGAGGGGGAAGGGTAAGCTGTGACAAAGTGAGAGAGTGGCATGGACATATATACACTACCAAACGTAAAATAAATAGCTAGTGGGAAGCAGCCGCATAGAACAGGGAGATCAGCTCAGTGGTTTGTCACCACCTAGAGGGGTGGGGTAGGGAGGGAGATGCAAGAGGGAAGAGATATGGGAACATATGTATATCTATAACTGATTCACCTTGTTATAAAGCAGAAACTAACACACCATTGTAAAACAATTATACTCCAATAAAGATGTAAAAAAATCGAGGTAGCAATTTATTACCAAATTTAATAATATTTCAACCAAAGACTTTACTTCATTCTCTTCCATCCTGATTTGCTTTCCAGACTCATGGAAAAACCTGTCAATTCCCCTAATGACTTCATGCTAGATCCTTCATCTCGTGGTGTGTCTGCTAGTCCCTGTCTACTTTATGCTGACGGCTGCATACTTGTGTGACTCCTCTGTGGACCATCACACAGCATCTTCCTCACATGAACACTTCCTTGGACTTCTCCTCTCTGAATATGCCAGTGGTCACATTTTCTCATCAAATTTATGAATTGGGTTTTCCATGTGCCTATGGTCACTCAATTCCTCACACTGTCATCTAAAATATCATCACCCTAATGTGGAAAGACTATTCTTCCTGCTTTGGAATCTATGACATTTATGTCCATGCTTTCTTTTTTAGCACCCACATTCTACTGAAACAGCTCTTGATCATAGGTTCATTTCTTTAAAAAAAATATGTCCCCTAATTATGCTCTTTCTTCTTCATATCCCTTGCCCTTGGTCTCCTTACATTCAGGCTTTCCCAAGGCCATCCTGCCTAATATTTATTTTACGGCTAATGTGCCTTAGTCCATCCTTTTATGAGGACATTCTTTTTGAAACCTTCCAAAACTTCATATTGTCTTAGAGCCTATAAATATATTATTACCCACATCTAACAAGGCACTCTGTAGTGAAGCTGTAGTATCCATATACAACCTGTTTCCCTCCAATCCTTAATATTGAATCTTGACTACAATCATACTATTGGCCCCATTCCTGTCTTCCTGAATTTACTTCTGCTGCTATTACCCTTTCCAGAATGGCCCTCCACTCTGCTCTTGTCTGATCCAAATCCTACTAACTTTGACCACATCAAATTCCATATACTCCATGGAGCCTTCTTTTTATTTAGCCCATATCAAATTTTTGTTTCTATGAACTCCTCTTATATTTTATATTTGATCTCAGCTCATTAATCTCAATATTTCATGTGTGTTAAATCTACCTCCCAAATTTGACTCTATGCTTCCTCACAGAAATATATATTAGACTTCCTCTGTATCACCTGTTGTACCCACAACAATGCCACAGTCGTAGCAAAACCTAATAAGTGTAGTGTTGAATGCAAGATAAAGATACCTTCCTTCCCCTGGTTGGACTGTTGCAAGTGGATACTGTAAGAAAAAAATTGAGTTAGGAAGACAGTAGAAAAACAGTGAAAAGTAAATGAAGGAGTCAGATCCGAAGATTAGAGTTTTGAAAACTATTTCAATCCTGCACCATTGTTACTATGACCAAGCTTGTCAATAATGGCAAGTGAATTAGCTACACACCTGTTGCGGTAAGGAAGCATTTGGAGCTCAAAGAGAGTGAGTGGTGCTTCAGATAAAAACACTAAACATCTCTACATTTATAAATATAGTTTTGAGAGCCCCTACCCGCTTTCTGCACAGGCTTTCATGGCAAGGAATGTGAGGGTAGGGATTATGAGCACTTTGACATAATAAGACAGACACAGAGAGAAATGCCTTGCCAAATCGCTAACAGTGATACAACTGGGAATAGAACCAGGTCCTATGCCCTACCATCTGGTGTTCTACCAGTCAGACCACACTGTCTTTCTAAACTGCCAACCTGGATTAATAACTGTGCATGTGACATAATTCTGGTCTTAACCTTTCTGTGTTGTTGAAGATGAGATTCTTCCACTGGGCATGGTGGAAATTTTTATGTCTATCTATATAAATTTATAATTAGTGATGTGGCTTCTGTTTACACAACAGGACAAAGACAAAACAATTTGTTTCAATGCTGTAAGAAAATTAAGAAATTCTTGGTGTAAGATAGGGAGATATTAAATTACAAATTATTTAAAGGAATGTATATTGAAAACTGGTTAACCTATCTTACTCACTTGTACACACACATGTGTCTTTCTGCCCAAGTCTGATCTACTCAACAAAGCAGGATTCTGTGCACATAGGACTTGTGTAGCTTCATGTTTATGGTAAACCACAATTACAGAAATAAGAATGCTGGTTCTTTCCACCCACTCTTCTACGCATGTGGCATATACCTGGTCAGGTGCACACTCGCATTCTTCGTTCAGCATGGTTCAGACATTGTGCACCTTTGACAGACTGAGATGAGTATTTTCTATTTAGTGCAAGGAAAATGAAAGTTTAAGATGAGAACTCTATTTGGGATTGTAGAATTGAGGCAACACTTGAGTCACTAGTATTTCAAACTTGACTCTTTCAAGTATCTATGTATACTTCACACCAGCTCTTACACTAAAGACTGACTTACAGCCACATTGGCTGTTCTTATGAAAACATTTTTTTAATTGAAGTTAATTTACAATGTTGTGTTAGTTTCAGGTGTACCTCAAAGTGATTCAGTTATATATATATATATATATCTGAAATATATATATATATATATATATTCTTTTTCAGATTCTTTTCCATTATAGGTTGTTACAAGATATTGAGTATAGTTCCCTGTACTATACGGTCCTTGTTGCTTATCTATTTTATATATAGTGGTGTGCATCTGTTAATCCCAAACTCCTAATTTATCCCTCCCACCCTTTCCGTTTTGGTAACCATAAGTTTGTTTTCTATGTCTGTGAGTCTGTTTCTGTTTTGTGAATAAGTTCATTTGTATCATTCTTTTTTAAGATTCTACATATAAGTGATATCATGTGATATTTGTCTTTCTTTGTCTGGTTTACTTCACTTAATATGAAAATCTCCAGGTCCATCCATGTTGCTGCAAATGACATTATTTCATTCTTTTTATGGCTGAGTAATATTCCATTCCATTCCATGATGTGTGTGTGTGTGCATGTGTGTGTATACCGTATCTTCCACGACTATAGAAATAAAGTGGATCTGGAAACTATTCCTGCTGTCGAGTGGCAGAGAGGCTGGGTTAATTCTCTAAAATTATTTCTCATCCATAGCATATTCTTTCCTTTACACCTTTAAGAATTGTCTGAATTATTGGCCTCGATAAAGAGAAAAATTGTGGAAAATGAATTCTTTGCTTGACAGGAATTAAGGTTTGAAGCAGTGTGGGGTGACTGAGAAGGGATATCATAAAACATGGATCAAGGGGGACATTTAAGGTCAGCAAGTACCAGGAGGTGGTAGAGAGCAGAGGAGGAAATGCAACAGCAAGATCCAGGGAACTTACCCCAGAGCTGACCTCCAGAAAATAACAGTACCACTGCCCTCTGGTTCACTGCTGCCCTGGTTCCTAAACATGGTTTGCCTTACCCGCCACTGCTTTTTAGAGGAAAAGGTAAGGTTTTTATACTTCTCTCAATAGTGAACTTGAATTAGACATAAAACATAAAACACCAAGAATTATTTCATCCCCGAATTAATTCACTGAAGTATAAAATGGGGCCTGTAGGGTTTGCAGTGATCCAAATACAAAAGAAATCTGAAAAAATAAGAAATATATATTTTATATGCATATAAAATCTCATTTAGGAACATAAAGCTATGTAAAAGAGGCTATGGGAAGAGAGGGGCAAGAAGAAAAAGGCAAGTGTACTTGATAAAGAAAAATAACACTAAAATCTTTAAGACTTAGAGTTTAGGATAAAGAATGATTTGGGGGGAAAAGCAAATTATAAAGCAAATAGATGAACACAGGAAGGGAATATTTATAAAATCTTAGTAAATACACTGAACAGGAAGAGAAAGATGCATTTGAGATAGAAGAGAATAATGTTCCAGGGAACAGAGCATATCCATATACTTAGGCTACTGGAAAAAGTCATTGTTCGAGATCTTTAACATATAAGCAGAGAAGGATTTGCTTGGTTGATTAAAATGCTGATAGTTTTAATTGTATTTTCTTATTTGTATTTTCAATATTTTAAAAAATTTTGTTGGAGGATAGTTGCTTTACAATATTGTGTTAGTTTCAGGTGCACAGCAAAGTGAATCAGTTATACATATACATATATCCACTCTTTTTAGATCCTTTTCCCATATAGGTCATTACAGAGTATTGAGTAGTGTTCCCTGTGCTATACAGTAGGTTCTTATTAGTCATCTATTTTATATTTAATAAAAACAACACATAAAATGCTGAGGGAAATTTGGGGACGGAGCAGTTAAGGAAATCCTCATCATCCCACCTGCACCCGGGCCTCCCCTCCGTGCTCACCCGCAGAGCCTGCCCAGTTTCACTGGGATGAAAGATAAAAAGCTTGATGGGCATCCAAGCTCTTTCCCTCTCCTCACTTCTCTCCCTTGCTTCCCACTTCTGTTTTTCAGCCGGATTGACCCATTCACTGGCTGCCTCTCCCTGGGGAACTCACCACCTCTCTCTCACATTTCTCAGGCCTTTCTCCTCAATAGGAATAGCTTTCTCCCACCTTCCCTCAGTCACATGTCATAGCTTTGTACGTATTTCTAAATAGTCACAACAATCCAAGAGGTGTTGTTTGTTATTTTCTTCAGAACATCCAATGGCATATACTTTTCTTAGGTTGAATTTTTATTTTATTTTATTCTGCTGAATCAATTTTTCAGGTCATGTTTTATATTTCATAAACTAAGATTGTGATGAGAACTGTGAATGCAGAGTCCCTTTGACATTATATAGGCTTCCCCAAGTTGACTAGATCGGTGATAGATACTGATGGCTGAAAGGTGAGACTTCATAAATGTCTGTTGTTTCATTAATAAGAAGGACAGCTATCACTGAGCATTTATAATGTGCCACGTTTGGAATTAGATGCTTGAGTTTTATAATAATCATCCTAAGAATCATTATTATAATAATACCTTTCCTTTCTTTTCTTTCTTCTTTTTTCTTTCTTCCTCCCTCCCTCACTTCCTTCCTTCCTTCCTTCTATTTTTCTGAGGAGAGGAAGCTTGGTAAGTGTCATCATTTCTCTGTGTGTTGCATTTTATAAATCAAGTTCAAACTGATGCAAATTTTAGGCTTGTACAAGATAGGCAGTAACTTGACATATAGGATATTTTTTTTAAAAAAAGTTATTCAAGTGCTAAATATGTGTTAAACCTATAGGTTTAACAGATATTTAAACATCAGATTATAGAGTCTGGACCTCTTTCCTGCCAAACTAAAACCTTGTAAGTCAGTAGGAAACTTTGAATAATTTACTAAGCTGGATCCTGGACTCAGTTATCAATGACTTCAGGATATTATTCAGAAATGCTTGGTGAACAATTAATAACCACGGAATTCAGCCCTGCTTTTAATCTCTGCTTCCTTTAGGTATCTACTTTTACTGTAGAGTATGGGTCCTACAACTGGTGATCTCCATGACTCTGAGAAAATCACTAACTAAAAATCTGAGCTTCTCATTTGTGTTTCCAATTTGGCTAGTTTCATAACATGACAGTCACAGACCAGTTGTATATACAGCCTTTGGGTCAGGCATGTGGTCAGTCTTTTCACCTCTATGTTATGGCTAGTTGATGATTCTTAGCATGCTACACATTTTCACTTGGTTATTCAAATTCTCATAGTGATTTTTATTTTTATGACAACAAATAACATGTAATGCTCAGCTATCTAGCTCCAAGAGGCAAACTCTTCAATTGCTTTTGTGCTTTAAATTTTTTCTCACATCCTGAGATTACTTTAGCATTCACCAGTACTTTCTTATAATTTTTAAAGATTTATTTGTAACACTTAATTCTTGTAATACGGTTCAGATTGTATCTATCTATCTATCTGATGAAAAGTAAAAACACAATTTATTTTGCCCCAAATGACCAATTAACCAAAACCAGTAGTTTGTGGTGTTTTCTGACTCTTGAATTCCAGGATCTGTTTTAGGGTTATCTGCTCTGTTCCCTTGATTCTTATGCCAATATCACACTGTTTTTTAGTTATTGGCTCTTCGAATAGAATAAGCCTACTTGTTTCAGCATTTAATTCTTCTTTTTCATTATTTTGGACAGTTCCCCACTGTTTATTTTTTTCAAATGTATTTTTGAATCATTTTTTCAAAGTTATGAAACAAATTCCACACGGATTTTGTTTGGGGATTGCATTTTGAAGATACAAACTGATTTGGCAAGAATTGGCATCGTTACAATATGAATTTTCCCAAAGGGGTCATCTAAACTTTGTGTCTGTGAAATGTGAAAACTGTTTCCTTTTTGATATTATTATTTTGGGAAAAAGTAGCTGTGAATGTCTTAAATATTGCAATACTGCTTGTCAGGTTTATGGATGAGCAGGATTTTTAGTTCTCTTGTATCTCACAGCCTGCTGTTCATGATGGAACTTGCTTCTGAGGTGAACAGGAATCTAAAGATGAACCCAGATCAACAGTTCCAGGTACAGGCTTGGTCAAGAAGGGAGCTGACACACCTGGACGTGAAGAGGACTCCACTACGTCTGGCCGGAGGTCTATCTATCCATGAGGTTGCTAATCATGCCCCTTCTTTCTTGTCTATTTTCCTGCCCTTTGTGGCTGCCTCTCCTCCATCTCCTCCACGCCACCAGGCACATTGGCTCGACATACATCTGCATTGAATTAAGGTGCCAAACGAAACTTTGCTCTGGGGCTTCACAGTTGGCTTTTCCTCTGTTAATGAGAGACCACACCAGAAGGAGGGAATCAAAAATAAACTTGGGGTCTAGTTTGGAGGGAAATGTCATGCCTTTCATAACTTCTTTAGTATTTAGAAGAGGCTTCCTAACCTCTTTATTGTCATTGTTATCAAAGTCCTCTGATCCACCTATCTTTTTTTTGTTAGATTAAATTTTTTTTAAAGAAAAACACTTCCCACAAGTCACCTTGTACTCCTTGCAAACACTGAACATTTCTACTTTCTGATGAAAATAATTTCATTTCAAGGAGACAGCTGGAAAGATACAAGCTCAACCCTCAACAGATTGCAAGCCTTGTGGTTGAAGAGGTTGAGAGGTCTGTGGCTTCCATTTCTATCCTCCCACAGTTCCATCAGTTTTTGGTAATATATGTGACGTCACCAGTCTCTGGTGTCAGTCCATGAGGCTATGGGAAATAAATAGATTTTAAAGTTCAAGTTTGGGTTTCAGAGATCCAGCAGATCCCTGAGTGGGGGTAGATTTGCATAGTTCTTGCCTGTTATGCCTGGTTCTTACACTCTCTGCTATCTTCCTCTTATGTTTGTTGACCCAAAATTGTCCTTGAGAAACATTTGGAAATTTGCATCGAAGCAATATTACAGATACAGACACTTTCCCCTCAGTGGCTGCATTTAAAATATCCATTTAAGGCTGATCCATATACCTATTTTAAACATTTGCCTATGTCGTATTTATAATAGAAAAGCAACACTGTGTTTTCACACAGCTACAAATAGTCCACCTCTTTCCAAATGAAAAGTGAGGTCATAAAATCTTCTAGTGTTAACCTATTGTGTCAAGAGGGAGAAGAGACAGTGAGATGTGGATACCCTATCCTCCTTAATCCTATCTGGTATTAGTAACCTTAGGGTGACTCTCAAAGTTGAGAGGGGCGAAGTCAAGTTATCTGAGTGTCAGGGCTGCTCAGCCCAGACTAATGGGTGAGTGCGTGCTCTGTAAAAAGGAGCAGTGCAATTTGGAGGCAAGCCAGTGATGGCTTTTCTGAGCAGTCTTCAATTAGACGTTAACTATTGTCTAATTTGTCTAACCCATCTGCTTACTATTCCAAAAGTGTTGCCCTAGTCTCTTCGGATGCCTCCATCACATTTTCACAACCTTCTACAGCCACTGCTTGTTTTAGATCTATTTTTCATGACAGGATGATAACTTTTTCTCCTTGCTGTGGCTTCAGAAAAATGCTGTGAAAAATGTTTCATAAGATTTTCTTTTTTTCCCTCTTTGAAATTTTTTTTGTTTGCCCTTTGGGGAAGTCCTGTACATGCTTTTCACATGCAGCATGAGATTAGATTTTTTTTTTTAGAAATTACACTGCATGTCAGTTATGTATTAGAGCAATCTGTCATCTTCACAAAAGAAGCCCTGGACACCGTCTCCAGCAGCTGGTTCTCTAGGACTTATATTTCAGAAAGTATGGCAATGGGTGTTACGAGAACAATGTCAGCAGGCCGTTATTCTTAATATGATGTTCTAAATTATAAATATTACCAGACGTCCCAGTGAGGTATGAGGAGATTATTCTGTGGTTCAAACAGGAGAATGTTCACGCAACTACCAGGCAGAAGCAAATGAAAAGACTAAAAATATATTGCTTCTATTTAGTTTTAAAAGCTGACTTGGACAGCAGCAGCAACTTGGTCTTATATAGCAATAGTTTCAGGCTCTATTTAATAGTTTTTCTTTCCACTTGCCCCTCTAGGTTGGCCAGTACTCAGCTTGGGAGGCTACGAAAATGGAGGTCAGTAATTCTTCCTAAACTGTCGCTAAATGTAGGAGCCCAGTTGTAGCTTTATAATATTGATAGCATCTATTATTAACACACATCCATTTTGCAAAAAGGATCCATGCCAGGAAGCACCCCAAAAGACCCAGTCACATTTTATCTTAAGGAGCCTGGTATTTAAAACATCAAAATAAAATAGCTCACACAGCTGAAAGGAAAACAGTGAAAAAGCAGGTAAATGGGCTGTGTGATCTGAACTTCCAGTATCGCTAACCCAGGGGCTTCTCACACTCACACACTGTGTGCCATTCAGGAAATGGTTCTTTCTGCAGCCATCTAGATTGTGGAATAAATGATTATGGAATTATGAAGATATCTAATTGTAAACAAGCCTCGTTCCTTCATTCCTCCATGTTTCTTTTTTTTTTTTAAACATCTTTATTAGAGTATAATTGCTTTACAATGGTGTGTCAGTTTCTGCTCTACAACAAAGCGAATCAGCCATACATAAACACGCGTCCCCATATCTCCTCCCTCCTGCACCTCCCTCGCTCCCACCCTCCCCATCCCACCTTTCCAGGTGGTAACAAAGCACCAAGCAGATCTCCCTGTGCTATGCGGCTGCTTCCCACTAGCTATCTATTTTACATTTGGTAGTGTATATATGTCCATGCCACTCTCTCACTTTGTCCCAGCTTACCCTTCCCCCTCCCCATATCCTCAAGTCCATTCTCTAGTAGGTCTGCATCTTTATTCCCATCTTGCCCCTAAGTTCTTCTGACCATTTTCTTTTCTTTTTTTTTTTTTAATATTCCATATATGTGTGTTAGAATACGGTATTTGTTTATCTCTTTCTGACTTACTTCACTCTGTATGACAGTCTCTAGGTCCATCAACATCACTACAAAAACTCAGTTTCATTCCTTTTTATGGCTAATATTCCATTGTATATCTGTGTAATATCTTCTTTATCCATTTATCTGTTGATGCACACTTAAGTTGCTTCCATGTCCTGGCTATTGTAAATAGAGCTGCAATGAACATTTTGGTACATGACTCTTTTTGAATTATGGTTTTCTCAGGGTATATGCCCAGTAGTGGGATTTCTGGGCTGTATGGTAGTTCTATTTTTAGTTTTTTAAGGAACCTCTATACTGTTCTCCATAGTGGCTGTATCAATTTACTTTCTCACCAACAGTGAAAGAGGGTTCCATTTTCTCCACACCCTCTCCAGCATTTATTGTTTGTAGATTTTTTGATGATGGCCATTCTGACTGGTGTCAGATGATATCTCATTGTAGTTTTCATTTACATTTCTCTAATGATTAATGATGTTGAGCATTCTTTCATGTGTTTGTTGGAAATCTGTATATCTTCTTTGGAGAAATGTCTATTTAGGTCTTCTGCCCACTTTTGGATTGAGTTGTTTGTTTTTTTGATATTGAGCTGCATAAGTTGCTTGTATGTTTTGGAGACTAATCCTTTGTCAGTTGCTTCATTTGCAAATATTTTCTCCCATTCTGAGGGTTGTCTTTTCATCTTGTTTATGATTTTCTTTGCTGTGCAAAAGCTTTTAAGTTTCATTAGGTCGCATTTGTTTATTTTTGTTTTTATTTACATTTCTCTAGGAGGTGGGTCGAAAAGGATCTTGCTGTGATTTATGTCATAGAGTGTTCTGCCTATGTTTTCCTCTAAGAGTTTGATGGTGTCTGGCCTTACCTTTAGGTCTTTAATCCATTTTGAGTTTATTTTTGTGTATGGTGTTAGGGAGTATTCTAATTTCATTCTTTTACATGTAGTTGTCCAGTTTTCCCAGCACCACTTATTGAAGAGGCTGTCTTTTCTCCACTGTATATTCTTGCCTCCTTTATCAAAGATAAGTTGAGCATATGTGCATGGGTTTATCTCTGGGCTTTCTATCCTGTTCCATTGATCTATATTTCTGTTTTTGTGCCAGTACTATACTGTATTGATTACTGTAGCTTTGTAGTATAGTGTGAAGTCAGGGAGCCTGATTCCTCCAGCTTCGTTTTTCTTTCTCAAGATTGCTTTGGCTATTTGGGGTGTTTTGTGTTTCCAAACAAATTTTGAAATTTTTGTTCTAGTTCTGTGAAAAATGCCAGTGGTAGTTTGATAGGGATTGCATTGAATCTTTAGATTGCTTTGGGTAGTAGAGTCATTTTCACAATGTTGATTCTTCCAATCCAAGAACATGGTATATCTCTCCATCTATTTGTATCATCTTTAATTTCTTTCATCAGTGTCTTATAATTTTCTGCATGAAGGTCTTTTGTCTCCATAGGTAGGTTTATTCTTAGATATTTTATTCTTTTGGTTGCAATGGTAAATGGCAGTGTTTCCTTAATTTCACTGTCAGATTTTTCAACATTAGTGTATAGGAATGCAAGAGATTTCTGTGTATTAATTTTGTATCCTGCTACTTTACCAGATTCATTGATTAGTTCTAGTAGTTTTCTGGTAGCATCTTTAGGATTCTCTATGTATAGTATCATGTCATCTGCAAAGAGTGATAGCTTTACTTCTTCTTTTCTGATTTGGATTCCTTTTATTTCTTTTTCTTCTCTGATTGTTGTGGCTAAAATTTCCAATACTATGTTGAATAAGAGTGGTGAGAGTGGGCAAACTTGTCTTGTTCCTGATCTTAGTGGAAATGGTTTCAGTTTTTCACCATTGAGGATGATATTGGCTGTGGGTTTGTCATATATGGCCTTTATTATGTTGAGGAAAGTTTCCTCTAGGCCTACTTTCTGGAGGGTTTTTATCATAAATGGGTATTGAATTTTGTCGAAAGCTTTCTCTGCATCTATTGAGATGATCATATGGTTTTTCTCCTTCAGTTTGTTAATATGGTTTGTCACATTGATTTATTTGCGTATATTGAAGAATCCTTGCATTCCTGGGGTAAACCCCACTTGATCATGGTGTATGATCCTTTTAATGTGCTGTTGGATTCTGTTTGCTAGTATTTTGTTGAGGAGTTTTGCATCTATGTTCATCAGTGATATTGCCCTGTAGTTTTGTGACATCTTTGTCTGGTTTTGGTATCCGAGTGATGGTGACCTCGTAGAATGAGTTTGGGAGTGTTCCTCCCTCTGCTTTATTTTCAAAGAGTTTGAGAAGGATAGGTGTTAACTCCTCTCTAAATGTTTGATAGAATTCACCTGTGAAGCCATCTGGTCCAGGGCTTTACTTTGTTGGAAGATTTTTCATCCCAGTTTCAGTTTCAGTGCTTATGATTGGTCTGTTCATATTTTCTATTTCTTCCTGGTTCAGTCTTAGAAGGTTGTACATTTCTAAGAATTTGTCCATTTCTTCCAGATTATCCATTTTATTGGCATAGAGTTGCTTGTAGTAATCTCTCATGATCTTTTGTATTTCTGCAGTGTCAGTTGTTACTTCTCCTTTTTCATTTCTAATTCTATTGATTTGAGTCTTCTCCGTTTTTTTCTTGATGAGTCTGGCTAATGGTTTATCAATTTTGTTTATCTTCTCAAAGAACCAGCTTTTAGCTTTATTGATCTTTGCTATTGTTTCCTTCATTCCTTTTTCATTTATTTCTGATCTGAACTTTATGATTTGTTTCCTTCTGCTACCTTTGGGGTTTTTTGTTCTTCTTTCTCTAATTACTTTAGGTGTAAGTTTAGGTTGTTTATTTGAGATGTTTCTTGTTTCTTGAGGTAGGATTGTATTGCTATGAACTTCCTTCTTAGAACTGCTATTGCTGCATCACATAGGTTTTGTGTCACCGTGTTTTCATTGTCATTTGTTTCTAGGTATTCTTTGATTTCCTCTTTGATTTCTTCAGTGATCTCTTGGTTATTAAGTAATGTGTTGTTTAACCTCCATGTGTTTGTATTTCTTACAGATTTTTTCCTGTAATTGGTATCTAGTCTCATAGCATTGTAGTCGGAAAAGATACTTGATATGATTTCAATTTTCTTAAATTTACCAAGGCTTGATTTGTGATGCAAGATATGATCTATCTTGGAGAATGTTCCATGATCCCCTCAATACATAAGGCAAATACTAACAGCCACAAAAGGGGAAATAGACAATAACACAATCATAGTAGGGAACTTTAACATCCCACTTTCACCAATGGAGAGATCATCCAAGATGAAAATAAATAAGGAAACACAAGCTTTAAATGATACACTAAACAAGATGGGCTTAATTGATAATTATAGGACATTCCATCCTCCATATTTCTTGCCAACGGATATTTACAGGTGCAAATTTTGGGAGTCCTTCCTTAAATACAGATGCACGTTGCCATGATTTCTTTGTGGTGTGTTAGCATAACTCGCATTTATACCCTGTTAAATACACAAAAATCTTCATAGGATCACAAGTGAACATTACAAACATATCACTCCAGTGCCCATATTCTTTTTTAATCTAGGAATGTTATGTAAAATAAATATATGTATTAAAATTCTCCCATTATGTGATTGTTTGTCAGTTCATAGACAATTACATATGAAGGGTTTTCTAAAATACACACTCCCTATATAAAAGAGATAACCAACAAGGACCTATTGTATAGCACAAGGAACTCTACTCATTATTTTGTAATACCCTATAAGGGAAAAGAATCTGAAAAAAAATATATATATATATATATCTCAGTGATATATATATCACTGCGTTGTACACCTAAAAGTAACACAATATTGTAACTCAACTATACTTCAATAAAAAAATACTACATGGCAATTACATGTATCTATGGAAACAGATCAATGCAGTTACATTGTCTTTAAAACCTGCTGTTTTACATAGTATGGAGTAACCATGAAAATGAGGTCCTACCCACATATGCTCAGGCAATCCAAGAAATATTCTCCTTTCATAAAGTATATTTCTTGTACTTTTAATTCACAATCTTAATATCTTCTCTTCATTATTTATTTGATGTGAGTTTTCTATGCTTTGAAATATTTGAACATTTCCTTCCCTCACACTACGGAGAGGCAAGCATACAAATTTATCAGGCTGGGACAAAAACTATTGAAAAAGTACATCTTGTTTATATCATTCATTTGTTAACATTCAGTAGCATAATAATTACAAAATGACAAAATCTTTCATTTCTTATATGCCTATGTAGTTTTAGAAGACAGTTGTGAATTTCAGATATTTTACTTTCATGGTAAAATTTGAAAATGAACTACATACCATTTGGCATTTATACAATATCCTGATTCTAACTTGAGCTCTTAGGCATGGATGTTCACAGAAGTATTTGTTTTTTTCCAGATATCTATTTGCAGAGATATCAATGCATTGATTACACCATTTTCCACATCATGGAAGCAGTCAATCATTTCTTGGTATCCATCCATCTCATCAACCTTAATTGGTGTTTACTTTCTCTTAACATACTGGGAATATGGCACTGTGGTGAGTGCATGGAATGGTTTAAATTTAATTAAACAATTTGAGTCAATAATATTGCATGTGTGCATGCACACAGACACACACACACACACACACACACATACACACACACACACCAACCTAATGCAATCTGCCCATAGTATAGGTCTGACTTATTGGTCCAACAGTCTCTGGGGTGCAGGAACTTCTGTTCATCTGTGAATATGAGACAATATTTGGTGAGCTTTTCTACCAGCTACACTACATTTCAGTATTTATGCCATGGAGCCAGAAGGATACTGGGATCATTTGGCTGCTTTATTTTCAGAGGTCATGTGTCAGTTTCATAGGTATACTTTCTTAAACTTTTAGAATTCACTAACTACACCCCTTAAACTCCACGGGATTATAATAGATTTTTCTTATCTTAAAGCAGAATATAATATTGATGTTTTTACAAGATTTTGTAATTTGTGGTGTTAATAATATTCATCAGCCCATCCTGGTTATCTCAAGAAGGTATGCTGCTTCTGCATGAAACTTTCACTGACTATCTTTATTTATTCTTTCAGTAACTCCATCTGTTTGCATGAAAGGCATTCCTATCAAATCTTTATAGTTGTTTCCAGAATTTAGGAGGCAGAACATCACAGCATATGGAAGAACAATGAAAGGATTGAAGAATAATTGCCATATTGAAAATACTTCTCTTCCCCAGTCCCCATCCCTGTTTATATACAACAAAGAATAAAAACCCCAGGCATGTCTAGATAAGTATAGTTAGCTACCTAGCTGTTAAACAGACACGATGTCTTTGAAACTTGTTAACAGTTGTCATGTGGTTGATAATTTATATTCCCAATGCTGTGGCCCAGCCCAGCCTTTAAATCTTCACCTCTGTATTTAACCTTTTAGTTCAAGGTAAATGTAGTGATGAATGTGAAATCAGGGGGAAAAAGTCCATTTTGTTGGAGTCAGGGAAGAGAGGAAGAATAGGGGTATCGCGAGAGACAATGAGTGCAAGTCAGGAGGGAAGACATGAGTAGATGACTCAGTTCTAAAATTCATGTCTTATTGCATTTTTTATAAATGGCCAATCACTGAGGTATGCTTTAGCTAAAAATTTATACAGAACACATTTCCCTCGGGCCTAAGAATACCTTTGATTTACTTTCTCAAGAAGAAAGAAAGTCCACTTTTGCTAGTTTTTAAGTGTGCTGCACTTTTGTTCTCTTCAAATCAAACCAAGAAGTACAGATAAACAAATGTGAAAAAAAAAGCCTCCATTTATAGAATGAAAATTTTTTTTACGTTTCAGATTTTAAAACTTGTTTTATGATTCTGCCATTAAGTCAAGGTAATCAAAAATAGCTACTATTAGTACATGATCTAAATGGAGTAAATTAACCTTTGCTTTAAGATTAAAATCGTGCATGGAAACTAGTTCTTGAAACAACAAAACATAAAACAATGCATTTTTGTGCTAAAGGACTGCTTGAGAAAGCTCCAAAATTGGTTCATTCTCAGCAAAAAAAAAAAAAAAAAAAAAGTGTCTGGCGGTATTATAATCTATAAAAGAAACAATATGATTCAGTAAATAGCATTTCTACCACCTCTGAAACACCTGCTATGCAGACCACTGTCTATCTGCTCTGAACTCTTCAAAATAGAAGGGCGGAACAGGCTTCCAGTTTTTGTTTATTGATGTTTGTTTTACTGTTCTTGAGTTTCACTGAAGTGACAGATTTTAAATCTATAAACCTATTGCAAATCTTTCCCCAGTAATACTGATGTTATCAAAGGAGCAGCTGACCAGAGGTGAGTTCAACAGGGGCCACAGAAAATCCCACCTGTCTTTTCATGCCTTCTGGGAAGGGAAGATGCAGTACAAGTCTGCAAACCCTCATGCCCCACACAGCCCGACCACACAGTCAAGAGAAGCTCAGATCTCAAGCCTTCCTGAACCCTGGGTGCCTTCCTTGCCATCTGATATCATGGAGCTTTACTAGGCCAGCTTCAAGTTGTTAGTAAAACACAGGAATTGTGGATCATTTCTACGTTGTTTGTCCCCTGCTTTTTTCTTGTAATGGGTGTTTTGCCTCTGATTGTCCTTCAGCCCTCACCTCTGGCCTTCATCTTTCTTGATTGACATCTTTGCCTTCCTCTGTTGCCTTCTTTCCTGAGATGCCTTAGTTCTCCTCCAACGTGGGGACTCAGAGTGGTGTGTGGTGTGGAAGAGAAGCCCCAAGCCTAAGATTCCATCTGCTCTCCCTCCTGGATCCCAGAGGAGGGAAGAGGAAGAAGGTGACATCCCCAACCCCCAAGCACTAAGGAAGAATGGGTCTCCTAGGACGTGCACTCTGACTGCCCCCTTTTCCCAGCCCCCAGAACTGGGCTGCTTCTGGGTGGTGCAGTGTGTTCTAGCTCAGCTCATACTGAGACCATAAGAACTACAAACAAAATTTCTATTAAGTTTTGTGTCTTAAAAAAACCCCAAGATGACACACTAGAAAGAGG
Source organism: Globicephala melas (assembly GCF_963455315.2). NCBI lineage: Eukaryota > Metazoa > Chordata > Mammalia > Artiodactyla > Delphinidae > Globicephala > Globicephala melas. The sequence continues at coordinate 111,713,518 of NC_083318.1, read as the reverse complement.
ACCAGAAACAAGGGCTGCCAATCTTAAAGTTTGAGCTCATTTCAAATTAGATTGGCAGGGAGGAAATATGTGAATGGCCTTCTGAAGGTCAAGTTCTTTCTGTCCATGGGGACTTAGTATGTTCAGAGACAGAAGAAGGAATAAACCAGCAGAACTAGCACCTGGCACTAAAATGTCACGAGGCCACTGCAACGTGACTGAAAATGCTTGGAGCTGTAGCAAATGGCATCTTCCAGAACTCCTTACAGAGGGAACTGCAGATGACTGGAAGAAATGCCAATGATATGCCCCTTGTTAACCCCTGTAGCCCCAGACAAACAGGTGCCTGAAATGAAGTAGGTGATAAATAATATTCATGAAAGAATGTTCATGAACCAGAAATGATAGGAAGCATGACCTCCAGAAGACTGGTTTAAGAGGAAATGACCACTTGATAGCCTCTAAAATGCTTTGTAAAGAGGGGTCCCTCTAAGGAACATTTCTTTTCTTCTAAAATGCCTGCTAAAGAGACTTTGTTCCTTGAGTGGGGAATGCAAGCTAAGTGACTCTAAACATTTGAGAAGACGCTGATTTCTGAACCAATACTGCTCTTGCCCTCTCAATGTTCCACCCATCTGCTAATACATGTTTGTATTCAAAGAATATCAGTTTGAACAAATGTCAAATTATGAGTTACCCCTGTGTATCCATGTATCTCATTTTAACTCTGAAAGTGACACTGTGACTTTGAACTTGCTGGTGGGTATATTGTCTTGGAAGTCTAGCCCTGGTTCTGTTAGAACATTCATCGTAGTGTCTGCACAAGAAGCACTGTTCAGATTCACAACTCAATGGTTCATTTTGTTCCAGTGAAAACTGTCCTCACTTTCCCCTCCCCACCAAAAAAAAGAAAAATTCTGCAGGGGGTTAGAGCTGGCTGCACTGTTTCTAATGAAATAATCAATAGAGTTTGTTTATGTAAGGCAGCATGGAGGAAATTGTTCATTATATTTCATTAGAGATGAATTCAAAATGTAAAATATCTGAGACGTGAAATTATTTTGGGACATCAGGTATTTTTAACCCAAAGACTAAAATGGTTGAAAATGTGTATATTTAGACACAGTATACATTTGCACAATTTTATTTCAATGCTTTAAAACAATTGGTACCCAGTAAAACATCCAATTTATTTTAACAAATCATGAGTTACACACAAGATGACTGAGAGATTGCCCAGTGGTAATCTATATACCCCTGCCTCCTGCAATTGCTATTGAAAACATTTGGCCATGAGGACATCTGGTGGGGTGTACCATCACCATGTGTAACAGACTATAGAAATTTTCTCTACAATAATTCCAGAGGTTAGATTTAAACAATGGATGATTAAAAAAATAAAACTTCAGGGAATTCCCTGACGGCCCAGTGGTTAGGAATCTAGGCTTTCACTGCCAAGGGACTGGGTTCAATCCCTGGTCTGGGAACTAAGATTCTGCAAGCTGTGTGGTAAGGCAAAAAACAAACAAACAACAATAACAAAAACCTCCAATGCTTTAAAACAACCATAATTTTCTAAAATAGGTTCATCCTGGAGCTATTTTCAGTGTTTAAAAAGTGGAATTTCCTCTCTTTGTCTTAGGGAATTACCACTAAAGAATCTAATGTGGTATCTTTTCAGCTGAACCAATAAAAGCGTGACTCTTTTTAGAGATGGTCTCTAAATGTACAAGTCTCTACAATTCTGGTCATGTTTGCTGCTAGTGAAAGAAAGGAAACTCTGTGAAGAGTTACACTCACATAATATAATGGGAGATTGCTAGCCCTGTTCTTTACCCTTTGCATCCTCTTGCAACGGGAAGACCTCTTGCAAGAGACCTGTTTTGGCTCTAATGTCACATAAATGATTTTCTTTTCACTGTAAAATTAAGACATAGAGATCAGAGAGATAGAGGGAGAGGGAGGGAAAGAGAGCAGGAGAGGGAGGGAAAAATAGAAAATTACACAAAGAAGAGAAAGGTATAATATGTCACAGGCAAAGTGATATAATTGCTTTGCTTTCAAATTACATATTGGTAGAATTCCCTAGTGATGGAATGGTTAAAAATATGCTATAAAATATGTCTATTGTCAGACAAATTAGAGAAGAATAGTATAATTTCAGAAAAACAATACTATCATTCGGGACACTGAGAAAGTGAATAGAGAATACAGGTAAGTTTCTGTTTCAATTCACTCAGTATGAAGAGTAGTTTAAAATAGCATATTCATATTTTCAAATTTGAAAATAAGGAGTCCAATATTCTTAAAATCATTGTTTTTTTCTTCTACTCCAGCCTCTTTCCTTCTTTAAGCCACAGACCGAAGCAAGACCCACAGACCTTATCTTCCTGTTTGTTCTTGTTTTAATTATGTAGTGCAAAGTATGGCTTTGTGGTACCCACCAGCCTGTGTTATTTTTTCTCTTCTCTCTCCCTTACTGTCCCTTACTCTTCTCTTTTTCAACATCTCACACCCCAGGGACAATCACAATGAACTCAAATATCTTTCTCAATTGCTTTTCCTTTCAGAATGTACTTCTAAGTCACACCATTCACCATTATACCATTTGCAAAACAAATTCCAAATTATCTCAAAATAGAAAACTTTATCTTTGAGCAAACTGGATGAATTTAGGAATTTTTAAGAATAATTTCAAATAAAAACCACTTTAAGGCCTCCATGGACCTGCTGAACACTGTATAACCTTGTGGAGATGTGAGAGAGAAAAAATCGAAAGGAAAATGTCCTCTCTAACAATGGCCAAAACAGCAAAGACTACCTAGTATGGCCCCTCTGAGCATGAAGATGAAAGTATTAGTGAAATCCTTCCCCCGCAATAATTGTAAACTGATCCCATACCAATATGTCTTACTTTGACTTAAGTTATATTATCACTCATTTATTGCCCAAGTACATAAATAGGCAGTGGTTAGTTCTTCAAAGGTCAGCTTCAAAGTCTTTCCAATCAACTTCACTTCTTTAGTATTGGCCTTTTTACATTAATACTTATTCTTCCCCTGTTTTGACATTCCTTTTGCTTCCTGGGTTCCATAGTTTTAAATTATCTGTAAGTTGTTGATTGTTAATTTTATGTTTGCATACTTCATTTCAACACTTTATAGATGTTACTCCTCTGTCTTCTCCTTTATATGGTCTCTAATGAAAAATCTGGTGTCATTGTTATATTTGTTCTTCTGTGGTTAATATGTCTTTTTTCTCTAGCTATATTTAAGATGTTTTCTTGAAGCTTGGTTTTAAGCAATTAGATTATGATGTACACAGCTGTATTTTTCTTCATATTTCTTGCACTTAGGGTTTTGTTGAGCTTATCCAATATATGGATTTATATAATTTTCATCAAATTTGGAAATTTTTTGTCCATTATTTTTTCTAATATTATTTCTATTCCACTCTCTTTAGGGACTTCCATTAAAGGTAAATTAGGCCATTTGAAAGTATTCCACTCAATAATTCTCTTTTCACTAATTTTTTCTCTTTTGTTTCTTTTTTAAAATTTTTATTTTATATTGAAGTATAGTGGATTACCAATGTTGTGTTAGTTTCAGATGTACAGCAAAGTGATTCAGTTATTATACATATACATGTATCTATTATTTTTCAAATTCTTTTCCCATTCAAGTTATTATAGAATATTGAGCAGAGTTCCTTATGTTATATAGTAGGTCTTTGTTGGTTATCTATTTTAAATTTAGCAATGTGTACATGTCAATTTTTCATGGTTTCTATGGCTTCAAGTTCACTAATCTTTTCTTCTATAATATCAAATCTGTCATCAATCCCATCCAGTGTAATTTTTATCTCTGACATAGTAGTTTATATGTCTGGAAGTTTTATTTGAGTCCTCCTTAATTTTCTGTGTCTCTATAACTTTTTGAACATATGGGATACAGTTAAAATAACTGCTTTAATGTCTTTGTCTCATAATCCTAACATATGTGTCTATCTTAGTTGGTTTAGATTGATTGTTTTTTCTCCTCTTTAGGCGTCTTTGTAAATTTTAACTTGTTGGGTACTGGATATATTTTATTCCTACGATTATTCTTTTTATCTATCTATCTTTCTATCTATCATCTATCTATCTATTGAAGTATAGTTGATTTACAATGTTGTGTTAGTTTCAGGTGTACAGCAAAGCAATTCAGTTATATATACTTTTAGTGTGTATACATTACTCCCAAATTCCTAATTTATCCCTGCCCTCATCTTTCCCCTTAGGTAACCATAGTTTGTTTTCTATGTCTGTGGGTTCCTACGAGTATTCTTGAGCTTTGCTCTGGGACACAGTTACTTGCAAACAATTTGATCCTTTCAAATCCTGCTTTTAAGATTTGTTAGGTAAGGCCAAGCCAGAGCTCACCCAAGGGTTTATTAATCTTTGCTGCTGAGGTAAGACCTTTCTGAGTAGTCTACCCATGCCCCATGAATCATGAGGGTTTTTCAACCTGGTTAGTGGGGGCACACACTACTTTTGCCCTGTATGAGTTTCAAGTACCCGTCAAGTAGTTCTTTCCCCAGCCTTAGAAAATTTCCTCGCATACATACACTAATCTGTACCTTGCTAAATATTTGAGGGGATCTTATGCATATCTCTGAAATTCCCTCTCTGTGCAGCTTTCTCCTCTTCAATATGCTGTCCTGTGAACTCTACCTCCTTGATCTTCCAGGACTCTCAGCTCCATCTCCTCAACTCAGAGAGTCAGCCGGGCTCTACTTGTTTTCCCCTCCTTGTACCACAGCATGTAAACTCTCCCAAGAAAGTAAGTTATGGAAATAACACAACTCAGCTCATTGGTTTCTTGTCTCTCCAGTATTGCTGTCCTTCATTGCCTGGTATCAGCTGTGTTAAAAATTGTTGCTTCAGATATGTTTGCAACATGTTTGTTGGTTTAGATGAAAAGGTAAACTCAGCCCCTGTTACTCCACTTTGCCTGGAATTAGAAGCTCTGTAGTTCCAACACTGACCTTTCTCTTGAGCTCAAACTACACACTCAGCATTCGAATTTGAATATATAACAAACATTCCAAATGTGTCATGCATGCAACTAAACTATTTCCTCCTTGCAAAAGCTGCTTTTAAATTCTCCTCTGTGCTCTAGACATTCAAGCCAAATATTTAAAATCATCCTTTTTCAGTTCTCTTACACCTCCCTCAGTCTAGCCTTCATCAAATACCATTAACTCAGGCTTCCCTGGTGGCACAGTGAATAAGAATCTGGCTGCCAGTGCAGGGGATACAGGTTTGAGCCCTGGTCCAGGAAGATCCCACATGCTGTGGAGCAACTAAACCTGTGCATCACAACTACTGAGCCTGCGTTCTAGAGCCCTTGAGCCACAACTACCGAGCCCATGCACCACAACTACTGAAGCCCACATGCCTATAGCCCATGCTCCTCAACAAGAGAAGCCACCGTGATGAGAAGTCTGTGCATTGCAGTGAAGAGTAGCCCTGCTCATCACAACTAGAGAAAGCCTGTGTGCAGCAAAAAAGACCCAATGCAGCCAAAAATAAATAAATAAAATAAATAAATTAAGAAAAATACCATTAACTTACTTTGCAAATACATTCCAGATCTAACTTCTTTTTACCTTAACTGAGACCACTCTACTCTAAGACAACATCAGATTACTGTAACATTCCTCTGTCTGGCAGGGGTCTGGCATGCATGAAAGACAGTATACTCAAACTGATGAACTAGGAGAGAGTTTAATAAAGAGATTATTTTAAAGAACAATTTGTGTCTTTTTTTGTTTGCTTTTCTGCAGTACGCGGGCTTCTCACTGTTGTGGCCTCTCCCGTTGCGGAGCACAGGCTCCGGACGCGCAGGCTCAATGGCCATGGCTCACGGACCCAGCCGCTCCGCGGCATGTGGGATCTTCCCGGACCGGGGCACGAACCCGCGTCCCCTGCATCGGCAGGCAGACTCTCAACCACTGCACCACCAGGGTAGCCCTAAAGAGATTATTTTGAAAGGTAAAGTGTGGGTTAGGGAAAACAACAGAGATAAGTTTTATAACTCAGAACTAGTTATTAATGGGGAAGCATTTCCACTCAAAGACCTGAGTCGATAAACAGAGGGAGTTGGAACCAAAATTAGAGAAATTAGGGGCTAATTGACAGTAGTTGTGGCCCTTGGTAGAGAGATGTAGTCAATCTTCAGAAACTTTGCAAGTAGGAAGCTGAGGAATTAAATATACAGACTTCACTCTCCTCTCAGTTTTCTCTCAGTGGCTCCCACTGGCTGAACACAACTGGAAGCCAGAAGTCAAAGAAATTTTTGATGCAGCACAGAAAGGTCAGGCTGTAGGGACCCAGGATGGAAAGAAGTAGAGTAGCTCTGGAGCACAGTTCCCTAAGGGGTATCCGCACTCCTGTGCAACCCCTCCTAATTTCTGTTCAGAGAAACCAGAGGGACCCTTTGAAAATATAAATCTGGGGACTTCCCTGGTGTTCCAATGGTTAAGACTTTGCCTTGCAATGCAGGGGGTGCGGGTTCAACCCCTGGTTGGGGAGCTAAAATTCCACATGGATTGCGGCCAAAGAAACAAAACATAAAACAGAAGCAATATTGTAACAAATTCAATAAAGACTTTAAAAGTAGTCTACATCAAAAAAAAAAAAAAAGGAAAATATAAATCTGTTCATGTCAGCCCAGTGCTTAAAACACTGAAGTGGCTTTGCCTGACACTTAGAATAAAATTTAAAATCCTTATCATGATCTAAAGTTCCTACATTATCTCATCCTTGGCTACTTTTCCAATGCAATCTCTAATTACTCTTCCCATTTCTTATTCTGCTCCAGCCACAAAGGCCTTCCTGCTTTTCCTTCACACTCCAAATTCCTTTCTGCTATGCACTTGCTCTCCTCAAAGCTCTGAAAGGTCTTTTACATTCCCTCATTGTATTGTCTTTGAGAGATCTTCTCAGATTCACTCCTCTAAAATAAGAGGCTATATTACTCTTTATCTCTTCACCCTATTTTTTTCAACATTTCTTCATAACACTTATTTCCACTGGTTTATTATCTCCCTCCATTAGAATATAAGCTCTAAGAGGGCAAGAGCTTTGGATGGACAGTTGACTACTATGTCTCTGTGGCTAGAACAGAGCCTGTCACATTATAAAAAATAAATATACATTGAACAAGTAAGGAAATACCAGATACTTCTCTCCCTCTTTTTCTGATCCAGAGAAAAATTTTAATGCCCCTTCCAATCATCTCATCTCACTGCAGTACTCTAGTTTCCCCATTTTATTTCCCTAAATATTTACAGATAGTGTTATTAGTTTCCTGGGGCTGCTATAACAATAAACCATACTCTAAGTGACTTAAACAACAAACTTTATTTTCTCACAGTTCTGGAGGCTGGAAGTCTGAGTTCAAGGTGTCATCAGGGTTGGTCCTTTCTGAGGGTTATAAGAAAGAATCTGTTCCATGCCTCTGTCCTCCTTTCTGGTGGTTTGCTGGCAATCTTTGGCCTTCCTTGGCTTCTAGAAGCATCACCTCAATCTCTGTCCTAATCTTCACCTGGCATTCTCCCTGTGTGCATGACTATTACCAAATTTCCTTTCTACAACGACTCTAGCCATGTTGGATTAGGAGCCCGTCTTACTCCAGTACAACCTCATCTTGACTTAACAATTGCATTTTCATTGACCCTACTTCCAAATAAGGCCACATTCTGAGGTACTGAGTGTTAGGACTTCAACATATGAATTTTTAGGAAACACTATATAACCTGCAACGGCAGCTTGTCATATGAATCAAATATATAAGAATGAATAATTAAAATAATATGTTAAATGCTTTAATAATTTATTTTGAAGTAACTTTATATTTTCTGAAAAATTATGACAGTACAAAGAACTCCTGTATCCCTTTCAATTAGACTCCTCAGCTAACACTTTATCAGATTTATCACCTTTTCTCTCTCCCTCCCTCTTTCTTCTCTCTTTCTCACTCAATCTATTGTTATTATTCTTTTCCTGAGCTCTTTGAGAGCAAGTTGCAGTCATAATACCTCATTCTCCCCGAAATACTGTGGTATATAAATCTCCAAAACATGGTATAGAGACTTGACAGACACCTACATAACCATAATACAACCATCCAAATCAGCAAATCAATATTGATGTAATAGTAACTTTGAGTCAATGAAACACATTAAAATTTTTCCAAATCTTTCTACGGTGTCTCTTTTTCCAAGATTCAGTCCAGAATCGCATGTTGCATTTACTTGTGACCTGCCTTTAGTCTCTTCCAACCTGGAATGTTCAAAGTATTACTATTCTTTTATATTTTCTGATATAAAATATAGGAAACACATGGATGGTGTATAAAATATATTCTTCCTTGAGATTTTCAGGAAACTTTCTAAATTTCCCTTTCCAGATGGAAAATATTTACATACTATCAATAAGCATTTATTGATTACCCCCAGATTTTGTGGGTTTCCATTTCCCATAGTAATATATTCCATTTTTAGGTTCAACTCTCTATTGAATACCTATAATATGTGAGATGCTCATGTTATATTACTTTTAATTCTCAAAATAGCTCTGCATGTTAAGTATCATTATACACATTTTATATAATGGAACTGCATTTGTTACTGCTGTATAATGAATTACCACAAAATGTAATGGCTTGAAACAACACTTATTATCTCATAATCAAGACAAGATATAATACATGGTTGGCCGGGTCTAGAAGTGGAGAATTCAAGATAAAGTTTGTAGGTGGTATTGGCAAGATGTGTTGAGGGATTAAATATGGGGTAAGTAAGGAAGTGAAAGAGATCAAATATAACGAAATTTGACTTTAACAACTAGATGCCCTTTACTAAAATGGAGAGGAATAGAAATAGGTTGGGTGGGGAGAATGAGAGTTTTAGTTTGGACATATTAAGTTTGAAGCACCCATGAGACAGCCAAATGGAGATACCAAGGATGAGACAGGCCTTGGAGTTGTGGAGTTCAGAGGAGAAGTCTAGACTAGAGATTGCCCTTGGCCAAGAAATACTTTTTTTAGTAGTTAAGGGCTTGGGTCCTAAGTCTCAATGCAATTTGATAGTGACCTAGTCTAGATACATGCAGAAGACTAGAAAAGAGGCTGGAGAAAGAGCAGGTCAGAAAGTTCCCTCTCAATGGCTAGTTCAGAGCTAGCTCAATTTCTTGCCTTGGGATTTTATTAATATTATTTATTATTATTATGTTATAATTATCATCATCATAATCAATGTTTTTGGAGGATGGTGCAGGAGGCATGCATCTCTCAGATGATGGCAGAGAAACAGAATGCTTTGAGGGAGAGAAAACCCAGATACCAAGAGCTCTTCCTACAAGGGTTCTGGAAAGCATCACAACACGGATTACCCTGAAACACAGTGATGGAAGTGAAGCCCAAGAGAGAACAGATCTGGGGTCTTGTCTTACCTCTCATGAAGCATAGGAGAAGCAGTTCAAAGAGAGAGAAAAGGAAAGAAAGATCGCCCTTCTTCCCAGCTCCCTGCTGTTTTGCTTTATTATCTTCACATAATGAAAGCTTCTATCCACTGATACAGCCTCTGTTTAAAAATATTCTTAATCCTGAGCAATTCGGAGCTGCATTCATCCTTCTTGGGACTGGAGAAAACTGGGAGATAAGCCTTACAGGTCTTTTTCCTGGAGGCCTCGGTAGTCCATGGGCTGGCTGGGAACATCCAGGTTGTCACAGACATACCATGGCACCCTAGCTTTTTCTGACCAGGAATTCTCAGGGAAAGGATAGGCAGGGGCTTGTTACTAAGATCTCTGAGTGTCATCTCTCAATCACTACCCCTAATAAAAAAAAATTACCTTCATTCTATAAAATATTTCATTCTCCATCAGCAGGGATTCTGGCTGCTGGGTTTCTCTCACTCTCCTAGTCTGAAGTTCATATGCCCTTTTTAAACTACAGTGTCACTGTGTTGACAATGCATTTGTGGCTTAGTGGCTTTTAGATTTTAATCAGGTATAGCCATCCTTCCTCAGCGGCTCTTGAGCTTACAGTAAAAAAAAAAAAAAAGAAAGAAAAAGGAGAGAATGTGATTTTGATACATTACAAAGCAATACAATTACATTAAACTACAAATGCAATTTTTATGTCAAGCTTACTCTCTTTGATTTTTTTTTTAAATGAAGAGGGGAGGTGTTACTTGAACCTGATTGGTACTGATTACATCTGCAAATATACTGATTTGTTTTCTCTTGCAATGCAAAAAGATGTGAAATTTCTCTTTTTATGAAATACAGCTTCAGCGAAACTAGTATACTGCCTGTGAATTATGTTTCCAAACATGGTCAATGAGAGGTTCAGCCTGCTCATCAAACTAAGAATCCAAGAACCAGAGATCACATGCTTGTCCAGTATATATCAACAACTGCTCCCGTCATCAGTGAATGAGTGATAATGTTACTAAAATCTGTGCAAACTGTACTTGTTTTGTCACTGTCTTCTGTTTTGTCCACTCTTTATTAGCTTAGTAAAATACTTTGATTGCATCATTCCACCATTTCTTGATGTTTTGCATCATTTTCTTCTCCTGACCACAGCACTAATGAAATTCAGTCTCAGAATTGTCCTGCTTTTGACATACAGCTCATCCACAAATAAGTTCCTTATTTCCTTCATTTAGTTTTGAAGCGACAATATATGACTATGTCACTGGTAAAGTTATTTGAAAATAACTGTAAAATATTTTTCTCTTGCGAATTCTTTTCTCTGGAGTTTCATGTGTGCCTTTAACTTCCCTCAGAGGCCTTTGTGGTTACAGCATTTTTTTCCTAAAGAAAGGCAAGATTCAGGCCATCTTCATGGCTCAGAGTTTAAAAATCTCAATCTGGTCGTGTACTTTGATTTACTTCTTCCGTCTGGACTCCCACTCTGTTCTCACCAGATACCCTGAACAGTCTTTCAAATTCATCAACAGCTTTCCCTATTGAGTGGTTCTTTATATAGCCTCCTATGGGTCCAGAGCTGTCAAAGTTTCTCTGCAATATTTGTTTTGTATTCAAAGATTACCTGCTGGATATCCTTGAAGTGTTTTGCTGGTGATGGATAATAATGGCGGCAGTAGTCCAATCCCCATGCTGTCCTCCATAATCAAAGTTGACAGTGCAAATATGGGGCTGTCTGTTTTTCCACTTGTGAGAAACCTATTACAGACAGGCTGTAAACAGCTTGGGTGGTATTGGCATGACACTGTCTAACTTTTCTGCCTACTCTTTTTAGATTTTCTTCTTGTTAATTTGCTCACGTGTACCCATGTGTCTAAATATGTTACTGAGGCCCTGGAGGATAGTTTTAATTCAACTTCTATGTTGTCAATTTTAAAAATTTAGGTAAAATTTGCATACAGAGAAATATATGCATCCTATTCAATTCAATGAATTCCAACAAATTAAACACTCCAGTCAAGATATAAAATATTTTCATCACCCCAAAATGTTTCTTCCACTTTTATCCAAGAAATTCATACACCTCATAAGCAACCACTGTTTTGAATTCCATCTCCACATTCTTGAACTTCATATAAATTTAATCAAACAATATCTATTCTTCTGTGTCTGGCTTCTTTCAGTTCTGACAATTTTGATATTCATCAACGTTATTGGGTATATTGGTGGTTTATTATTTTCTTATGGTTGAGAAGTATTCTGTTGTATGAATATGCCATAATTTGTTTATATCTTCTCCTGTTGATGGACCTTTTGGGTTGTTTCCAGTTTGGGGCTATTATAAATAAAGTTGTTATGAACATTCATATAGAAGTCTCTTTTGGACCTTTGTTTTAAACTCTCTTGGGTAAATATGTAAGGGTATAATTGCTAGGTCATGGACTAAGTGTATATTTAATTTTGTAAGAAACTGACAAAGAGTTTTCAAAAAAAACTGTACCATTTAATATTCTTAACAGGAGTGTATGAAAGGTCCAATTTTTCTACTTTCTCACTAACATTTGGTATAATCTCTCTTTAATTCTTCCCTTTTGGAGCAGGTGTGCAAAATGTGATTCTAGCAGGTATGATATTCATTTGCATTTCCCTAATAATGCTGGGAACATTTTTGTGTACATTTTCCACCATTTGAATGTCTTCTTTTGCAAAGCGTCTAAGTCTCTTTTTCACTTTTTTATTCTGTTATTTTCCTTTTTATTTTCCATTTGTAAAACTTCTTTGTATATTCTGGATAAAACTGCTTTCTCAGCTCTTTATATATTCCCAGTCAGTGGCTTGTCTATTTATTGTCTTCATGTTGTCTTTTGATGAGCAGAAGGTTTACACTTTCATGGTCTAATTTCTCATTTTTCTCTTTTATGGTTACTGGTTTCTTCCTGCTCCCTAAGAAATATTTGCCTACCTCAGTACTGTGAAGATATTTGCCTATGTTTATTTTCTAAAGATTTATAGATTTAGATTGTATGTTTACATCTTTAATCCTTCTTGAATTAACTTTTGGTTATGATAGGAAGTAGGATTTGTGTTTCATTGCTTTCCATATGCTTGATCCATTTTTAGAGCACTATTTATTAAAAAGATTGATACCTTGATAGAGAAAAAATTTACTGTGTAAGTGTGGGTCTATTTTTAAACTTTTTTTTCAGTTCACTGATCTATTAGCCCACTTATATGTCAGTACCACATTGTATTGATTACTATAGCTTCACAATAAGTCTTAAAGTCAGGTAGTATACATCTTTCAGCTTTTCACTTCTTTTTCAAATTTGTCTTGGCTATTCAAGCTCCTACAATTCCATATACATTTTAGAATTGGCTTGTAAGTTTCCTTTAATTAAAAAAAATTAAAAAGGCCTGCTGGGATTTTGACTGGGATTCTATTTTAATGAAAAGTAAGTGTAGGGCTTCCCTGGTGGCGCAGTGGTTGAGAGTCCACCTGCCGATGCAGGGGACACGGGTTCATGCCCCGGTCCGGGAAGATCCCACATGCCGCGGAGCGGCTGGGCCCGTGAGCCATGGCCTCTGAGCCTGCGCGTCCGGAGCCTGTGCTCCGCAATGGGAGAAGCCACAACTGTGAGAGGCCCGCGTACAGCAAAAAAAAAAAAAAAAAAAGTGTAGAATTTTGTTAAATATTTTTTGTACCTATCCAAGGTGATCTTTTTTTTTTCTTCTATTTTATAAATTTGGCAAATTACACTGATTGTTTTTCAAATGTTAAACCAACCTTGCATTTCTGGAATTAACCTTGCTTGATCATGACACATGATCATCATCCTATCCTTTTCATAAACTGCTGGAATCAATTTGCTGATGATTTATCAATACTTTTAAGAGATGTTGATCTGTAATTTTCTTTCCTTGTAATGTTTGTGTCAGGTTTTGGTATCACAGTTACATTGGCCTCATAAAACTAGTTGGGAGATAATCCCTGTTTGTCTGTTTCCTGACAGAATTTGTATAAGGGTGGTACTATTTCTTGCTAAAAGATGTTATTAAATTTACTAATCAAACCATTTGTGTCTGGATTTTAGGGGGAAGAGGAAAGAAGACTTTTTATTTTGGGGTTTTTTTTTTTAGTAGATACAGGGATATTTAAATCCACATGTTAATTTTGGTAATTTGTATTTTTCAGGACGTTTTTCTATTTTATCTAAGTTGTATAATTTATTAGCATAATGTTGCTCATCATATTTCCTTATTACATTTTAATGTCTGTAGCACTCATAGCCCCTCTTTCCTTACTTTACATTTTCTTTTTCATTGATTTCTCTTATGTTTACTATTTCCTTCTTTATTCCTTTGTTAACTTTTTTAGATGGAAATTTAGATCATTTTATGCCATTCTTTTTTGATAATGTAGACATTTAATGTTATGTATATCTTTCTAAGCACTGCTTGAGCTGCATTTCCCAAATTTTGATAGGTTGTGTTTTAATTATCATTCTATTCAAAACATCTAATTTCTATTATACTTTATTTTAAACCTTAAATTATTTAGAAGTGTGTAGTTAATTTCCAAATAGTTGGGGCTTTTTAGAAATAATGTTGCTGATATGTAATTTAATTCCACTCTTGTCAGAAAACATATTCTTTATGATTTTACTACTTTTAATTAATTGAGACTAGTTTTATGGGCCAGCATATGGCCTATCTTGGTGAATTTTTCATGTTCACTTAAAAATAATGTGTTCTTTTGTTGTTGGATGGAATGTTCTATGGATGTTAATTAAGTCAAGGTGGTTCGTAGTGTTGTCCAAATCTTCTATATTCTTGCTGATTTTTGCCTACCTGTTCTATCCATTGTTAAGAGGAGGGTATTAAAATTCCTGCTGATGATTGTGTATTTATCTATTTCTCCATTCAGTTTTGTCAGTTTTTTGTTCATGTATTTTGAGGTTCTCATATTCAGTGTATACACATTTATAATTTTATGTCTTCCTAAAGAAGTGACCCTTTTATTGTTTTGAAATGCCTTTCTTTATTTCTGGTAACACAATTTGCCTTGATGCCTGTTTTTTGGGGTTTTTTTTTTGCGGTACGCGGGCCTCTCACCGCTGGGGCCTCTCACCGCTGTGGCCTCTCCCGTAGCGGAGCACAGGCTCCGGACGCGCAGGCTCAGCGGCCATGGCTCACGTGCCCAGCTGCTCCGTGGCATGTGGGATATTCCCGGACCGGGGCACGGACCCGTGTCCCCTGCATCGGCAGGCAGGCTCTCAACCACTGCACCACCAGGGAAGCCCTTGATGCCTGTTTTTAATCTACACACACCATCTTTCTTATTCTTATGGTTTGCATTGGATACCTTTTCCCAATTCTCTTAGTCTGTTCAAGCTTATATAAGAAAAAAAAAAAAACACCATAGACTGGGGACTAAACAACAGACATGTTCTGGAAGCTGAAAGTCCAAGATTAAGGCCCAGTAGGGTCAGTTTCTGGTGATAACTTTCTTCCTGGTTTGTAAATGCCACCTTCTTGCTCTGTCCACCTGTGGCAGAGGGAGAGAGTCTCTGGTGTTTCTTCATTTTTTTTATAAGGACACCAGTTATATTTTTATCCAGTATGACAATCTTTCCTTTTTATGCAGTATGACAATCTTTCCTTTTTAAATGGAGTGTTTAGTCTATTTATATTTAATGAAATCATCATTTTAGTTAGATTTAATTCTACTATATTCCTCTTTGTTTTCTAGTTTTTCTAGTCTTTTTTTTTTTTTTTTTCTATTTTCCTCCTATCCTGCATTCTTAACTATCAGACCATACAGAAACAGACTGTGAGCTGGATTTGGCCCATGGACAATGGAATTTGCCTGCTTCTCCTTTAGTAAGTCAGTTGTCTTTAAAAAAAAAAAAATGTAAAAAAAAAAAGATAAGTTTTTATATTTATCCTTTTCAATGCTCTTTCTTCGTTGATGTAAATGTGAATTTAAGCTGACATTATTTTCCTTCAGCCTGAATAACTTCCTTTAACATTTCTTGTACTACAGGTCCCATGAGTTCTCCCTGTTTTTAGTTATCTGAAAATGTTTTCTATTTTACCTTATTTTCAAAAGATATATTGCTGGATAGGGAAATCTGGGTTTCTTTCTTTCTTTTTTTCTTTTCCTTCTTTCTGTCTTTTAAGTGTCATTTCATTGTCTACTGTCACACATTGTTCTGATAAGAAATAAGGCAAATTTATGTAATGTTTATGCAATGTTTCTTTTCTGGCTGGCTCCTTGTGGTATGTAGAATCCTGAAGTACCTCCTCCCCACCAAGATTTGCTATCCTAAGTCTTGGGACTGTGAATATGATGAGATACTGTGCCCTGACCACATTACAAGGCAAAAGGGATTTTGCCGATGTAATTAAGGTTACTGATCAGTTGACTTTAAGTTAATCAAAAGGGGGATTACCTGGGTGGACCTGATGTAAATATGTGAGACCTTTAAAAACAGAGAATTTCTCCAGCTGGGAGGGGAAGAGGAAGAGAGATTCGATGTGAGCAGGAGTTGATACATCATTGCCGGTACTGGAGATAGAAGGGACAATGTGAGAAGAAATGTAGGTGGTTTCTAGGAGCAGACAGTAGCCTCTGACTGACAGCTCTAAAGGAAACAAGGATCTCAGACCTACAACCACAAAGATCTGCTTCCTGCCAACAACCTGAATGAATCTGGAGTGGATTCTTCCCCACAGCTTCCAGATAAGAGCCCAGTCCAACCAACACCTTGATTTCAAACTTCTCAGATGCTGAGTAGAGAACCCAGTTCATTCCACCTGGACCTCTGACCCAAAGAACTGAGAGATAATAAATGGGTATTGTTGTAAACCTCTATGCTTGTAGTGATTTGTTACACAGCAGTAGAAAACTAATAAACTCCTATCAAGATATTTCTCTTTATTGTCAGTTTTCAGGAGTTGGACTGTGATATCCTTAAGTGTGGTTTTCTTAGAATTTTCTTGCTTGAAGTTTAGTGCACTTTTTGAATCTGTAGGTTTATGTTTTTCATAAAATTTGGGAAATTTTCAGCCATTACTTCTTCGAAAAACTTTCCCCTCAGATGCTCTCTCCGCTCCTTTGAGACTCCAACTGAGTGTATCCTAGACCATTTGACATCTCACAGATCTCTAAGGCTCTTTTTGTTCTCTTCTTTCTTTTTTCATTCTTTTTCCTCCTTGTTTTTCAAATGTGATTGTCTTTATTAATCTCCCTTCAAGTTCACTAAACATTTCTTCTGCTATCTCTAATCTGTTAATCCCATTCAATGACATTTTCATTTCAGATATTGTACTTTGAAGTTGTAGAATTTCCTTTTGGCTTTTTAAAAAATGTGTTCCATTTCTCTGCTGAAATTACATACCTGTGCATGCATTATGTCCATCATTTTTCATTAAGACCTTGCACATATTTATTAAAGTCCTTATCTGCTAATTTCTGGACCACCTTATAGTCTGTTTGCATTGACTACTTTTTCTGATTGTGAGTCTCACTTTGCTCCTTTTTCAGCTATATAGTATTTTTTTCTTTTTTTAAGATTTAGTGTTGTAATTGATATATAAAAAGTTACACACATTTAATGTATACATTTTGCTGAGTTTGAATATATGCATACACCTATGATATTATCACCACAATCAAGGTACTAAATATATTCATCACCTACAAAAATTTCCTTGCATTCTTTTCTGTTTTGTGTTTGTGTTTGTGCATGTGTATCTGTGTCTATGGTAATAGCATTTAACATGATATCTATCCTCTTAACATATTTTAAAGTGTACAATACTGTTTTGTTAACTATTGATACAGCAGATCTCTAGAATGTATTAAATTGCATAACTAAAACTTTATTCCCATTAAATAACAATTCCAATTTTCCCCTCTCCCCACAACCCCAACACAAATGTCCATTGATAGATGAATGTATAAAGAAAATATGTTATATACATACAATGGAATAGTATTCAGTCTTAAAAAAGAAGGAAATCCTGTCATTTATGACAACATAAATGAACCTGGAAAACATTAGACTAACTGAAATAAGGACAAATACTGCATAATTCCACTTAAATGAGGTATCTAAAATAATCAAATTCATAGAAGTAGAGAATATATAGTAATTTAAAATTTTTATCCTGGATACTATGAAACATGCACTGGAGGAAGTCTGGATTATGCTGTCTTCTTAAAGAATGTAGAATTTGTTCTGGCAAACATTTAAATATAACAGTATATGTATATGTAACTATAACTATAATTTAACAATACTGTATTGTGTATTTGAAAGTTGTTAAGAGGGTAGATCTTAAAAGTTCTCTTCAAAAGGAAAAAGTGTAACAATGTGAGGTGATGGATGTTAACTAAATTTGTTGTGGTAATCGTTTTGCAATATACACATATAAAATCATTATGTTGTACACCTTACACAAATACAAATGTTACAGTCAATTATATCTCAATTAAACTGAAAAAAGTTTGTAAAAATGACCGCCAGCTCATTTAGAGTCCCTCGGGATTTGCTTTATTATTTATTTGGATAGGATTCTTTAGGTTTTGTTCTTAGTCCAAGGGTGAGTCCCTTACTCAAGGGTGTGGTTTTTACTGTTAAGATATGGTCTTTTTGGGATCTAAGACGAATGACCAAGGAGTTCAGAGTAGTCCTGCACTCTGATTGAGCTGCAGTGTCCAATATCTCCTAGACTTGAATAAATTCTGTTATCTGTTCTATCTTTTATACCTCAGCAGTCTTTGCTCAGTTCTCAGCCTCAGAGCAACTACTCTCTACTAGATTTAAAATTATCTGGACTTGTATATGCACAGCCAAGCCTTTGGCCAAAGATCCACAGGGAAGCCTCATGTGGATTTGGAACAGTTTCTACATGGCTCTCTACGTTCTGGTGCCCTTCCCGACATGTTTCCAATACTTTGGTAGCCCTGAACTCTGACTTTTGTCCCACTCATCTTACTTTGGACTACCCCTCTAAAAATTACCCGCAGGCAAAAAGCCAAAACAAATATGGGGCTCAACTCCTTCCTTTTCTAAAGGAGTACAGTTATGGGCTGCATATTATCCAATCCCTAAAAACAAGTATTTTTCATATAGTTTTTCCAACTTTATAGTTGTTTGTGGTGAGAAGGCAAGTCTGGCATCAGTTATTCAATCATGGCTAGAAGCAAAAGTTGCCATATTTGCTCTTTCAGAATATTGCCTATGGGGCTTCCCTGGTGGCGCAGTGGTTGAGAGTCTGCCTGCCGATGCAGGGGACACGGCTTCGTGCCCCGATCCGGGAGGATCCCATGTGTCGTGGAGCGGCTGGGCCCGTGAGCCATGGCCGCTGAGCCTGCGCGTCCGGAACTGGTGCTCCACAACAGGAGAAGCCACAACAGTGAGAGGCCCGCGTACCGCAAAACAAAAACTAAAACAAAAACAAAAGGCTATCAATAAATATTGTCTAGTGAGTGAATGAATAAAATTTATTACCCTGTTTGTCAGCCTTCTCCACTGTAAAGTTACTCTTTTTCCCATTCTTCATACTGTCCTCTTTGGAAAAAGTCACTATGCACAGCCCACACTTGAGGAGTGGGGAGTCACTTCATTAGAAGCAGTGTAACTATATAAATTACTTGGAATTCTTCTGTATGGGAGAGTTTTCTTCTCTTCCCCATTTATTGCTGGACCTAATCATTGGTGTTCAGTCTGGAACTGATTATTTCTGTTTGGAAGATACTTGATATAGACAAAGGGGCCTTAGGTATGTACTCATATGTTGGGTTTGAGCCCTATATCTCCCACGTGATTATTCTGTAGCTTATGGGATTTCTTTTGTCATTAATGCTCAATTTCTTCATATGTGAAGTAGGGATAATAATATTTACTTCTTACATTATCATAAAATTAAGGAAGAAATGGGGAAAAGACCTTTAAAAAATCTTACATTTTTGTCTTCCTGCATCTCCTCTAGATGAAGAGGAAGTGGGGTGGTTTAAAGAAATGGTATCTGAAAAGCAACAGTGAAAGTATGTCTGAGAAAATATTCAGAAAAAGAACAACAGATTAAATTACTGAAAAGTGTGTATGTGTGTGGGTGTGTGTGGATGCGTGGGTGATGTCTATAACAAACGTTTATACTGTCAGAAAAATCTAGATTGTGTATTCAATTTTTACTTTTCAAATTTTTGGCACTACTCACAGTTGAAGCCAGAGAGACAATTGGCCGTCTTCCTTCATTTAGTATCAACCATAAACTTGAAGATGATTGTTAATTTATCTCTTAGCACTGTCATCTCTAAGATAAAGCAAGTACCACTTTTTTTAACCTTTCACCATATACTATATTGAAATTCTTTAGTAAATAGTCCTAAAATACATCCAAATTTTATAAATCCCTCTACTTCCTTGGAGTCTGGAATTAACATACTTTTCTCATAGGAGTCTAACAGAAAGAAGATGTGTTCACTGAGAATGGTATACATAATTGGGATTTACAAAGATGGTCAACAACTGAAATAAATTCTAGTCTGAGAAGAGTTAGAGAATTATTAACACCCCAACACTTGATCTATCTGTTTTGATTAAAATAGAAAATGAGATGAGAAATTAAGATGTTGTAAATTTTCTTTTTGAAGGACAATGAAGTGTTTTGAACAATTACATCCCAGAGGGTTATCCTGGTAGAGTCAGAAAAACAAAGAACTAAGGGGTAGACAATTGTTTCCCTTAGATCAGGGCAAGAGAGACCCCTGCTTTAGGCCTCTGCATTTTACAAGCCCCCAACTCTGGTCCTCCCCTATCTATACTTTACTATGACAAGCAGTCTGCAGGGCCAATAGAACATGCCCAGCCAGAGGCAGCACCCACTTCTCCACCACCACCACTAGACCAAGTTCTGCTTTGCTGGGATTCTGAAATGCACTGAGCAACAGTTATGAGCCAGCTTCTCCACCCAAGCAGGCCTCTTGCCTTGGTCTGTGATCCCAAAGGCAGACTCCATCTCTGGAAAGTGCACCCTTAGGCCTTCGAGTTGGCCAAGAGTGTATGAGGAGTGTAGATGGGGCTTGGACGTGCCTGGACTTGCAGACTGGGCTGTCCAAAGTTACGCCTGGGAGGCCTGTAGTGGTGTGAGATGGAGTCGGGAATGAAAAAATGGTGGTGAGCTGCAGACCAAGGGCTGTATGCTAACAGTTAGGTCTTTTCAAGTGCTCCAAGGAGCACAAGAACTGAGAACTTCACTCAAACCAAACATTTCATGTTATGATGAGGTATGTTTGTCAAAGTAGAAGTATACAACATATTTTATTTAACAATTTTTGAGCTTGATTAATAAGGTCTAAGTGTACATGTCATGTAGCTTCCATAGGTACTCTTGCCTTGAGTCCAGAATATATTTGGGACAGCCTGGAAGTGACCCACACTTTATTTCTGGTCCTTCCACCAACCAGCACACGCTTGAAAAAATGACTTAAAATCTTAGGGTCCGACTTTTTGTATTTGTAAAAGTAAGTGCCTGATTTAGTTTCAGCATTATTTCTATTACTTATTAACTGTATAACTTTGAGCACATTGCACAAAACTCTGGGTCTCAGTCTTCTCATCTGTCAGATTTAAGGTTTAGATCAGGCAACTATATGGTCTGTTTTAGTTCTAGTCTTGGACGACAATTTTGATTAGACATTTATTAGACATCAGACAATTTTTATGTAGATATTTTGTTAAAAGAAGGAAGCATGTTAGAATAATAGTTAAAGCTGATAAAAGTTACCTTGCATTAAATCGAGTTCTTTCTTCCTTGCCATGCCCTCTCTGCTGGTTGATAGTTACGTGATAGCTCAGTTTTGTTTTAAGTTAAAATTACAATAGAAAAATATGGCTCAAGGTCAAAAATCAATTAAATGGAAATTAGTTATTTGTTTTAAAAGTTCAGGTAATATTTTACACCATGAGTCTGTTGGATGACGGTTGATATGTATTAATCAGCAACCTGCTTTCTCTTTGATCATGACTCAAATCTTCTCTGGACAGGAGTGAAAATGAGGAAATAATTATGAGCCATTTCCTTGGAGTGGTGCACTTGGAAAGCTTTGGATAAAAAGCCTCTCTGAATGCAAAGTGGAGCCTTGTTGTTATGTAGAAAAATCAGATTAATGGTCTCAATCCATGTCCTAGAGCACATAGGGCAGCTCCTGATCAGTCACATCCATCCTTCTCTGCCCTTTATTATTCATTGATTACCTGTGAGGCAAAGGTTGATATTTTTTTTGTTTGTTTGTTTTACAAGGGGAGAGGAGAGCCAGTGATATTTTCTGGACTATGCAATGGGCTGCAAACTCTGGAGCTGTGTGTTCCACCTCTAGTTTTCTCTTGAACCATTAGAGAGCCTACAAAAATCATAGAATTTAGTCTCAAAGGGTTAAGCTAATTGGGGCAATAATTCCTAGGGGAGAAACAGGAAGAGTATTCCAACTGCAGCCACAGGGACCACAAGGATGGATCATGGTAAAATCTTATGTCCTCAGACTTTGTTTCTGAACAGTAGGTGTCAACTTCAAATTTGCTCTCTACCATTTGGTTCACCTATAAAATTAGCTTTTATTTCTATTTCACTGAAATATTGTGATGCATAAGAATGATTAACAACACTTAAAACACCACTTAAAAGGCTTACATGCAGACTCACTTGCCCCAGTATCTGTCACAAGAGGGATAAGTTGGGGGCTTCCCTGGTGGCACAGTGGTTAAGAATCTGCTTGTCAATGCAGGGGACACAGTTTGAGCCCTAGTCCGGGAATATCCCTCATGCCGCGGAGCAACTAAGCCCGTGCACCACAACTACTGAGCCTGTGCGCTAGAGCCCACAAGCCACAACTACTGAGCCCACGTGCCACAACTACTGAAGCCCGCATGCCTAGAGCCCATACTCTGCAACAAGAGAAGCCACTGCAATGAGAAGACTGTGCACCACGACAAAGAGTAGCCCCCACTTGCAGCAACTGGAGAAAGCCCAAACGCAGAAACAAAGACCCACACAGCCAAAAATAAATAAATATATTTTAAAAAAAAAGAGAGACAATTTGAAGGGTGCCTGGACCATGTGTGAAGGAGATTCACTTGCTGTCTTGGGGCTTCTGTTGGAAGTCAGGAATCAGCTGGGACTCTCTAAAGGGACAAAGGCACTGGTAGGTACCATCTTTGAGTTCTCTCTCTGCCTTGCTAGTGCTGGCACTGGCAGGCACCACTTTGGCCCTTTCTCTCTAACCTGCCAGTGACAGTGAGGGCTCCCCACACCCCTGCACCACAGCCATGACCCCACCATAGCAGGAAGTCACACACAGAGCTCACACATGGAATGCCTTTTGAGTGCCTGGCTCTGGCAGCTACAGAGGATAGCATTTCTGGACCTCACAGTTCATCTGCTATACAAGGCCACTACTTCAAGACTGGAAGAAGTAGCTCTTTCACCTAATACATAAAAACAAACACAGAGAGTCAAACAAAATGAGGAGACAGAAAAACCTTCTCCAAAGGAAAGAATAAAATAAGACCTTAATGAAACAGAGATAATCTACCTAATAAAGAGTTCAATGTAATGGTGATAAAAATTCTAACCAAACTCAGGAGAATGGATGAAAACAGTGAGAATTTCAACAGAGACATGTAAAATATGGGACAGTGCCAAACAGATCACAGAGTTGAAGAATACAATAGCTGAACTGGAAAATACAAATAGGGTTAAACAGCATACTAGATGAAGTAAAAGTTTGGATTAGCAATCTGGAAGACAGGGCAGTAGAAATAACACAAACAGAAAAGCAAAACACAAACAAACAAACAAAAAAACCCCAGACATTTTAGTAAGTGAAGACAGCTTAAGGGACCTGTGGGACAAAATCAAACAGAATAACATCCACATTATAGGGGTCCAAAAAGGAGAAGAAAGAGAGAAAGGGGCAAAAATTTTATTTGAAGAAATAATGGCTGAAAACTTTCCTAATCTGGGGACAGAAACAGACATCCAAGTCCAGTAAGCAGAGTTCCAAATAGGTAAACCCTAAGAGATCCACATCAAGGCACATTATAATTAAAATGTCAAAACTTTAAGAAAAAGAATCTTAAAAACGCTGTTACATACAGGGTACCTCCATAAGACTATCAGCTGATTTTGAGCAGAACATTGCAAGCCAGAAGAGTGCGAAATGATATAATCAAAGTACTGACAAGAGGAAAAAAAACAAAAAAACTTCTAACCAACAATATGCTACCCCATAAGGTTATCATTCAGATGGAAGGAGAGTTTTCCAGACAAGCAAAGGCTAAGGAGGTCATCACCACTAAACAGACAATACAAAAAATGTTAAAGGAACTTCTTTAAGCTAAAATGAAAAAGTACTAAGTAGTAACAAGAAAACATACAAAAGTAAAAACTCACTGTTGAAGGCAAGTATATGGTAATGCTAGGGGATTAACCAATTACAAACCTAGGATGAAGGTTAAAAGAAAAAGTAGTAAAATTAACTCTAACTATAATAATTAGTTAAGGGATACACAAAACTATATAAAATATTACATCAGGGCTTCCCTGGTGGCACAGTGGTTGAGAGTCCAACTGCCGATGCAGGGGACACAGGTTCGTGCCCCGGTCCAGGAGGATCCCACATGCCGCGGAGCGGCTAGGCCCGTGAGCCATGGCCGCTGAGCCTGCACGTCCAGAGCCTGTGCTCTGCAATGGGAGAGGCCACAACAGTAAGAGGCCCATGTACCGCAAAAAAAAAAAAAAAATATATATATATATATATATATATATATATATATATAACATCAAAAATGTAACAGGTGGGGAATGGGTCAAAATGTAGTGTTTTTAAGACTATAATCATAACACTAAAAAATGTCACCAAGCTACAACAGAAGAAAACTAGAGAAGAAGAAAGGAACAGAGAGAAACTATGAAAACAGCCAGAGGGACTTCCCTGGTGGTGCAGTGGTTAAGAATCCACCTGCCAATGCAGGGGACATGGGTTTGAGCCCTGGGCAAGGAAGATCCCACATGCTGTGGAGCAACTAAGCCTGTGTGCCACAACTACTGAGCTGCACTCTAGAGCCCACAAGCCACAACTACTGAGCCCATGTGCCACAACTACTGAAGCCCACGTGACTAGAGTCTGTGCTCCACAACAAACAGAAGTCATTGCAGTGAGAAGCCTGCACACCACAACGAAGAGTAGCCCCCACTCGCTGCAACTAGAGAAAGCCCGTGTGCCACAATGAAGACCCAATGCAGCCAAAAATTAATTAATTAATTTTTAAAAAGCCAGAAAACAATTAAAATGGCAATATGTGCATACTTATCAATAATTACTTTAAATTTAAATGGACTAAACTCTCCAATAATAAAACATAGAATAGCTAAATGGATAAAAAAAATAAGACCTGGGCTTCCCTGGTGGCAGAGTGGTTGGGAGTCCACCTGCTGATGCGGGGGACACGGGTTCATGCCCCGGTCCAGGAGGATCCCGCAAGCCACGGAGCGGCTGGGCCGGTGGGCCATGGCCCCTGGGCCTGCACGTCCGGGGCCTGTGCTCCACAGCGGGGGAGGCCACAGCAGTGAGAGGCCCGCGTACCACAAAAAAAACGAAAACAAAACAAAGAAAATAAATAAAAAATAATACCTATCTATATGTTGCCTACCAGAGACTTAGTTCAGACCTAAGGACACATACAAATTGAAATTGAAGAGAAAAAGGTATTCTATGCTAATAGATATAGAAAGAAATCTGCCATCCTTACTTACATCAGACAAAGTAGACCTCAAAACAAAGACTGTACTAAAGGCAAAAAAAAAAAAAAAAGTTGTATAATAATAAAGGAGTCAATCCAACAAGAAAATATAACATTTGTAAATACTGTACTTATGCATAGGAATACCTAAATATATAAAGCAAATACTAACAGACCTACAGGCTGAACTTAATGGCAGTACAATAATAGAAGAGGACATCAATACCCTACTTACACCAATAGATAGATCATCCAAACAGAAAAGCAGTTAGGAAAAGTCAGGATGAAAGACACATTAGACCAGAGAGATCTAATAGATATTTATAGAACATTCTATTCAAAAGCAGTAGAATAAACATTCTTCTCAACTGCACTTGGAACATTCTACAGAGTAACTCATACGTTAGGCCACATAGCAAGTCTCAACAAATTAAAGAAGATTGAATCATATCAAGCATATTTTCCAACCACAAAGGTATGAAACTAGAAATCAATTACAGGAAGAAAACTGGAAAAAAAAAACCCCCACAAATATGTGGAGATTAAGCAACATGCTACTGAATAACCAAAAGGTCAACAAAGAAATCAAAAGAGAACTCAAAAAACATCTTGAGAGAAATGAAAATGGAAATACAGCATACCAAAATGTATGAGATACAGCAAAAGCAGTTTTAAGAGGGAAGTTTGTAGTAATAAAAGCCTACCTCAAGCAAAAGGAAAAATATCAAATAAGCAATCTAACTTTACACCTAAAGGAACTGGAAAAAGAAGAATGAAGCCCAAAGTCAGTAGAAGGAGGGAAATAATAAAGACAGAGCAGACATAAATGAAATAGAGACTGAAAAGACAGAAAAGATCAACGAAAGTAAAAGCTGGTTCTTTATAAAGATAAAGAAAATTGACAAACCTTTAGCTAGACTCACCAAAAACAAAAAATAAAATAAAAAGTGGGGGTGGGCTCAAATATATGAAATCAGAATTGAAAGAGGAACAGTTACAACTGATATCACAGGAATGCAAAGGATTAAAGAGATTTCTATGACAAAGGAGGCAAGAATATACAATGGGAAAAGGACAATATCTTCAACAATGGTGTTGGGAAAACTGGGCAGCCACAAGCAAAAGAATGAAACTAGACCATTATATAATACACAAAAAACTAACTGAAAATGGATTAAAAGACTTAAATGTAATACCCGAAATTGTAAAACTCTTGGAAGAAAATGTAAGTGGTAAGCTCCTTGACATTGGTCCTGGTGTTGAGTTTTTGGATCTGACTCTAAAAGCAAAGGCAATGAAAGCAAGAATAAACAAGTGAAACTACCTCAAACTAAAGAGGTTCTGCAGAGCAAAGGAACCATCAACAAAATGAAAAGGAAACCTACTGAAAGGGACAAAATATTTGCAAATTTTATATCTAATAAGGGGTTAGTATCAAATATATATATAAAGAACTCAACTCAATAGCAAAACACCTATATATTCAAATAAAAAATGGGCAGAAGATCTAAATAGACATTTTTTCAAAGAAGATAAACAGATGGCCAACAGGCACAAGAAAAGATGTTCAACATCACTAATCATTAAGGAAATGCAAATCAAAACCACGAGATATCACCTCATACCTATTAGAACGGCTGTTATCAAATAGGCAAGAAGTAACCTGTGTTGGAGAGGATGTGGAGAAAAGCGAACCCCCATACACTGCTGGTGAGAGTGTAAGTTGGTGCAGCCCACTATGGAAAAACAGTAGGAAAGTTCCCCCCCAAAAAAGTTTAAAATAGAACTCCCAAATGATCCAGCTCTATCAACTCTGGGTATTTAACCAGAGAAAACAAAAACACTAATTCAAAAAGGTATATGCACTCAGTGTTCATTGCAGCATTAATTACTATAGCCAAGATATGGAAACAACTTAAATGTCCATCAATGGATGAATGGATAATGAAGATGTGGTGTGTGTGTGTGTGTGTATGTATGTATATACATATATATATATATGTATATGTGTATATATATATATATATATATATATACACACAGTGGAATCCTACTCAGCCATAAAAAAAGGAAATCTTGCCATTTGTGACAACATGGATGGAAAGAAGTCACACAGTGAAGACAAATACCATACAATTTCAATTTATTTGGAATCTGAAACACAAAACAAACCAATAAAACAAAACAATCATAGATACAGGGAACTGATTGGTGGTTATCAGAGAAGAGGTTTGCAGGATGAACAAAATGGGTGAAGGGGGTTAATTTTATGACACATAGTAACTAGACTTATTATTGTGATCATTTTGTTGTGTACACAAAGATCAAATTATTGTGTTGTATACATGAAACTAATATAAATTTATATACCAATTTTACCTCAATGTAAAATTAATTAATTAATTTAAAAAACCCCAAATAATGAGAATATTGTTCACCTTATTGCTTGGTTGGGAGTGAGGGGGGGAGCAGTGAGGGAGGGGAGGGAGAGCTGAATTCAATAATGTTCTTTCAAAGGCAAATAGAGGGATTTTGCAGCCTACTCAAGTTTAATTAAAAATAAATGTGGAAAATTGTTTTAAAAGATTATACACAGTGATTATCTCAAATTACCATGGGAAATACAGAAACGCCTCACTAAAAAACACATTTAGACTTTTTTATGTATACACTCCATCATTTATATTCTAGCTTAGAAAAACCTCCTCACTTCTAAAAAATAATAAATAGCTGAAATATGTCATCATCATTTTTATGTATCCCAGAATCTTATGTATGTGTGTTCCGATGATTTTTGTATACATCTACGTCATAGAAATCATTTTATAGGAGAACTGCAAAGCTTTGTGAAAATGAATCAAAACCACTGGACAATTAAAGGATTACAGAATTATTCACAGAAGTGAAACCAGCAATAAGATTGAGTCAATCCTGGGTAACCTACAAAAATTAGGCTGGGTGGGTGTCATGATGCTGCTTCCCTGTGTAATTTCTTGGCATCAGGAAGAGGTTTTACCTCTTCCCAATTCTATGCTAATTTTTGCACACTACTTGAATATCTTGATGTTTTTAACTGAAATATTTAGTTGAACAAAAAATATAAATTTTAGTGATGTTTTTGTCATTGAGTTGAAGAATAGTTTGGTAGTGTATAAACATATCATAGAGCTACACAAAGTCAGGCTTTCCTCAAAAGCCAAAAAAGAAATACTTAGGTAATTTCTGCATTTTCCTTTCTGATCCTGAAGAGACCGAACATCTCAAATGTAGTTGAGTAGTTGAAGGTGTGAGCAAGAGGTTATGAAGTGGACATGATGTGGAAAATCAATCAATCAATAAAAATTTTGATTGCTGGAGTAATTTGTTCCACATTTTAAAGAATGTAAACTTAATTTCTGTGGTTTCACGGAGAAAAGATATCTATTATTAATAGGCATGAATAGCTTTAGAGTCAAGCCTGAATGATAGTGCAGAAAAAATAAAGGCACTGTACAATTAAATTATTGTTCCTAATAACATATTGCTTCCTTTTAATTATGTTTTTTGTGATGATGACTTTTTATGAGCCAGATTATCTATGACATATTTCTTCCTTGAAATTCCCCAAATTATCAGCATATATGATGAATATAATATGCATACAAGTGAAACTGTAAAATATTAAACACTAAAAAAATTTCCTTCTTAGGTAGAACTATGCATAGACAATTTTATCACTAGCAGGGTGCCTTGGGGAATAAAGTTTTCTAAGCAATTATTATCTTTTGTGTCAACAGCTGCACTATAGTGTTAACAGAACTCTAGAGATCAGTGATAGAAAATTTCAGAGACTAGCAAAATGTATTGTTTCTTTTTTCACCCTTGGTAACTTTGTGGTAGGGATTGTATTTGTCCTGGGGTATTATTTGCTTAGTCAACTCAGACTCGGGCAAGTTGTCTGCCTCTTGCAGGTTATCTGAGGCAAGTCTTGCTTTCAAGTATTTACAGACAGTTAACACCTGCCAGGGGAAATTAACTGCTTGGTTAACATCTTACATTGGCTGTATGAAACCACACTTTCTAAAGACTAAAACCTAAATGGTAGAATTTGAAATTGAAGTTCTTCCCTACATTAGCTATGGTGGAGGAAGTTTCAAAGGGAAAGATATACTGTGCTTGGGATGTTGCTTTGGACCAATATTATACCTTGCTTTGGGGGCACAGCTAGAGGATTGGCATAAGGGGCGGAATTGGGAATAACCAGGAACATGTCCCCCCCTCATCAAACATTTGACTTCCCCCTTCAACTAATTCATGTACAAAATATGCATTCAGTAAAAGGAATATAAGCAACAGAAAATATTTAAAGGTGGAACCCACTCAAAAGAGGGCATGACAAAACTACCCAAGGAAGATCTGAATAAACACCACCTTAGCAAGAGATCTTTATGAGAAAAGTCAAACCATCAGGCAATGTAGAGACCTGTATGTGCTTTCCAGCTCTTCCTGAATCAAAGTGTCATAGAATACCATGTGACCATTTGATTAGCTAAGGTAAAACAAAATCTGACAGGGCTTCCCTGGTGGCACAGTGGTTGAGAGTCCGCCTGCCGATGCAGGGGACACAGGTTCGTGCCCCGGTCCGGGAAGATCCCACATGCTGTGGCGGCTGGGCCCGTGAGCCATGGCTGCTGACCCTGCGCGTCCAGAGCCTGTGCTCCACAACGGGAAAGGCCACAACAGTGAGAGGCCCGCGTACCAGAAAAAAAAACAAACAAAAAACTGACAACACCATGTGCTGGTGAGGATGTGGATCAATGGATTTCTTGCACACTACTGGTGGCACTGTAAACACAGAACCACCATGGACAGTAGTTTCACATTATTTACCAAGTTGAAGGTACAAGTGACCTATAACCAAACAGTTCCATCCATGGGTAAATACCTAATAGAAATGCACACCTAAATATTAAAAATATGTACAAGAATTTTCAAAGCAACATTATTTGTAGTATCCCCAAATTGAAGACAATCTAAATGTACATCAGCAATAAAATAAATTAAATGGTGCTATTTTTAATAAGGCAAAGTTCTGTAACCAATAAAATTAAAAATAAACTTAAAGCATATAAAATAATATAGATGATTCTTACATACATAATACTGACTCCCACATAACAAGACCTCAAATTATATATCTAGATAAGACTTTATTCTTATAAAATTCAAGACAGACTAAACAAAATTATATTCTTTACTGACGGATGACATGAGATAAATGTATGTATATCACAAAAGTCAAGGAGGTGGTTATTACTGTACAGGAGACAATGAAATAGTAACTCAGAGAGTGGATCTGGATAGGTTTAGGGGTGCTGGCAATGATCTATTTTTTAAGCTATGTGATAGCATACGGGTGTTCACTTTATAATTATTTGTTTAACTGTATATTTATGTTTTGTGCCTTTTTTTCTGAGTGAATACTATTTCTCTCAGTTAAAAAGAAAAATATTAAGAAAGACTTTATAGTAATGGCATGAGACACTAAGGTTGCTGCCGTAGCCACCAAGAATCCTGTGTGCAAGCACAGGTCACTGTCCACACCTCCGCTTCCGAGAACCTGTGCAGCCCTCCACAGCCAGGGTCCTGTGATCCAGGAACAACTTCCCCGGGAAAACAAACATTGTTCTTCAGGCTGTTGCAACGTCACGCCGGCCTCTGCCACGGCAGGCTCACCCCGCATTCCGTACCACACCCTCCCCCCCGGCCTGAGTGACCCACAGCCCCTAATTGCCTGCTCCTTTAACCCCGTCCTGCCTGAGTGAAGAACAGACACCCTTAGGAGACCTACATGCAGAGGCAGATCCAAATCCAAAGCTGAGCCCCAGGAGCTGTGCAAACAAAGAAGAGAAAAGGAAATCTCTACCAGCAGCCTCAGGAGCAGCGGATTAAATATCCACATTCAACTTGATGTACCCTGCATCTGTGGAATACCTGAATAGACAATGAATCATCCCAAAATTGAGGCAGTGGACTTTGGGAGCAACGATATATATTTTTTTCCTTTTTCTCTTTTTGTGAGGGTTTATGTGTATGCTTCTGTGTGTGATTTTGTCTGTATAGTTTTGCTTTTACCATTTGTCCTAGGGTTCTGTCTGTCCTTTTTTTGTGAGTGTATTTTTATTTCTTAAGTATAGTGCTTAGCGCTTCTTATCATTGGTGGATTTCTTTTGGTTTGGTTGCTCTCTTCTTTCATTCTCTCTTTATTTATTGTTATTACTTTTTAATTTTTTAATTTTTAATAATTATTTTTTATTTTAACAACATTATTTTATTTTATTTATTTTATTACTTTTCTTTCTTTCTTTCTTTTTTTCTCACTTTTATTCTGAGGTGTGTGGATGACAGGGTCTTGGTGCTCTAACCAGGTGTGAGGCCTGTGTCTCTGAGATGGGAGAACTGAGTTCAGGACATTGGTCTACAACAGACTCCCAGCTCCATGTAAAAATACGTACAAGAATTTTCAAAGCAACATTATTTGTAGTATCCCCAAATTGAAGACAATCTAAATGTACATCAGCAATAAAATAAATTAAATTGTGCTATTTTTAATAAGGCACAGTTCTGTAACCAATAAAATTAAAAATAAACTTAAAGCATATAAAATAATATAGATGATTCTTACATATATAATACTGACCCCCACATAACAAGACCCCAAATTTTATATCTAGATAAGACGTTATTCTTATGAAATTCAAAACAGACTAAACAGACAGTTTCCTGTGGGTTTGTCTTATATGGCCTTCTGTAAACATCAACAATGATGAACAACAAAATAAATGAAATTAAAAATTCTCTAGAAGGAATCAATAGCAGAATCTCTGAGGCAGAAGAACGGATAAGTGACCTGGAAGATAAATTAGTGCAAATAACTACCACAGAGCAGAATAAAGAAAAAAGAATAAGAAGAATTGAGGACAGTCTCAGAGACCTCTGGGACAACATTAAATGCACCAACATTTGAAGTATAGGGGTTCCAGAAGAAAAAGAGGAAAAGAAAGGGACTGAGAAAATATTTGAAGAGATTAGAGTTGAAAAATTCCCTAATATGGGAATGGAAATAGTTAATCAAGTCCAGGAAGGTCAGAGAGTCCCATACTGGATAAATCCAAGGAGAAACACATCAATACACATATTAATCAAACTATCAAAAATTAAATACAAAGAAAACATATTAAAAGCAGCAAGGGAAAAACAACAAATAACATACAAGGGAATCCCCATAAGGTTAACAGCTGATCTTGCAGCAGAAACTCTGCAACGCAGAAGGGAGTGGCAGGGCATATTTAAATTGAGGAAGGGGAAAATCCTAAAACCAAGATTACTCTACCCAGCAAGGATCTCATTCAATTCTACAGAGAAATTAAAACCTTTACAGAAAAGCCAAAGCTAAGATAATTCAGCACCACCAAACCAGCTTTACAACAAATGCTAAAGGAACAACTCTAGGCAGGAAACAAAGAGAAGGAAAAGACCTACAATAAAAAACCCAAAACAATTATGAAACCAGTAATAGAAACATACATATCGATGATTACCTTAAATGTAAATGGATTAAATGCTCCAACCAAAAGACATAGACTGACTGAATGGATACATAAACAAGACTAGTATATATGCTGTCTACAAAAGACCCACTTAAGACCTAGGAAAACATACAGACTGAAAGTGAGGGGATGGAAAAAGATATTCCATGCAAATGGAAATCAAAAGAAAGCTGGAGCAGCAATTCTCACAACAGACAAAATAGACTTTAAAATAAAGACTATTAAAATAGACAAACAACACTACATAATGATCAACGGATCAATCCAAGAAGAAGGTATAACAATTGTAAATATTTATGTACCCAACATAGGAGCACCTCAATACATAAGGCAAATGCTAACAGCCATAAAAGGGGAAATCAACAGTAAAACAATCATAGTAGGGGACTTTAATACCACACCTTCACCAATTGACAGATCATCCAAAATGAAAATAAATAAGGAAACACAAGCTTTAAATGATACATTAAAGAAGATGGGTTTAATTGATATTTATATGACATTCCATCCAAAAACAACAGAATACACTTTCTTCTCAAGGGCTCATGGAACATTCAGCAGAATAGATCATATCTTGTTTCACAATTCAATCCTTGGTAAATTTAAGAAAATTGAAATCACATGAATTATCTTTTCCGACAACAACGCTATGAGACGAGATATCAATTACAGGAAAAAAATCTGTGAAAAATACAAACATGTGGAAGCTAAACAATACACTACTTAATAACCAAGAGATCACTGAAGAAAGCAAAGAGGAAATCAAAAAATACCTAGTAACAAATAACAATGAAAACACAATAAACCAAAACCTATGGGATGCAGCAAAAGCAGTTCTAAGAGGGAAGTTAATAGCAATACAATCCTACCTTAAGAAACAAGAAACATCTCAAATAAACAACCTAACCTTACACCTAAAGCAATTAGAGAAAGAAGAACAAAAAAACCCAAAGTTAGCAGAAGGAAACAAATCATAAAGATCAGATCAGAAATAAATAAAAAAGAAATGAAGGAAACAATAACAAAGATCAATAAAACTAAAAGCTCATTCTTTGAGAAGATAAACAAAATTGATAAACCACTAGCCAGACTCACCAAAAAAAAAAAAAAAAAAAAAGGAGAGACTCAAATCAATAGAATTAGAAATGAAGAAGTAACAGCTGTCACTGCAGAAATACAGAGGATCATGACAGATTACTACAAGCAACTATATGCCAGTAAAATGGACAACCTGGAAGAAATGGATAAATTCTTAGAAAAGCACAACATTCCAAGACTGAACTACGAAGAAATAGAAAATATAAGCAGACCAATCACAAGCACTGAAATTGAAACTGTGATTAAAAATCTTG
Organism: Globicephala melas; assembly: GCF_963455315.2. NCBI lineage: Eukaryota > Metazoa > Chordata > Mammalia > Artiodactyla > Delphinidae > Globicephala > Globicephala melas. The sequence continues at coordinate 111,679,308 of NC_083318.1, read as the reverse complement.
CAACAGGGCTTCCCTGGTGGTGCAGTGGTTGAGAGTCCACCTACCAATGCAGGGGACATAGGTTCACGCCCTGGTCTGGGAGGATCCCACATGCCACAGAGCGGCTAGGCCCGTGAGCCATGGCTGCTGAGCCTGCGCATCTGGAGCCTGTGCTCCACAATGGGAGAGGCCAAAGCAGTGAGAGAACCCCGTAAAACAAAAAAAAAAGAAAAAGAAAAAAAATCTTCCAACAAACAAAAGCCCAGGACAAGATGGCTTCACAGGTGAATTCGATCAAACATTTAGAGAAGAGCTAACACCTATCCTTCTCAAGCTCTTCTAGAATATAGCAAAGGGAGGAACACTCCCAAACTCATTCTTCAAGGTCACCATCACCCTAATAACAAAACCAGACAAAGATGTCACAAAGAAAGAAAACTACAGGCCAATATCACTGATGAACATAGATGCAAAAATCCTCAAAAAAATACTAGTAAACAGAATCCAACAGCACATTAAAAGGATCATACACCATGATCAAGTGGGGTTTATCCCAAGAATGCAAGGATTCTTCAGTATATTCAAATGAATCAGTATGATACACCATATTAATAAATTGAAGAATAAAAACCATATGATGATCTCACTAGATGCAGAAAAAGCTTTTGACAAAATTTAACACTCATTTATGATAAAAACCCTCGAGGAAGTGGGTATAGAGGGAAACTATCTCCAGATAATAAAGGCCATATAAGACAAACCCACAGGAAACATCATTCTCAATGGTGAAAAACTGAAAACATTTCCTGTACGTTCAGGAACAAGACAAGTTTGCCCACTCTCACCACTATTATTCAACAGAGTTTTGGAAGTTTTAGCCACAGCAATCAGAGAAGAAAAAGAAATAAAAGGAATCCAAATCAGAAAAGAACTGAAGCTGTCACTGTTTACAAATGACATGATACTATACATAGAGAATCCTAAAGATGCGACCAGAAAACTACTAGAGCTAATCAATTATCAGGATACAAAGTATAAAATAGAAGGATAAAAAATTAATGCACAGAAATCTCTTGCATTCTTATATACTAATGATGAAAAATCTGAGAGAAATTAAGGAAACACTGCCATTTACCATTGCAGAAAAAGAATAAAATTCATAGGAATAAACCTACCTAAGGAGACAAAAGACCTGTATGCAGCAAACTGTAAGACACTGATGACAGAAAGTCAAGACGATATAAAAGGATGGAGAGATATACCATGTTTTTGAATTGGAAGAATCAACATTGTGAAAATGACTCTACTACCCAAAGCAATCTACAGATTCAATGCAATCCCTCTCATAGTACCACTGGCATTTTTCAAAGAACTAGAACAAAAAATTCACAATTTGTATGGAAACACAAAAGACCCCAAATAGACAAAGCTATTGAGAAAGAAAAACGGATCTGGAGGAATCAGGCTCCCTGACTTCAGACTATGCTACAAATCTACAGTAATCAAGACAGTATGGTACTGGCACAAAAACAGAAATATAGATCAATTGAACAGGATAGAAAGCCCAGAGATAAACCCATGTACATATGGTCACCTTATCTTTGATAAAGGAGGCAAGAATATAAAATGGAGAAAAGACAGCCCCTTCAATAAGTTGTGCTGGGAAAACTGGACAGCTACATGTAAAAGAATGAAATTAGAACACTCCCTAACACCATACACAAAAATAAGCTCAAAATGGATTAAAAACCTAAAGTTAAGGCCAGACACCGTCAAACTCTTAGAGGAAAAAATAGGCAGAACACTCTATGACATAAATCACAGCAAGATACTTTTTGACCCACCTCCTAGAGAAATGGAAATAAAAACAAAGGTAAACAAATGGGACCTATTGATACTTAAAAGCTTTTGCACAGCAAAGGAAACCATAAAGAAGACGAAAAGACAACCCTCAGAATGGGAGAAAATATTTGCAAATGAAGCAACTGACAGAGAATTAATCTCCAAAACATACAAGCAACCCATGCAGCTCAATATCAAAAAAACAAACAACCCAATCCAAAAATGGGCAGAAGACCTAAATAAACCTTTCTCCAAAGAAGATATACATATTGCCAACAAACACATGAACCAATGCCCAACATTATTAATCATTAGAGAAATGCAAATCAAAACTACAATGAGATATCATCTCACACCAGTCAAAATGGCCATCATCAAAAACTCTACAAACAATAAATGCTGGAGAGGGTGTGGAGAAAAGGGAACCCTCTTGCACTGTTGGTGGGAATGTAAATTGATACAGCCACTATGGAGAACAGTATACAGGTTCCTTGTAAAACTAAAAATAGAACTACCACACGACCCAGCAATCCCATTACTGGGCATATACCCTGAGAAAACCATGATTCAAAAAGAGTCATGTACCAAAATATTCATTGCAGCTCTATTTACAATAGCCAGGACATGGAAGCAACCTAAGTGTCCATCAACAGATGAATGGATAAAGAAGATATTACACAGATATACAATGGAATATTAGCCATAAAAAGGAATGAAACTGAGTTTTTTGTAGTGATGTTGATGGACCTAGAGACTGTCATACAGAGTGAAGTAAGTCAGAAAGAGAAAAACAAATACCGTATGCTAACACATATATATGGAATCTAAAAAAAGAAAACAAAATGGTGAGAAGAAACTAGGGGCAAGATGGGAATAAAGTGCAGACCTACTAGAGAATGGACTTGAGGATACAGGGAGGGGGAAGGTAAGCTGGGACAAAGTGGGAGAGTGGCATGGACATATATACACTACCAAACGTAAAATAGATAGCTAGTGGGAAGCAGTCGCATAGCACAGGGAGATCAGCTTGGTGCTTTGTGACCACCTAGAGGGGTGGGATAGGGAGGGTGGGAGGGAGGGAGATCCAAGAGGGAAGAGATATGGGTACATATGTATATGTATAACTGATTCACTTTGTTATAAATCAGAAACTAACACACCATTGTAAAGCTATTATACTCTAATAAGGATGTTAAAAAAAAATAAAAAAGAGCCAACTATGTTTGTGGATTTGTTTGTTTAGTTCTGCCAAATTTTACTTCATGTTTTTTAAAGTCCCTTGTTTTTAAGTACATATGCATTCATTATTGTTATATCTTTCTGGTGAATTGATATTTTATCATTATGAAATATCAATTTTTGTCCCTAGTAATAAATGCCAGAGAAAACTCTTCAAGTTTATTTGATATTAATATAGTTACAGCAGTTATATTTTTTCTACCTTTTAAATTTCAATGTAAAGCCAGTTGACAGGCTGAATATAAATGCATGACCCAATTATTTGCTTTTTATAGGACATGGACTTTTTGAAGATGCAGATAAATTAAAATTAAAAGGGCAGAAAAAGATATACCATAAAAACACTAAACCTAAGAAAACTTACTATGCCTTAAATGAGAAACAAATTTCTCTTTTTAAAAAGACTCTGCACAGGGCTTCCCTGGTGGTGCAGTGGTTGAGAGTCCGCCTGCCGATGCAGGGGACACGGGTTCGTGCCCCGGTCCAGGAAGATCCCACATGCCGCGGAGGGGCTAGGCCCGTGAGCCATGGTCGCTGAGCCTGCGCGTCCGGAGCCTGTGCTCCGCAACGGGAGAGGCCACAACAGTGAGAGGCCGCAAAAAAAAAAAAGACTCTGCACAAGTTACCAGGGGCCCAGTCTTCTTCTAATTTGTTGCTCTGTCATCCTCAGGGTATCACTTTCATCTTGATGTAAGATAACTCATTTTCATGTTCATATACCAAGAGGAAAGGTCAGGGTGGGGGGCGGGGAAGACCATCTTCTTTCTCTTTACGGGCATGAGAGAGGAATTTTCACATATTACTGGCACTTAGTCAGATGATGGTCAGTAAAATGTTTACAATGTAAGGCTAAAGAAACGCTCCAGAAATGCAATAAAAAATAAGGTCCTATAAAATAGGAAAGAAACTATTAGATCATAAATATAAGGAGCTCTGGAAAATAAAAAGAGGGAGTAGAAAGTTATCATATGTGTGTTTATATATATAGACTCGTATGATAACTGAAGGAAATGCATTTCTCAGACTGAAGGAAATGTATTTCTAGATTAAGAGGAAATTTCATAACTGTTGATGAAGGGAAAATCTTAATATTTTTTCAAAGAAAACTGGTCCCATCAAATAAATTGGAAATATAAATTACATAGGATTTCTCACAACAACAATGGAGGCTGGAAAGAAAGAGCAGTGCCTTTAAATTTTGATTTGAAATGCTTTCCAACTTATAATTCTATTTCCAATGAAATAGCAACAATATCTGAGAATAAAGCATTTTCAGACGTGGGAGTTTTGAAAAAATGTATCTAACATGCATTTCTAAGGAATCACCTGATAGATGTGCTTCATCAAAACTAGGAGGTAATCAATCAATTAAAAAAACAATTCCATGATCCAGGAATTAGGGATTTAGTCCAGAAGACAGATAAAAGGTGGTGGTAAACATAGATCCGTGATGAGAATGAAAGAAAAACCCCGGAGAATAATCATTTCTGGCTATAAAAATGGAGCTGAATGATCTAGGAGACTTTGCAATAAGAAATTAAAACTGTGTTGTGAGGGGATTTTACCCTTCTGGCAGAGAGTTTAGTGATGAATTAATGATAAGTATATGGAATTCTAAGCCATAAAAATTGAGATGATAAAAAGTTATATATAAAACAACATATAATAATAGTATTCTACATGGCTCAGTATAAATACTTATACATTAATAATAAAGTAAACTTGAAAGTGGACTTAAGAATTGTGAGATGATTGTGTTTGTGGGAGATGAGCAGAAAGATCTCAGAGAGCTAAATCTTTATCTTCTACAGCAGAAAATCAATAGATAATATATGAAAATGAAAATAATCAAGAAATAAGATTATAAGCATGTTATTCAGAAATATGAAGGGAAAGGAAAACAGTGAATATGGCTTCCTCCAGAGAATGGCAATGAGGCTTTAGGAGCTTTGGGGGCAGGAAACTGCTGTTTCTCATTATAAGCCTGGTAGAACTATTTGACTTTCATAATTATTTTCATGTGTAATTTTGATGATAATAAAAACAACAATTTAAAAAGAAGTAAGTTGTGAATTAGTGTGATTAAATTCTACAGCTTTCTACTAGAACATTGTTTCTCCAGCAAATAGGATAGTGAAGTGTCCTTAATGTAAAACAGAAAAATTAGGGACTTCCCAGTGGTCCAGTGGGTGACTCCAAGCTTCCACTGTAAAGGACACAGGTTCCATACCTGGTTGGGGAACTAATATCCTGCATGCCCCATGGGGGCAAAAAAAAAAAAAAAAAAAAAGAGAGAGAGAGACAATGATGTATTGGCAAAAGAATAGACAAATTGGGCTTCCCTGGTGGCACAGTGGTTAAGAATCTGCCTGCCAATGCAGGGAACACGGGTTTGAGCCCTGGTCTGGGAAGATACCCCACGCCATGGAGCAACTAAGCCCATGTGCCACAACTACTGAGCCTGTGCTCTAGAGCCTGTGAGCCACAACTACTGAGCCTGTGTGCCACAACTACTGCAGCCCACGTGCCTAGAGCCCATGCTCTGCAACAAAGAGAAGCCACGCAATGAGAAGCTCCCACTTGCCACAACTAGAGAAAGCCCACATGCAGCAATGAAGACCCAGTGCAGCCAAAAATGAAATAAATAAAATAAATAAATTTATTTTAAAAAAAGATTAATAAATATAAAAATAAGAATAGACAAATAGATCAATGGAAAAGAATAGAGAGCCCAGAAATAGACCCTCATGGGTATAAATAAACTGATCTTTGACAGAGGAGCAAAGGTAATACAACGGATCAAAGATAGTCCCTTCGATAGGGGGTGCTAAAACAACTGGACACCCACATACCAAAAAGTAAAAAAATAAAAGATAAATAAATAGGAAAATAAATAATATAAATGATCAATTTAGGAAAATTTCATGGACAAAATGACTGCATCATTTAGTATTTCGTAGGGTTCAGGATTTGCTCTCAGGAGCATGGTGAAAGAGATCAAAGGCCTTCTTCCCTTGTCCAGAGACAGAGAGAGAGGTGCCCTTCTTGGGAGCCCAGAATACTGAAACAGACACCTGGGCACATTTTGTAGGTAGAAATACCCTACTTCAGAGCATGCGCAAAGCAATTAATCCCAAGGAAAGGTCAAAGAATCTTCTAACTGACGTTGGCAGATATGAAGAAACATAGCAAATATGGAGCATTTTACATTTCATAGAAGTAATAGTCATTTATCAGAAGTCTCTGGCAAAACCACTACTGCATTCTCTGGCCTAGAAATATGAAGAGAGGAGAAAGGTACCTGGGAAGAACATTTTTTTACCCAATGGATGCTGCATTTATCCAAGCCTTAAGGCTCAACTCAATCAAGAGTTCCCAAAGGAATACAAAACAGAAAGCTGGAGCACCTCCAACTCTGTGAGAAAAGGACAGAAGACTCACAGGAGAGAAGAGAAGGGAAAGGAGAGGAGAGAGCAGATGGAGAGGAGGAATGATTTAAACCTGCAATGAGTCTCTTGAGATCCTTGAGAAAATTCTGGAAACTATGTGAAAATAATTTGCAGATCATCCTGGAGAACATCAGACACTACCTGAGGGAGTTATGAGGGAGCAGAAACAGGATCTGTGCTGCTCCTTCCAGAGGGTTCTATCTAAGAAGAATGGACGAATATCTGTAAAGCGTTCTTCATGGACACACATATGACCTTGGGATTTGAATTTTAAAGGAGACAACTCATTCTTCCATGACAGACTTAGGCATTAAATATGACAATCCTGCTTTTCTTCTACAATAAGGTCTAAGAGCTGAGGTGGTAAAGCAACACTGAGAATGCAATGGTAACACTGGAAAAAGAAAAAAATCACTTCTAACATTTCCACTTCCCAGAGATTTCTTATTCCTTCCATCTCTTCTCCTTCCAGGATTAGAGCTGTTTCTGGAAAAGGCAAAATTGGTCCTTGCTCCAAAACTCTTGATTTTACAACTAAGTCAAAATGCCTTAGCACTGCAGTTCTGCTTCATTCCATCTTCCTGGCATTCCCTCTCTCCATTTCCCCCACCACTCATGGGCTAGCTAGCCTTTTCTCAGCACTCTGGGACCGGCACTGTTTCTACCTGCAATATTATTCTGCCCTCTTTGTAAAGCCAAGCTCAACACCACCTCTTTTCTGGTACTTTCCCTGACTTCCTTGGGAAGATTTCATTTTTTCTCGTGCAATGTCCCTATAGTTGACTATAGTGTCATTGCATTTATATAATTATATTTTGATTATCTATTTATGGATATATTTCTCCCACTAATTTTTATTCCTCAAAGGTAGAACACTTATCTTTCATATATATATTTCATATATATATGAAAGAAATATATGTATATATAGTCCCCAGTACATTCCACAGGTCCTGACACAAGTGAGGTGCTTCATAAAATTTTGCAGAAGTTATTAATGAATACATGAGGAATTGAGATTTTCATGTTGAAGGATGAGAAAGATGCTAGGGGGTATTCTGAGTGTTTGACTATAAATCATAATCTATCTGGAAAAAGGTCTCATTCTGTTCTGTTCTTAGTCCAGATGCATTAGAAATTTGTCTTTGTGTCTGTCCCAGTCATCCTTATGGCTGAATGTCCTTTGTTTCTACTACAACCACGGGCAACAGGCAAACATTTCCAACGGTGCTCTTTGGAAAGGGGTAAATAAGCCCAATCCCAAAGAACAGAACAAAATAACGGAGGGTAGGAAAAGATAGAATTAAACCAAATACAAAGAAAATTGCCACTGTGAGCATTTCATATTAACCTTTTAAAGGGATGGATTATCCATTCTGAGCACAAATATATCAATCAGTGGAAATTATAGAGGCAAGAGATGTGGCAGCAGCTGTGTGGTTTGCCTAATGATTCTGGATTCCCAAAATTTCTCAGCTTGGTAGTACAGAGGATGAGGACCAGGAATTATGTGAGGTTGTGAGAAGAATACAAATGTCTTGCAGACCAAGGAAAAAGAGACCCTAAAGATTAAGACTTCAGAACGTTGCTGGTGAAATGACTTCCCCTGGATTATTGCAAGAGGTTTTTTCACTACATCTTTACACTTCAATATCTGAGGTTTTCTAAATTGGAGACCTTACAACCCTTATTAAAAGAAACATGACAACCCACTGTTCTTTGTTCTTAGATGACAGAATTGGAAGGAAAAAAACCCCAAATCTACATTATACATATACATACACTTATTGAATACAAATACACACATTTAAGGAGCCATCAAACACCACAAGTCAACACTGCAGAGAACTGAGAATTACCTGTTATAAATGTTTAGAAAATTCCCCACCTAAGATTCTATGAGCTCACTTCTGTCTAACACAATACTTGGTGGATATCTGGTTTTCAGCAAATGGTAAATTGATTTGTGGAATGTAGACAGGATGAAGCTTAAAAAATAAACCTTTTAAAGTTCAATTCGCATCTGGTGGTTTTAGATCCTCAAATTTGCTTTTCAACTTTCTGTTTTGTTTTAACAGACCTAGAGTATTTGAGAATTTGTAATTTAAAAAAATAAACGAAAAAAGTTGGTTAAATCCCAGGCTGATGAAAGGGGGGGGGCAGAGTGTGATTTCCACAAATGAGCTGGAGTGTGATCCAGCTGTGTGATCACACCAAGAAGGCACTTTCCAGATCTCCTTTTGGCTAATCTTTAAGAGCAATAGCAGGAAAATTTCAAAGAACAGAGAGATAAAGAAACTTGTAGCCCTACCTTAACAGACCATTAGTAAGTTACACACAATATTTAGTTGTGATATGATCTAAATGATTATTTAGTCATCCACTCAATGAGCAATTTTTGAGCACCTATTATGTGCCAGGAACTGCTGCTATAGGTACATGAGAGACATCAGTAAATAAAACAGATCCCTGCCCTCAGAGAACTTACATTCTAGAGAAAAGATCATGATTTCTAGAGGGGCAAGTCTTTGGGATGTGTGGAAAGTGGAATTTTTTTTTTTTAATCACGTTGTATTCTCTTTTCAATTACCAATCCACCTATTTTCCTGAAGGCAAGAGATTCAAAAATGTCAGAGGTTATGTGAAATGTACACAACATTAAGGTTAAAATATTTTTAAAGATTTCAAACATGACAACAACCTCTTGCCCCAAAGGATGAAATCTTCTGCTGGCTAAAGTTAGATTTCTGTCAAATCCCAATCATTCTTTAAGGTGGGAGGACAACTGATAACTTATACATATTTTTATATTGATGAAGTAGCCCATCATGGGATTACTTTCTTTAATCTTATTGGTTGCAAAGCACAGGACAATTACAAGTTCACTCCTCTTCTGGATAGATGAAAATTCCATGAACAAATATTTATGGTGTATACTATATTAACACATCCAAGGACCAGAAAAATAAAAACATCACAGAATAGCAACACAGAAGATTATCTGTTGCAACTGTTGCTCTCCTGAGATATTTGGTTAGAAGATATGTGGCTTATAATTTAAAAGTTTTGCATTCATCAGTTAGTGGAACCAATATAGAAAAGCAGTCTTTAAATATTTGATGTTTTTTCTTGATACCCATCACTGAAAATCTTTTCAAGGTCAAGAACTCTTGAAAATTTTAATGGGTCATTCGCCATCACATTGCAGGGCTGAGTTTGTGCAGACAGAAGAAATATACATAGGATTCTGAATAGATCCTTGGAGTAAAGCTTTGAAAATATTAAAAATGACTAGTATTGATTAAGAGCCTATTAAGTACCAGTAAGTGGGCTTGGAACTCTGTGCCAGTTACTTGATTATACTCACCACAACCTTATGAGATGGGTATTAGTATATACATTTTATGGATCAGGAACTCAAGATTATGTGAGCACCAAGACTTGATTTGAACCTCAATCTAACTCCAAACGTTATGCATTTTTCACAATGCAACAGGACCTCTCTCAATAAGAGCTGGAATGGATGACAAAATAAACAATTTACTTTCCCTTTACTGATGCATGCTTTTGGGAGAGCTGCTTTACTAATACTTACTACTTTTGTACTAAAACCAAAAGGTGGTTGTCCAACTAAGAGCGTCTATAAATTATAAGAGACTAGAAAGCTTATTATGTATTTTCAATACACGTTATAGAAAAAGAGGATTTTTTTCTTTTTTTGTTGTTAACATAGGTAATCAAACAGAATATTCATTTAATATATTCTGTTTCAAAATACTCTGGGCATCAAATCATAAACAAGAGTAAAAGAAAATAAAAATCATATAAATACCTAATAAAGGTTTTTTGGTGAAATGAATTCATTTTAGGTCCACAGAATGATAAAAACTTTAAAGTTGAACCCATGAAAATATTATATCTCTAAAACTGGTATTGTTTGGCTTATAGTGTGCATAAAATCAGTGGAAGGTAGAAGAGAGTTTGGACAAAAAAAATAAGGAAAAGCACACGTTTCTAGGCTGCATGATTCTGTACTTGATGGCTTAGGTTTCTACTGTACATTTCATTTAAAGAAAACTCTTTTCTAACATAAAACCTCAGCAGGCATGCACTTGGCTAACAAGGGGAAAATTCTGTCCCAGTTTTCCATAATACATTCATGAAGGGATTTGAAGCAACCAACAGTTACTGCAGAAGGAAAATGAAAAAATGTTGTCCCCTGGCATTTTTTAAACAAACACAAAAGTTCAAGCTCTACAGCTATTAAGCTCTTTGGAGGCAATATAAACACCAGCTTATTTCTAACCCATTATAATCCCTGAAATAAACCCAGCCTTCGTTTTCTGTTGTAATTTTTCCTGCAATCCCCCAGAATGGAGGAGTTCGTGAGGCCAGGTCACCAGCCATGGGTCTGAGTTGGATTCCTGCAGTAGAAACATCAGAGCCCAGGTCTTCATTTTCTCTCTTCCGGTTGAGAGGTCTTACATAATAAGTACCTTCTTTGCTACTCTGCTTAGTATACCAAGAAGCCCTTCTCTTTGGGGGAAAAGTATCATTTCTTCTCATGTTCTTTTTCTTCAGAAAAGGAAGGAGCGTATTCTGGGAGGATGTAGTTGACATGTTTGTCTTCCGTGTGAGCAGGGGGAAGGAAATTCTTTTCAAGACGTAGTTTGATTTATGCAGAATCTCCTGGGATACTGTACCTGTCATGTGATCATTGTGCTTAAGGAAACCTCAAGGGAAACAAGGTCCATCCTCTGCCTCTCGACAGGCTGCTTACAAACCACTGCACAAGAAGACACAAAAAACAGCTGGTTTTATAGTTCTGAATGAAGTTTCCACAACTTCTGCAGCTCTTCCAGTCAAGAGATTTACCTAGTTTTGTCTGAAATCCTTTTTGCCATCATCAAACAGCTTTTTAAAGATTCCTCTCACGGGCTTCCCTGGTGGCGTAGTGGTTGAGAGTCCACCTGCTGATGCAGGGGACACGGGTTCGTGCCCCAGTCCGGGAAGATCCCACATGCCGCAGAGCGGCTAGGCCCGTGATCCATGGCCGCTGAGCCTGTGCATCCGGAGCCTGTGCTAGAGGCCCGCGTACCGCAAAAAAAAAAAAAAAAAAAAAAGATTCCTCTCTCAACAGAGAAAAAGAACAGCTGGTCACCATCCCCTGAGTAATCTCCCCTCGAGTTATTTTTAAATACTGTTTTAACACAATGGACCTGATGCTATAGGGGCAATTTCCTAAATGGACACGGAAGTCCTGAAGAGGATGATGTATGGGCAAAAGTTACTCTACTGACTCCATTTATATAACCACATCCAGGCCCAATTATGGCAGGTGAGCAGTGCAAACTCACAGCTAAATGCAAGGCTAGAGGGTTTTCCCTCCCATCCGTAGTCTTGCACCAGCAGTGAAATGCACACAGTACATGATCAGTACAAAGGCCACCAGCCCTGATGATATCAAGGCTCATTTATATAGAGATGAGTATTAGTAGGGTGGGTAGGGGAAGGAGGCAAAGTCAACCAGAAAGATCTACAAGCAAACTTCACTGAAGCAAGGGTAATTTTTTGTTTTGAATTTTCCTTGTGGGTGCTTAATACCTATTAACTATAAGTCATGAGAATTAATACTTATCTACAGTGCAGTGGTGATTTGCACTTTAGTTGATGGATGCCTGCAGAGCTCTGCGGATGAAAGCTGCAGCCCATGGTCCATGCAAAATATTTTTTTTAATACAATTCTAATTAGTTAAAATTTGAGGTTCACCTTCTACTAAGAATTCCTTTAAAGGGAGTTTGAGCAAGACACTTAATCTTTGGTCTGGACCTTGATTTTCCCATTTGTAATACAAGGAGGTTGAAATAGATCATCTCGACGGCCCCTTTTAACTCTAACATTTTGTGATTTTAATTAACTATACAGATGGAGACTGATAGAATTTTGGATCAGGAAGAGATTCTGAAGTGGGTTATATAGAATTGTCCTTCTGACAATCATGGAGGCATTTCTTTTAAGATTTCATTTATTGAATGTTTATTATATGCCAGTCAGTACACTTCATATACACTCTCCTCTGCATCTCAGAAAAGTTCTGTGATCTAGGCAGTTATAGTCTTCATGTATGGAAACCAAGGCCCAGGAAAATTAAATAAACTGCTGAAGAACGTACACACAGGAAAGAGTAGAACAGAAACTTGAACCCAGCTCTCTTTGGCTCCAAAATCTATGCTTTTAATGATGACTAAACTGCTGTTGTCATGGCCTCTCCATAACCCCAGTGCCCTGGGGAAAGTCTGAACTTGCTTTCACATATTTCCTAGCCACCCCGTGATCTTCCTGCTTTCCCTCAGCTCGGAGCCAAGATTCCTTTTATCTCAGAGAAGCTAGTTTTCTGTAAGTGAGAAAGAAAAGCCTCATTTCATCTCAGTGTGCTTAAACATGTGTGCAGACAGGATGGGACAAGTGACTGTTCTGCCAGTTTTGAGTCCTAACACAATAAGATTTTTCTTTAGAATTTCATCCAGGGTCACATGGTATTCCAAGTTCCCCTTTCCTAGCAGAAGACTTTATGCACACCACCAAAGTGTAGGTCATTCTCCTATCCTATGGGCTGACTAGTGAGAATCCCTCTGGTAAACCCTTACCTTTCTTTCTTTCTTCCCTCCTTCCTTTGTTCTCTGCCCACTCTGCAAGCAATTAATGCAGTTGAATCCTTAATAAGCCACTTTAGTCCAGCCCACATAGCTATTTGGCTCCTGATAAATTGATTAATTCAGCTCACATTGAGGAGACTGTCATGTTTACAACATCACAGTCGGTATCTACACAATTCTGTAAGAAATAAGATGCTAAGGAGTATTTTTAGAATAACATCTCATCTTTCTCTCTGTGGAGTAGGGGCTGGTGGTGCTGTGGCTGTTGCTAGGATTTCCTTGTCTTAACCAAATGCTTTAGAAGATGACTTAACAGTCATTTACAATATTTGTTTCACTGAAGGGGACTGAAACAGACAAAGTCCACAGTGCTGTTTATACTGGGTACAAGGGGTTTGGAAAAGGATGGAGCAAAACCCTTTTGTGGCAACACTTCTCAATGCTTTGCTTTCCACCATCCCATTGGGATAGGTCTGTCCTATTAAAGAACATAATATTAAAAGTTTATCTTCAAATGACCTTTATTTGGTAGGAATTATCACTATCTATCCAATCTTTTTTGATTGCTTCAACAATGCTAGCAAGGTTATTAAATTAAGATTTGAAACTGAGGTCCCAAATATTCCTGTAGCTCTACCCTAGAATGGAGAAGGTTTAGGAACCACACATATAAACTGGATTTAAAGAATTTCCTTAATAAGTAGCACTAATGGATCAATAATGTGGTATGATTGCTCATCATTGATGAAATCCCTAGAGTGAGAGGCTGATGCTTGTGTTTTTCTCTACATTTTTCAGATAATTGGGCTCAGTCCTGGGAGCCAGTACCCTCCTATTAGACCATTATTAGGTAACTATTTTAAGGGAAATAGTGTCAAATCTTAGTCTACTCCAGGGAGAGTGTCAAAATGTCAAGTGGATAAGGAACTCTGACAAATAAGAAGTTGTAGGGAGATGTTAACATATTTGTTTAGAAAAGGGAAGGCAGGGAGTTCTGCCCTGAGAAAGGTCAAGGCATGTTGGATGATGTTAACTACTTTACCCCGTTCATGTGGAAGAGGGGCCACACTTATTCAGTGTGACTCTAGGGATAGAACTAGTGTCATGAGTGAAAGGAGAGGCAGCCAGATTACAGCTAAGTAGAACAAAACACTTTCTAATAGCTACAGCTCTGAGGAGATGGGAGACATTACGTTCCTCATCTCTAGGGAGGTATAAGCAGAGACTGAGTGTCCAAGCTAGGGAGATATTACAGTGTTGGTTTTGGGGAAAGAGGGTGGGAAATAACTCATGCTTAAAGTTTCCTTCTATGAAAGACTACAATTCTATAATTTATATTCTCACTGGAAACACGATCCATATTTGTTTGATTTCCTTGATAAACAGTTTGGGCTTAATAAAGAAACAGAGAGAGAAATCTTAGGATAGCTCAGTGGCAAGTCCAGATTTGATTGCAGTGAGAATGTATCCTGCACGCTGGTTCCTCAATCATCAGCAGTATAATTCCCTTCGCTCTGCAAAAGTGCCTAAGGATCAGGGCTTATACATCTTGACATAGCATCAAATATTTATTTTCTAGAAACTACTCAGCAAATTTGCTTGCAGGATGCCAAATTGAGTAAGGCAATCGCATTGAGTTAGTTTAGGTAACTTGTGTGAAAAGTCATTCCTGTTGGAGTACAATGGAATAGCTATTTTTCATAACTTTTCCAACTAATTCAAAAATTACTATAATCTGTTATTAGGTAGAAGAAGCACGTGGAATTTCTTAGAGTTATAACATTGTAAGGTACGAACCTCTCTGAAAAGACACACCCAACATTATGCATTCAGAATAACAAAAAGCTTTGTCCCTTTTGAGAATAGTCATGATTTTATTTTGCCTTCCTTTAGTTTTTAATGACTGTCCTTCTTGTCTAAAAAGCAAAGTAAATCATCCCAGTGTTCAGCTCTTTGTTCACGCAAGTCAATGAAATCTCTTTGCAAATTCCATTGTTAACATAAAAATCTAATTTTGAATTCTTAGTTACACCCAATACCCTACCAAGAGAACATCACAAATATCAATTAATTGTATTCCTTTTACACTTTGGTTGAAATAAAGATGAAAATTTACAGATTACCAAAAGGAAATTTTTGTAATCTTGGAAATGTCAATATTACGGTTTCCCAGGCAGCTAAGTTTTGTTAGGATCTTACATAGTCTTTGTACTGTAAGCAGAATAACATGATTGCAACCTAATTTCTCTTTTTTTCAGATGGAGAAAATTTTCATCTCTGAAATAATGTGTGTTAGTTACCATATGCCAAGCTGAGCTGCAGTAATGAATGACCCCAAATCATCTGTCATTTAAAACAACAAGTGTTTACCACTTGTTCTTATTACATATTCACTGTGGGTTGGCCCAAATGTGAGACCTCTCTGCTCCATCTCTTACTTATTCAGGGTTGATTGAACAGCCCCAATCTAGGTTGCTCAGTCCATGGCAGATGGAAACACAAAGCCACATTGTTACTTCTGCTCTCATTTCATTGGCCAAATCAAGTCACCGGTGTGATGTATGTCAATAGGGTAGGAGCATATAGGTAGGAGATGTATAAGCTCTTGGCTACTGAATGCAAAGCTAGAGCCATGAAAAAGATACATAAAATGTACCCAAGTCATTGTGATCAAATATATCCTGGAAACATTTTATCTAGTCTGCTTTGCTCCTTCTCCACTGTTTGATTGATGTGATCAATTGAGGGATTTTGACCAAGTTGCCAATATTTCATCATTTGTTATTGTGTCCTTAGCTTTTGGTAACCTCAGATTATTTGCCTGTAAAATGACAGTTCAGTAAATTTTCATTGTGAATAATCAAGGAATATGGATGGTACTTTGTGCAAGGTTTTCTTTGTTCCCTAAAGTAAGAGAATACAGGAAGCTGCCACATGTATTTTCTCATTAACATGTCACAGTAAATGGATATTAATTCATATTACTATAAATTATAATGGAGTGTCTAAGCTGCTATGGAATTCCACCTCACAGCTACAGGAATACCTGGAGAGTTGCTGGGAAGTAATGTGACTATCACAAGCAACACCAGGGAAATAATATAATTTGTTGCCTACTATAAAATGTTACCCCATCTTTCTTAGAAACTTGGCAGGTTGAAATAAATTCTTTTAACATCGATTTATTAGATTTAAAAAAAAAAATCTCACCATTTCCCCCTTCCTTTCAACACCCAGAAACCTTTAAGAAGCAGGTGTAAAAATCAGCAGGCAGCTAAGTGTAATTGAGGCCTTTCTTGGAGAGAAGGCTTTTGGGAGTAGCTAGGATAGCTATCTTCTGAAGAACATCGATAAGATCACTGCCCCAATATTTGGGGTTAGTTATCTTGACGTCCACTGTACACTTTGAAATTTAAATTATGATTAGATAGATAATTAGATAGATAATAATTATGATTAGATAAATGGAGAGAGGAAAGAAGGGAGAGAAGGGAGCAAGGGAAGGGGAAAGAGATAAGAGAGAGAAAGGAAGAGGGAAAGAGAGCACAAGATCGTGTCATCAGAGAACAACAAGATTATTTCACCTGGTGGTGTAGATTTATCAAAGCACGGGAGATTGTAAGAGATGCCAGTGCTGCTATAAAGCCAATTCTTTGCTTCATCAGAAAGTAACACCAGTTGACAGTCACTTTTACTTAAAACAGTTTCCCACTAGAATCCCTCAGCTGGGAAAGGTCTCTTCCCTCTCCTTTGGCCATCCCACTAACTTGAAAACATCGTTGCTGTATATAAGTAGGTATATAGGTTGCCTGGGGCTCTAATGTCCACTGTTGCTTAGATGGTGCTCTGGATTATTATTCTGCACCTGGTTGCCCAGAACAGACAGATATCCTGGCTCCCTTTGAAACTATGTGTCCAAATGCTTTTTTGTCCCACAGGATCCAAAACATTCATATATTATCTCTTTTTTTTTCAAATTCCAAGTCACCCCTGTGCATCTTCTACTACCTGTTTGCATGTTATATTAACAAAGACTACACTTTTGAATTAAACCATAATAACACAAAAACTAAAGAAATGCCTTGGTATGAAAAAGGAACATAATACATTCATGGGCTCATCACTGAATTACAATTTCACAATTATAAATGCAATTTGTGATTTCCTTCCATATCCAATCATTGAAATACCCTCAAGGATGAAGAGAACAGGGAAAATACATCTAGTACATCATCATTACTGTTTTTTTTTTCTTTAATTTCTTACCTCAATATTCAGGTGCCTCCTTGTAATTTCTCCATTGCTGAAGCACCTCACATGTTCTGCCTCTGAACTACTAATAATTTTAAATCTGGCACCATCTTGATCAGCTAATCTCCAGGCTGACAGTGTATCTTGGTATGATATGAACATTTTCCATATAACAAATTTTAGACAAAATAATTTGTTTTTCTCCTTGGATGCACAAATAATCATTCTTAATTATTTCAGCTGTCATGTCAATAATAGTTTTCAATGATAAGAGAAACAACTAACTCTTCAGCCTCTAAAAGAGAAAATATGAACACCACACCAGTAAGACATGGTTTCTGCTATTGTAGCAACATTGGAAACAACACAATAATCACCAGTGCTGGCTGAAGTATGATTTAAATTGACCCTTTCTGTTTGCTATTACTGTTTTAAAGAAAAGTGTCAGGAGTTTTTTTTTGTTAGTAAAATGTACGCCTTTAGCCTAAGAAAAGATGTGGTTGTCAAAGGAAATTGTTCATATTTTTTAAAGTAATTTTGTGTGGAAAACACTGATTCTATAGTATGTGAATGATAATTAACCTTTGCTTTATAAAGGCCAGAAAGAAAATGTTGTTATCTTTTGCCAAAATGTTGTTCAGAGATTTCAAACAGAACATTCATATAGAAATAAAGAGTCGGACTTCTGAATTTGCTTATCCCTATACTGTGGTTTAACATGCACAATGAAATCAGCATTTATCTAGGAAAAAAGTGAAAACTGGGGGACTTCAGTTCTATGAGTGCAAGATTATTACATATCCCTTTTCCTGAAATATCATTGTCAAAAACAGTAAGTTTAGGATTATTGCATTCATTGACTAATAATGATAAACATACTAAATCTCCTTCATTTTTTTCCTTTTTAAAAAACATTTCCATTGTTAGAATACATCTATTTTAAGCGGCGGTGACTTTTTTGAGTACGGAGAATAGATTGAATTGCAAAAGCCGAACTTCATAATGACAGAACAATAAGGATAAAGGTATTATCTCTTTTACATACCTACTCCAATTGTATAGCAGAACACATGCAAATTTGTTTGTTTATTTGTTTTGTTGTAGGAGATGGTCACCAATAATTAGACAATAGTAAGCTACCATTAATAATTCTATTATCAGCTTCATGTCTAGTGATGCATTTTGAGATACACCCTGAAGACAACATGATTAGGAATTGTTGGTGGATTTGGACTTGTTGGTGGATTTGGGCATAGGTTATGAGAGAAAGCAAAAAGTCAAGAATGACTCTGAAATTGCCTGAGGGTCTGGGTGAATGAAGGAGCTGAATGTGGGGTGGGAGGATGTCCAGAATTCTGGTTTGTATCTGCTGAGTTTAAGATGTTGAGTGAATAACTGGGTATACAAGTCAGAAACTCAAAAAAGAGACTGGAAGTAGAGCTTTATCAGAAGAAAGATATTGCTTTAAAAAGTGAGATTGGGTGGAGTCACATAAGGAAGAGGGTGTAGAATTGAAGAGATGAGGTCTGCGGACTGAAGGGAAGAGCAGTCGACTGAAGGAAAGGAGCATCCAGTAAGTTAGGAGAGAAAGGAGGAGACAGAAGGTCACATTTCTTCCGAGAAGTTTTGCCATAAAGTGGATCAGGGAAATAGGTGGAAGCTGAAAGGAAAAGCTGGTGTCAAGAGAGAGGCTGCTTTTTAAAGATGAGGCATTACATCCTGTCTGTCCGCTGATGGAAATCATCCAATAGAAGAAATTAAAGAAGAAAGCAGGATTCAATGCAAGAGCAAAGGCTTTGCATATTTAAGAGGGGATGGGAATACAGTGCACAAGTGAAGGGGTTGGTCTCAGAGGGAGCAGAGACACCTTGTTCGTTGTGATTGGAGGAAAGGCAGAGTCTATGGTGACAGATACAGATAGAATGGATTTTGTGGTGGGAAGATGAGGACACTGGCTTCTGGTTGCTTCCAACTTCTAGGTAAAACATCAAACAAGTTTTATCAGCTGAAAGTGAGGATTGGAGAAGATGTGTTTGAGCAAAAAGGAATGATTGAAATAGTCATGGAAGGCAAATTGACAAGGAAAATAAAGTAGGATTTCTGGGCAATACTACAGATTGTAGTTGTAATTTTGAAGCAAGACCAGTCATCACAGTTGTGGACATTTTTAAAGCCACTTTCTACTCTGAGGATGCATTTTTAACTATGGCTGGTGTTTTCTTATGTGAGTTGATAGACAGAAGAATGGCAAAGCTGTTGAGGGAATTTTCAAAGAAAGACTCTAGTGAAAGACTACAATGGATCATATGGAACTGAAGCTTGGAAAGGAAGGATGGAAGTCATCATGAGTGGTACGGTGGATAAACATTCCCAAAATTGAATTCATAAGCTTGCTCTCCAAACCTGGTTCTTGTGTTTTATTCTTTCCTAAGCGATGGATCACCTAGTTCTCTGAACCAAAAATCTGGAAATCATCCTAAATTTCTGTTGTTTTTAACCCCCCGATCAAATTCTATCAAGTTGTTCTCATATTTTTCAAGTCTATTTCCTTTTCTTCTTCACTTGAATTTCCTATGATTATGTTCTTTGGTCACTTACATGGATATTGCAAGAAATTCCAAACTGATACTTTTACTCCCTTCCAGCCTTTCACCTTTTTGATCCATGATCCGCAGTTACCAGAATGATTTTTAAGATCGGATCATACTACCTCTCCACTTAAAAATATTCATTGTCTCCAAATATCCTGCAGAATAAAGTCCCAACTCTTTAAATGCAGAAGAATAATGGTAGTTAATGGGTCTTCAAGAGCTACTATGTGCAAAACACTGAGCTAAGCACAAAGGATCCTGATACTGGGATGACTGACTGATTGATTATTCCATAGAGATAGTGTGTTATAGATAAAGAAATGGAAGGAAAAATAATTAAGTAATGTGAACAAGGTAATACTTGGAAGAGGAAGAGCCACAGTTTGGACTTATGTCTGACTAATTCCAGAATGTGCTGTCATGACTCTAAGGCATTAGTGTCTAAGTCTTGGGGTGATCTGACACTTGCTTATCATTCAAACTTGTCTCTTGCCCCCTTTGACTGACCTTCTTCTGTAAAATCCAGTTTCCTAACTCCATGCCTGTATTTATACATCCTCTTGTGCTTACAATGTTTTCCCCAAATGTCCTTTCTTCTCTTCAACTCCATATACCACCCACCTACCATCCATCCCTTGCTTGGACAGTCTTCATGAGTTGATCTAAAATTTACCTCCTTTCTGAGGCCACTTGATAGAACTGACATTTTTTCCAATCGCCCATTCAGTTTTATATTCTTTTGCCACTAATATTATGTTGCACTTTTATATTTATCTGTCTAAATATCTATAGTGGGCTGAATTGTGTCACCTCAGTAAATTCATATGTTGAAGTCCTAAACTTTAGTTTTTCAGAATGTGAAGTATTTGGAGATAAAGTCCCAAAGAGGTGATTAAGTTAAAGTGAGACCATTAGGGTGGGCTCTAATCCAATCTTATTGGTGTCTTCGTAAGAAGAGGAAATTTGGACACCCAGAGATACACCAGAAATGTGGTCACAAACAGAGCAAAGATCATGTAGATCATGTGAGGACACAGTGAGAAGATGGTCATCTGTAAGCCAAGGAAAAAGGCCTCAAGAGAAACCAAACCTGCAACTCTTGATCTCAGACTTCCAGCCACCAGAACCAAGAGAAAATGAATAGCCATTGTTTAAGCCACCTAGCCTGTGATCTTTTATTATGGCATCCTTAGGAAACTAATACAGAATCTCTACTACTAGCCTTCAGGGCAAGAACTAATCTTATTTGCCTCATTAGCCCTTAGGATTATTATCCTGCAGCCTCCTCCACCCCCCACACAATTTTTTCATCTAAGGTTTCAGATATTCAATACTCTTTACCAGTTGCATGAAAAAATAGATGGGTATGAATGTGCTTGCCCACAGGAATGAATTATGGGCCTCCTGAATATAGGTCTGCATCCATTTAATTTACCGAGGTCAAGGGTGAGCTATTTTGTACCATTAATTTTCACACCTCTTCTTCTACATGTTATTGAGGAGAATTGTTGGATAGTAAGAAATTTGGCAGTGCTTGTAATACATAAACAGAACTCCAATGTTTTATCTGCTAAAAATGTAGACTGATGCCCATACCTTTTGACTCTGATCTTCAGAGTCATCACATTCAAACATGGCCCTTTCAATGGTACACTGACAAAGGCATCATGATTGCAGGTGTAATCAGACATTGAGCTCCTACTCAGGTTTCTTAGTGTGGCGAGCATCAGGGTTACCTTTCCCCTCTCAAACCCCCCTTCCTTTTCTTAATGAAGAGAAAAAGAAGTGCGTTTACCTGCCAGACATTTTCTCGTTCTCATAGTTCCAGTTAAAATATTCCAACTTAATGTTGCCATACTTTAGCAAATAGCAGCATACCTAGTCAGGAGTCCATGAATGAAGTTACTCAAATATTTGGGGTATACAACATACAAAACCAACATCACGTGTGTTAGAGGGATTCCATTCCTTATACAGAACTGTAATTTCACTTGACTTGATTTCATGGCAAAGAAAATAACTTCTTACCAAACAATTATTTCCCCTTTTAGAATAGCCACAGTTCTGGCTGAAGTGTGAAGGAAAAAAAAAAGTCTTTGCATTTTGTAAGGCTACACCATCTTGCTAAACCTTGAGGGCCTTTAAAGGACTTGAATTGGATTTTGAACCACTTTTATTACCATATCTTCATTTTCCCTTAATTGTATACCTAAAGTCACAGGACTTTGTTTCTTCACCAGGAAATTTCGGACGGGGTCTGATAACTTTGGTCTAAATCAGTACAATGAACACAGCTTTTGTAATAACTAAAAGAACTACTAAGTGTGATTTTGATTTTTTTTCAGAAATTGAGTTGGGGCTAGGAAGAAGAGGGCTCTGAAGCAGGAAAACCTTTTCTGTTCAAACAAGCCATTAGTCTGTACTTGCCAACTTCCCAGGGCCTTGCAGAGCTAAGTGAGCAAAGATAGCCTTGAAGGCTCTCTTGCCCTCCCAGTTCTTTTTGTCAAACTTCTCTACCCGCTATGACTCTTACTTTCTAGTCTTCTATTAAAGATTTCTGGAAAAACACTTATACTGCAATTTTATTTCCAGCTTAATTGTTTTTTTTTTATTAGAGGCTCACAATCCCGTATCCATCATTGTTGAATTCTCCATTCTCCCAATCCCACTGTAGACACTTCCTTTCTGCTGACTTTGTGGAATTTGCTTTTTTCAACTACGCCATCTCCCTTTCTGTACCTACTCCTTCCTATTCCCTGAGAGAGTAGCAGGAATTGTATGACAAAATGATTCAAAAGGTCAAGAAGTGAATGAGTCTCAGGATAGAAATTTATGTGATATCATGGCTCCATCAGTGTTTCAATCTTCAAATAACCCAGAATGTATTACCCTGATTTAGAATATAGTATTCTTTAAATAAGTGTTTTTAGAAACTGTGCAAACCAGACATCCTATTTTTACCTTTCTTATCTTTGTACAGGATCTCCACAAATTTTGCTGAAGAGTCCCTATAGCCTCTTTACCTATTTAAATATCAGGATGCAAAAGAGAAGGACAAAGAGATTTGACTTTGTACCTTGTTACCTGTTACCCAAGGCATACACTAGGATCACGCTGAGAATATTTCTGAAAATATCTGACTTAATAAAAGACTGGTTTTTGTGATGGAAACTTTGGATCTGGGGAGAGGAAAGCTCAAAAAGAAGGCCCCTTAATATGTCACCTTTTACTCATCCTTTGCTGAAAATTCCCAGCTCTTCCTGAAACAAACCCATTTTGTAAGAACAAGGAGGCTTTTTCAGGTTTTGGATAGCTTCAACTCTTTGATGAAAACTGAGCAAAATCTAAACATTTCCATCTCTTCAACTATTTGATGAGCAATACATGGCCCAAGATTCAGAAAAGAGGAAGGCCCCACCCATCAAAGAAACACTTCTTCCCTGTGAAAATCAGAAATGGCTGGAGAGCAAAACAAAACCACAATGACTGCTGCCACGATGCTGTGTGGATTCAAGTCTGGTCTGTATTATAAAGGCTGAGGGAGCCGTAACCTCCTTCCAACACTGCCCACTGCCCCCCACACGCCCCCCACCCCCCCGGAGCCCACTGCCCTTGACTCACAAGCAAGGTCATGCTATACATTTTGTAGCATAGTCCAAATACTCTCCTCCTCTCTTGTCTATTAAAAAGAGTCTGTCTTGGGTAACATGTCTCTGAAACTATCCACCCTCTTGTACAATTCAATTCAAGAAAGCTATGTCACCTTATATCTCCACATCTCTGAACAAAAAAGCAAAGTCATGGCATATGCAGCATTCTTCCACTGGACAAAAGGTCTTCCATGTGGGAAGACGTGGTCCTGCTGTTGTTGAGATGGCTCAGGGGAGTAGCGGGTGGGACCAAAGGTGAAGATATGAGAACAGGAGAAAAGACCTCCAAAGAGAGAGGCTGGGACTGGGATGTGTGAAGCCTTGGCCCCATTTTATGCACAGCTGTGTTATAAATGTGATGAACTCGCATTTCTTAGATCGTGTTCAGCCTGGGTCACAGGACTGCTAAGGTGGGAATAAAACTAATGTTACCTTAGGCCTGCCGTCCTCCAGGATGTGTGTTTCTAAGAGCTGAAAATTGCTGAAATCTGTCCTCACAGGTACAAGGGCTCAGGACTGTATGAATGATGTGCGTTTTGTGACACCTAATTCCTAGCTGCCCAGAGTTGAGGGGAGGGGATCTCTCCATCTTCTTCTGCCTTTGTCTCCTTCAGTCTCTGTTTCTCTCTGGATCATCTATCTCAGGATGGGTTGGCAGAGAAAGTCCTCAGGCCACCTCAAACTTCCTCCTGAGCTCAGATTTTGACTGAGGCCATTCGTCCATTCACTCCCACAATCATCAAATAATAGGCCTAATATTTGTGTGAATTGTTGAGTGACTGTTGTCCAACACTTCTTGGATTGCAAGACAGCTTATGGGTGTCATTATTCCACTGGAAAACCACGTTTGAAATTAACAAAATACATAGACATCTTCTCAAATATCGGCTCACCCTGCATCCCTGCTATATAGAATGTATCCCTCTATAGAATGCTTTCCTTCATAGACCAGAACTCCACAGACCTTATTTTATGTTTCATCTTAGGAGTTACGATTTATAGGGATGGAGGCCAAATTATGAGTGGAGAAGCTGAGTACTACAAAAGAGGTGTTAACTATCAGAGCCTCACTGCAAGGCAAGGGTGGGAACAAAGAGAGAACAGTGTTTACACATCTCACGGGGTCGCCTTCCTCCTGAGAAAAACAGCACACCCTCTATTTATTTCCATGTCTTAATGAACCAGATGTAATTATAAATATGAGGGTGGGAAAGACACTGAGGGAAATTGATTTTGAAAAGAAACAGACAGCTTTTTGTGTCAGAGGAAAGTTTCCCTCAGTGAAGACTGAGCAAGCAAGGAGTGGGGTAAACTTCTCATGTTTCTTGTCCACTGCACATAAGAACATTCTTGGTTTAGAATTTGTGTCAGTTGTTCCTTGTTTGAGCTTCAATGTTGAGCCTAAGTGAAAAGACTCACTCCAGGGATGATGTAAAAATGTTCACATCAAACAAGATGAACTTCTAACTTCCCTGTACTTGGATAATGAGTAAATTGGCCTAGAAATTACTCTCTAGCCAGAAACCCACTCCCTTAAATAAGCCTTTGCTCTTAATGTTCAAATCCATAGAAAACATGGATTTAAGCCTAATATATGTGATATGATCAAAAGTAAGCACACGAAATTCTTGGCAACCTTACCCAAAGCAACAACTATGCTAATAACCTCCCCAATCCTTGAGATTGACAGGACACCAACTTGACTTAGTTTAGATGCCATTCCTTTAGAAATGGGACTGTCCAAGAGGGCAAGGCAAGTTGCTGGCTCAAGCAGATCCCCGGGAGACAGAACTCTGAGAAAGCTGGCTTGTGGATCATCTGTGTCACTTCTTTATAGAATCCCAGACTAGGACACCAGTGACTGTCCCTGAAAATGCACTCAGTTGGATTTCTTTTCTGGGAGAAGTAATTAAAATTCCCCCTCCCAGCTGATAAAGTTCCGTGCACTTAATCCATTTCATGTTCATCACATAATACATAAAAGGAGAACAAAACATTGTAGGAGACTGATACACTCAAAATAATAGCCACTCTACAGGGCCAGCACCCAGAAGTGCTTGTGGGAAAGCTGATGAAATGACCCTGAAAAATTAATGGAAATTTTCTAATGGATCTAAGTTAAGTTTAATATGCTCTCTGTCATATTTTCTTTCCCTTTGTACTTGAGAAACCCTTTGACAGAGAACCCTGTGTGCGTGTGTGTTTACAGGAGACTTTTTTTTTAGTTCTAAAAATTATAGGAAGGAATAGAAGTAAACAAGGAGCAGGAAAACAATGGAGTAAAACTGTGAAATGTAGGTTGTATCAATGTAAAACATATCACATATATACTTTCACAGCCGATGATTTGATAAATGGAGTTTGCATTCCTTTAACTTAAAAATTAAGATCCTATACAAGTAACAAATTAATCACTTTTTTATAGTGGCCCAATGTTAACTGAAACTGAATTCATTTTAAAGCACACAGTATTTTCAGAGCCTCCTCAAACCCATACCTACTCTCTCTTTTTTTCATAATGAAGTTGGAAGTGAACTTCATTTAGACTCTTTCCCTGAAACAATTCAACTTTCAAAAGCTACTGAGACACAGGCTCTTTTGTCCCCCCACTGCTTTCTCACCCTCTTAATGGTCTTCTATTCTAAAAGCACTGCGACTGCTATATTTTTTTTTTATCTAGTTTTAAAAAAATGGTTTCCTCAAATACTTTTTCACAAAAGGGGCACTAAAAGTTGTTTCTCCTAAACTTTAATCACCTTAATTTCTTCCAGTCCTATAAGACTTCTTTAAGTCTGTAAGAGTCAACAGATCCCAAATTAATTTTGTTCAAGCTCCATCATTTGTTTTACTACTTAATTCCAGACACTTTGAAAATTTTAATAGTAGTTGTTTTTCGTTTTGGTTTTTGTTTTTTGCAATACTTTTCTCCAATTATCATGCCTTCCATGTATTCCTATTTTATTTCCATCATTTCTTTCCCATGACCTAGTCTTCTGCTTCTCCCTTTCCTCTTTTATTTTTCTTTTTTGGTCTATATGTCTGGGATCCATTCTAAGCATTTCCAAAATCATTTTCACCCATAATTCCTTTCACAGTGTTTTAGCCTGTTAGAGAAGGGAGAGTATCATTGTGTGGTATAAACAAGAATTCATACACAGTAAAGAACAGTGTGTCGGTCTTTCTTGGATGAGTGAGCTAATGACTCTTTTTAAGGCTGAATTAAATACTGTAATTATTAATTAACTCTCTTGATAAGAAATAACTCAAAGCGAAGCATGATTAAATAAAGCAGCAGTATACCAACTCTCAATAGTACAGTATTCCTCTCAAGGTTTTTGCCCTCATTGGCAAACTCCTTATAAGAACTGAATTTATTAAAATTTTGACTCATTTTCCTGCTTGATAGTTTCCTCCTTCAGAATGTAGAAGTTACCAGTGACTGCGGTGGAAAAATGCTAACACACTGAGAAAGAACTTTTTAGTATAAAGTGTTCTAGTAGGTAAAATATTTTTTCTTGCAGTCTCTGACTTACACCAATACTAAGATTCTATAAAAATTTTTTCTTTCAGTCTCTGACTTACACAAATACTGATTCTATTCTATAAAAATTCTATAATATTCTATAAAAATGAGAAATAATTTCTTAAGCTTACTTCTTTAATATTAGCTTATGAAATAAACAATGTAGAAATACTAAGAGTATCTTTAATTTTATTCAGTATTTCCTATCTGATTCCAAGGGACAAGGATATAACATTTAGAGATGGAAGGGAACTACCTTAAAATAGAAAGAGCAAGTAAGGCCCATGATTTAGCCATTTTTATGTTTGGCTTACCTGGCATAATGCCATGATATTGTAGGTGCTCAGTAAGTATATTTTGAATGAATGAGGGTGACCATAAGCATTAAATATTTTAAATGGACCCAATCCTAGATAAATAAATTGGAAAGATATCTGTGACATATTTAAGTTATATCCCAAAGTACCAATTAGAACTTTGTATACTCTTGGTGTTCAGGACATGAATGACTTAAAATTAAATGTTGTAGAGTATTCATTCGATTTCAACTTCCATCTTTCCCTGATGTATGTGCTGAAAATCCTCTCCCTTTTTATTTCTCAATGAGCTGCCTAAAGAAAATTGAGTTAGTATCAGACCTTTTAAGGAGCATTTTACAATCAAAGAAATATAAAACCCTTATAATTAAGTGACAAGCCCTGCAGACTATCAGAGGTAAAATTAAGAAGATACACTAGCTTTCTAATTCTGGGGTATTTCTTTGTGATCCAAATAAACCCTGCATTAATGACATAGAATCTGGGTTGGGTCCTGAAGATCTCAACGTAGCAAATACACATCCCAGGTTTGATTTAAGCCCATACATATTTTGCCAAGAGATTAGTTTTCATTGAAAGCAAAAACACTCTGAAAGTTCTAATACAATTTGAGATATTGAAGTCATCACGTTTAATTTTTAAGAATTATAGGATCTCCAGGAAGCCTTTTGAGATATATTTTGCCAAGAGCAAACCCATTTAAACACCCAAAGACTCATTTTTTTTTTTTCTGTTCAAAACTACAGATCCTTATGAGGGTGGGACGATTTCTAAATTTGGCAAAGCTCCCTCTCCTGGCACTCCAGAAGCGAACATCAATCACCCCAAACAAGCAGCCCGCAACTAATCAGCAGCCAACTAATGAGTCTCATTGAAAATACTTTAAGCTATTTCTTGTGTCAAGTTGGAAAAAGCTGGGGGGAAACATTCCACTTTTGATTAAGCATCACAAATGAGAATTTTATTTAAGCAAATGCTTTCTGCTAACTAATTTGGAGGATGCACAGGAGACTAACATTTTTAGTGAGGACCTGGGGGGAAATACGGAAAGAAACATGAGTATATGTATGGATGTGCTACCCTGAGATAGGCGAATATCTATCACAGGTAAAGGTAACAGTTAATATTTACAAAAGGGATATATATTTTTTAATCCAAACATCAATTCTCAAGGAGGAAAAGAAAAATATAAGTGTGATTTGACAGGCTCAAAAAACCCTATTTTGATGCACTAAAACCACACAGGAGTGGTGCTAAACCAGGCACCCTTACATCAGGACCACTCACCCTAAAGAGGTATTAGAATTCAAGGGGAGTTGTAAATTTAGTGGGAAAAAAATACATTTTTATTTTTACTGAACTGTAATTCAAATTTCAGCATTTCCTTCTTTTATGAATTTAGGAAACCAACCACATTATTGTAAGCAATATCTATGACTTTGTCCCCAATAGAAATCACAGGTATTTTCATAAGGCCATATTTTCATGTATTGTAGGTATCTAGAAATTTTATAATCATCACCATTTTGAAATTATGGTGTTTATAAGACCAAGTGCTAGATCCTGTTTTTTACTTAATGTTTAAATAAAGAAACATTATTTATCACAAATATTTTCTTAAAATTTTGATACTATTTCAATATAATGTATTTCCTATATAATGCTATGCATTATTTTATGTATTAAAAACACTATTCAAAATCAGTATCTTTTAACTTTTCCAGTCTGCAAAATGCAAACATTTCTGGGATAAACCAACCATTAGAGTTTGGAATAGTCACCAACATATTTTGTCCATATTTGTGATGAACACTTACCTTGACAGAGGGACACTTTAGAGCATTTACTACAACTTTTATGCAATTATATACTATAGTATGAGTTTAATGGCCACACACTGATAAATAATAGTTCCTTGTAAGCTAATTTACTGATGAACAATAGGTGTAGGTGCTCAGTAAGTATATTTTGAATGAATGAGGGTGACCATAAGCATTAAATATTAAATGTTAAATTAAATATTAATGTTAACTAATTAATTAAATATTAAATGTTAACGCAATATATGCACTGCACATTTTGAAGGAAAAAAAGGAATATTCTTTCTAACAATTTCTTTTTTTACTCACTAACTTTATACTAGCTATTCTATAAACTTGAAAGAGCTTGTATTTATTTGGAGCAATTTACCCAGAGAAGTCTTCAAAACATAGGATTAAGGGAGATAATAGTAAAGAACTTGGTTTTCTGAAACTAAAAATAGAACTACCATATGACCCAGCAATCCCACTACTGGGCATATACCCTGAGAAAATCATAATTCAAAAAGAGTCATGTATCACAATGTTCATTGCAGCTTTATTTACAATAGCCAGGACATGAAAGCAACCTAAGTTTCCATCAGCAGGTGAATGGATAAGGAAGAAATGACATGGAATATTAATCAGCCATAAAAAGAAATGAAATTGAGTTATTTGTAGTGAGGTGGATGGACCTAGAGTCTGTCATACAGAGTGAAGTAAGTCAGAAAGAGAAAAACAAATACCGTATGCTAACACATATATATATGGAATCTAAAAAAAAAAAAATGGTCATGAAGAACCTTGGGGCAGGATGGGAAGAAAGACACACACCTACTAGAGAATGGACTTGAGGACATGGAGTGGGGGAAAAGTAAACTGGGACAAAGTGAGAGAGTGGCATGGACATATATACACTACCAAATATAAAACTGATAGCTAGTGGGAAACAGCTGCATAGCACAGGGAGATCAGCTCAGTGCTTTGTGACCACCTAGAGGGGTGGGTTAGGGAGAGTGGGAGGGAGGGAGATGCAAGAGGGAAGAGATATGGGGATATATGTATATGTATAGCTGATTCACTTTGTTATACAGCAGAAACTAACACACCATTGAAAAGCAATTATACTCCAATAAAGATGTTAAATAAATAAATAAAATACAATAAATAAGTTATAGGGATGTAATGTACAATATGGGGAAAACAGTCCATAACATTGTAATAACTATATAGTGATAGATGGTAACTAGACATAGTGGTGATCATTTGTAATGTATAAAAATATTGAATCACTATGTTGCACACCTGAAACACCTTTACTATTGTAAGCCAATTATATTTCTATTTTTAAAAATTTATATAAGAAAATTTAAAAAAAAAGAACTTGATTTTCTGGATTAAGGGTTAGAAGTTGAATTACTCCACTTTTACATCAATATTCTATGTTGTCAAATGGTGACTACACTTTAAATATTCACATTAATAATTATAAATTCCACACTCCTTTTTTTTATTCATCTATCATGTCATTCTTTGAGCCCCCCTGAATGGACACAGTGGTGTTAAGAATTGGTTCTTTGCTCATTCTATCAGTTTGTGGTTTCCATTTCAACACACAACAAATGACTCCAGTGCTTTCAACATTAGGGATTATTAAAAATATACTTTTTTAAACCGTGACTTTATACTAGATTTAGAAATAGAACAACATGACACTTGGGACTTATTATATGGTTTACTGCCAGTGAGGCTTCCCTTAGTGGAAAAAACCAATCAGTGTGTGTGTGTGTTTACTACGCCATTCTAATCTCATTCCTCTGGCTCCATTTTCCATGTTGTACTTCCCTTTCCCCTCCTCATCCTCCAAAATCTTTCACTGGATATTTTGAGAGATGCTGGTGAGAGGCAGATAAAAAACAAATGAGAGAAAGACAAAAGGAGGGAAGTAGAGAAACAAATAAAACAAAATTTAATAGAGTAATTTAAAAACTGCATGCATATTCTCATAAAGAGCAAAAGTGAAGAAACGTACACCCAAATTAAAAATAAAATGTCATTTCCCGGAGAAGAGCTTCAGGATGGTGGAAGCATAAGACATGGAGATCACCCTCCTCCCCACTAATACATCAGAAATACATCTACATGTGGAACAACTCCTACAGAACACCTACTGAACCCTGGCAGAAGACCTCAGACCTCCCAAAAGGCAAGAAACTCCTCACTTACCTGGGTAAGGCAAAAGAAAAAAGAATAAACAGAGACAAAGAATAGGGACAGGACCTGCACCAGTGGGAGGGAGGTGTGAAGGAGGAAAGATTTCCACACACTAGGAAGGCCCTTCTCTGGTGGAGACTGCAGGTGGCAGAGGGGGGAAGCTTCAGAGCCGCGGAGGAGAATGCAGCAACAGGGGTGTGGAGGGCAAAGCAGAGAGATTCCCGCACAGAGGATCGGTGTCGACCAGCACTCACCAGGCCAAGAGGCTTGTCTGCTCACCCGCCGGGGTAGGAGGGGGCTTGGAGCTGAAGCTCGGGCTTCAGTCGGATCGGAGGGAGAGGACTGGGGTTGGCAGTGTGAACACAGCCTGAAGGGGCTAGTGCGCCACAGCTAGTGGGGAGAGAGTCCGGGAAAAAGTCTGGAACTGCCGAAGAGGCAAGAGACTTTTTCTTGCCTCTTTGTTTCCTGGTGCGCGAGGAGAAGGGATTAAGAGCACTGCTTAAAGGAGCTCCAGAGACGGGAGCAAGCCGCAGCTATCAGCGTGGACCACAGAGATGGGCATGAGACACTAAGGCTGCTGCTGCAGCCAACAAGAAGCCTGTGTGCAAGCACAGGTCACTATCAACACCTCCCCACCTGGGAGCCTGTGCAGCCTGCCACTGCCAGGGTCCCGTGATCCAGGGACAACTTCCCCTGGAGAATACATGGCGCACCTCAGGCTGATGCAATGTCATGCCGGCCTCTGCTGCTGCAGGGGCCCAGCGCATTCCGTACCCCTCCCTCCCCCCGGCCTGAGTGAGCAAGAGCCCCTGAATCAGCTGCTCCTTTAACCCCGTCCTGTCAGGGCGGGGAAGAAACACACTCAAGCAACCTACACGCAGAGGCAGGACCAAATCCAAAGCTGAACGCCAAGAGCTGTGCAAAGAAGAGAAAGGGAAATCTCTCCCAGTAGCCCCAGGAGCAGCAGATTAAATCTCCACAATCAACTTGATGTACCCTGCACCTGTGGAATACCTGAACACACACAATGGATCTTCCCAAATTGAGGAGGTGGACTTTGTGAGCGATGATATATATATATTTTTTCCCTTTTTCTCTTTTCGTGAATGTGTATGTGCATGCTTCTGAGTGTGATTTTGTCTGTGTAGCTTTGCTTCTACCATTTGTCCTAGGGTTCTCTCTGTCGGTTTTCTTTTTTTTTTAGTTCGTTTTTAGTGCTTGTTATTATTGGTGGATTTGTTTTTTGCTTTGGTTGCTCTCTTATTTCTTTCTTTCCATTTTTTTTTAATACCTTTAAAATTTTTCTTAATAATTATTATTATTTTATTTTAATAACTATTATATTTTATTTTATTTTATCTTCTTCTTTCCTTCTTTCTTTCTTTTTTTTCTCCCTTTTAGTCTGAGCCGGGTGGATGACTGGCTCTTGGTACTCCAGCCAGGTGTCAGGGCTGTGCCTCTGAGGTGGGAGAGCCAAGTTCAGGACACTGGTCCACAAAAGACTTCCCAGCACCATGTAATATAAAACAGTGAAAATATCCCAGCGATCTCCCTCTCAATGCCAAGACCCAGCTCCACTCAATGACCAGCAAGGTACAGTGTTGGACACCCTATGTAAAACAACTAGCAAGACAGGAACACAACCACAGCCATTAAAAGAGAGGCTGCCTAAAATCATAATATGGCAACAGACACCCCAAAACACACCACCAGACATGGACCTGCCCACTACAAAGACAAGATCCAGCCTCATCCACCAGAACACAGGCACTAGTCTCCTCCACCAGGAAGCCTACACAACCCACTGAACCAACCTTAGCCACTGGGGGAAGACACCAAAAACAATGGGAACTACGAACCTGCAGTCTGTGAAAAGGAGACCCCAAACACAGTAAATTAGGCAAAATGAGAAGACACAGAAACACACAGCAGATGAAGGAGCAAAGTAAAAACCCACCAGACATAACAAATGAAAAGGAAATAGGCAGTCTTCCTGAAAAAGAATTCAGAATAATGATAGTAAAGATGATCCAAAATCTTGCAAATAGAATGGAAAAAATACAAGAAACGTTTAAAAAGGACTGAGAAGAACTAAAGAGTAAACAAACATTGATGAACAACACGATAAATGAAATTAAAAATTCTCTAGAAGGGATCAATGGCAGAATAACTAGGCAGAGGAACGGATAAGTGACCTGAAAGAAAAAATAGTGGAAATAACTACTGCAGGGAAGAATAAAGAAAAAAGAATTAAAAGAATTGAGGACAGTCTCAGAGACCTCCGGGACAATATTAAATGCACCAACATTCAAATGATAGGGGTCCTAGAAGAAGAATAGAAAAAACTAAGGAATGAGAAAATATTTGAAGAGATTATAGTTGAAAATTTCCCGAATATGGGAAAGGAAGTAGATAATCGAGTCCAGGAAGCACAGAGAGTCCCACACAACACAAATCCAAGGAAAAACACAAATCAATCAACATGATACACAACATTAACAAATTGAAGGAGAAAAATCATATGATCATCTCAATAGATGCAGAGAAAACTTTCGACAAAATTCAACACCGATTTATGATAAAAAACCCTCCAGAAAGTAGGCATAGAGGGAACTTACCTCAACATAATAAAGGCCATATATGAAAAACCCATAGCCAATATCGTCCTCAATGTTGAAAAACTGAAACCATTTCCACTAAGATCAGAAACAAGACAAGGTTGCCCACTCTCACTACTATTATTCAGCATAGTTTTGGAAGTTTTAGCCACAGCAATCAGAGAAGAAAAAGAAATAAAAGGAATCCAAATCAGAAAAGAAGAAATAAAGCTGTCACTGTTTGCAGATGACATGATATTATACATAGAGAATCCTAAAGATGCTACCAGAAAACTACTAGAGCTAATCAATGAATTTGGTAAAGTAGCAGGACAGAAAATTATTACACAGAAATCTCTTACATTCCTATACACTAATGATGAAAAATCTGAAAGTGAACTAAAAATAACACTCCCATTTACCATTGCAATGAAAAGAATAATATTTCTAGGGATAAACCTACCTAGGAGACAAAAGACATATATGCAGAAAACTATAGGACACTGATGAAAGAAATTAAAGATGACACAAAAAACAGATGGAGAGATAAACCATGTTCTTGGATTGGAAGAATCAACATTGTGAAAATGACTCTACTACCCAAAGCAGTCTACAGATTCAATGTAATCCCTACCAAACTACCACTGGCATTTTCCACAGAACTAGAACAAAAAATGTCACAATTTGCATGGAAACACAAAAGACCCCGAATAGCAAAGGTAACCTTAAGAAAGAAAAACAGAGCTGGGGGAATCAGGCTCCCTGGGTTCAAACTATACTACAAAGCTACAATAATCAAGAGAGTATGGTACAAGCACAAAAACAGAAATATAGATGAATGGAACAGAATAGAAAGCCCAGAGATAAACTCATTCACATATTGCCACCTTATCTTTGATAAAGGGAGCAAGAATATACAGTGGAGAAAAGGCAGCCTCTTCAATAAGTGGTGCTGGGAAAACTGGACAGCTACATGTAAAAGAAGGAAATTAGAATATTCCCTAACACCATACACAAAAATGAACTCAAAATGGATTAAATACCTAAATATAAGGCCAGAAACTATCAAATTCCTAGAGGAAAACATAGGCAGAATACTCTATGACATAAATCACAGCAAGATCCTTTTTGATCCACCTCCTAGAGAAATGGAAATAAAAACAAAAATAAACAAATCAGACCTAATGAAACTTAAAGCTTTTGCACAGCAAAGGAAATCATAAATAAGACAAAAAGACAACCCTCAGATTGAGAGAAAATATTTTCAAATGAAGCAACTGACAAAGGATTAATCTCTGAAATTTACAAGCCGCTCATTCACCTCAATATCAAAAACCAAACAACCCAATCCAAAAATGGGCAGAAGACCCAAATAGACATTTCTCCAAAGAAGATACACAGATGGCCAACAAGCACATGAAAGGATGCTCAACATTATTAATCATTAGAGAAATGCACATCAAAACTGCAATGCGGGACTTCCCTGGTGGCGCAGTAGTTGGGAGTCCACCTGCCGATGCAGGGGACGCGGGTTCGTGCCCCAACCGGGAGAATCCCACATGCCGCAGAGCAGCTGCGCCCGTGAGCCATGGCCACTGAGCCTGCATGTCCAGAGCCTGTGCTCCGCAATGGGAGAGGCCCGCAAAAAAATACTGCAAAAAAATAAAATAAAATAATAATAATAACTACAATGTGATATCATCTCACACCGGTCAGAATGGCCATCATCAAAAATCTACAAACAATAAATGCTGGAGAGGGTGGGGAGAAAAGGGAACACTCTTGCACTGTTGGTGGTAATGTAAATTGATACAGCCACTATGGAGAACAGTATGGAGGTTCCTTAAATAACTAAAAATAGAACTACCATACGACCCAGCAATCCCACTACTGGGCATATACCCTGAGAAAACCATGATTCAAAAAGAGTCATGTACCACAATGTTCATTGCAGCTCTATTTACAATAGCCAAGACATGGAAGCAACCTAAATTTCCATCAACCAATGAATGGGTAAAGAAGATGTGGCACATATATACAATGGAATATTACTCAGCCTTT
Organism: Globicephala melas; assembly: GCF_963455315.2. NCBI lineage: Eukaryota > Metazoa > Chordata > Mammalia > Artiodactyla > Delphinidae > Globicephala > Globicephala melas. Next base: position 111,643,139 of record NC_083318.1, on the reverse strand, counting down.
AAGAGAAACAAAATTGAATTATTTGTAGTGAGGCGGCTGGACCTAGAGTCTGTCATACAGAGTGAAGTAAGTCAGAAAGAGAAAAACAAATACCGTATGCTAACACATATATATGGACTCTAAAAAAAAAAAAAAAAGTCCTGTAAAACCTAGGGGCAAGATGGGAATAAAGACGCGGACCTGCTAGAGAATAGACGTGAGGATATGGGGAGGGGGAAGGGTAAGCTGTGACAAAGTGAGAGAGTGGCATGGACATATATACACTACAATGTAAAATAGATAGCTTGTGGGAAGCAGCCACATAGCACAGGGAGATCAGCTCAGTGCTTTGTGACCACCTAGAGGGGTGGGATAGGAAGTTTGGGAGGGAGGCCACACAAGAGGGAAGAGATATGGGGATATATGTATATATATAACTGATTCACTTTGTCATAAAACAGAAACTAACACATGATTTTAAAGCAATTATACTCCAATAAAGATGTTTAAAAAAAAAAAGTCATTTCTCCAGAGTGGGCTACTTTTCAAGTACTGAAGGAAAAATTTTAATTCATGCTTCGTTTGTTTCTCTCTGTTTCTTCCTTTCTTTGTATTTCTTCATTCTTTCTGCCCCCTTTCATTTTATTCTAGTTCTATTTTAGGAGCTGGGTATAAAAAAAAGAGAGGGAAAGAGAGAGAGAGAGAAATCTTTGCTTTCATGTTGCGTATATTCTGGTGACAAGTATAGTCAGCATACAAGATAAGTTAAAATAAATTTAAACATAAAGTATGTTAGACAGTGATATGGGCTGAAGAGAAAAATACAAAGAAAATGAAGATATAAAATTTCTAGGCATTGAGGCAGAATTGAAATAGCTTGGTAAGAAAATACCTCACTGGGAAAGTGACTTTTGACAGGACATTTGGGAGAAAGCTTGAAGGAAATAAGGGGACTGGCTTCCAGATGCCTGAGGTATGAGCATTCCAGGCAGAAGGAACAGCAAAGGTCTTAACATGGGGAATATTTCTTAGGAACACCAGGGAGCCAGTGAGTCTGGAAGAGCCAGAAAGGCAATGAGGTGAGAGAAAATAACGTGAGGGGTTAGGACTATACTTTTTTACTTTGACAGAGGAGTGACTGGAAGGTTTTGGACATCAGAGTGACAAGTTTTTACTTACATTTTAAATGATTACTGATTACTGTGATGGGAACAGACTTGGGCAGGTTGGGGGCAAAGCAGAGAGATCAGTGGGACCAAATGGCACAGTTGTGAGTAGACATGGATACATTTTTGATATATTTTTAGGTAAGTCAATGAGATTCACTGATGATTTGATATAGGTTGTAAGAAAAAGAAAGGAACTAATGAGGTTTGGGGTAGAACATCTAGAAAAATGAAGTTACCATGAACTCAGATGGGAAAGCAAGTTTAGAAATTGGTTGCTGGACATAGTTCACATTTTAAGTTTGAGCTGCTTCTTACATATCCAAGGGGAGATGTCAAGTAGGTGGCTGGTTACGTCAATTTAAATTTCAAGGAAGAGGTTCACACTAGTGAGATGAATTTGGGAGTCATCAGTTAGTAGAAGATAGTTAAAGACACGGGTCTGGATGAGATTGTCTAGAGCAGTGGTCCCCAAACTTTTTCACACTGGGGACTGGTTTCATGGAAGACAATTTTTCCAGGGACCAGGGGTGGGAGTGGGAGATGGTTTGGGAATGATTCAAGTGCATTACACTTATTGTGCACTTTATTTCTATCATTATTACATTGTAATATATAATGAAATAATTATACAACTCCCCATAATGCAGAATCAATGGGAGCCCTGGGTGTGTTTTCCTGCAACTAGATGGTCCCATCTGGAGGTGATGGGAGACAGTGATACCCAAAGTGTGTTGCTTATGTTTAGACTGCTCCTTAATTGTCACCTGCCACTCACTGCACTGATAGCGTTTTGATATGGGTCTGCAAGTAACTGATTTATTATGGTCTCTGTGCAGTCAAACCTCTCTGCTAATGATAATCTGTATTTACGGCCGCTCCCCAGTGCTAGCATCACCCCCTCAGCTCCACCTCAGATCATCAGGCATTAGATTCACACAAGGAGTGCACAACCTAGATCCCTTACATGCAGTTCACAGTAGGGTTCATGCTCCTATGAGAATCTAATGCCGCTGATCTGACAGGAGGCGGAGCTCAAGTGGTAATGTGAGTGATGGGGAGCAGCTGTAAATACAGATGAAACCACTTACCTCCTGCTGTGTGAACTGGTTCATTATAGGCCACAGACTGGCACCAGTCTGTGGACCAGAGGTTGGGGACCCCAGTCTAAGGAGTGGATGTAAATATGAAAGACCATAAAAGAGAAGATGTCCAAGGTAAGGACTTTGGGACACTCCATCAATTAGAGGTGTGGGAGATGAGGAAGGACCTGCAAAAAACTGACAAAGAGCCTGCAGAAGGATAGGAGAAGTACCCTGCCATGGTTCTTCCAAATACCTTAACATTCCCTGATTTGGAGGCGCTATAAATGTGAGCAGCTATAGCTTAATCCCGGAAGTGCTGTAAGGATGATGTTGTTTATTTCAAATATGTTTAAAGATGCTGAGGAGTGTACCATATGCAGCCCATTGATATTTTTCTTTGGTTTGAATTAAGACTTGCAGGCTGCAGAAAACTAAAAATACATAACGCTGAAAAATGGACCCACAGAACACTATGTGTGTGTGTTTTTCACAGTTTCCCATGACATTTTAACTGAGCTTGGAGGATATTGTTCTCCTTTCCATACACTTGGTGTGGCTAATTCCAAATGTGGAGGGATTACAATCCCGCCATGTGACAGATTGCAGTGTCGCACACAGGACTCTGCCTCCGCTGCGGGGATGAACAGAAGGAAATCATGGCTAGGAGAGAGAAACTATTGATTCAGCTGCAAATAGCGGCACAAAGGAGCAATGCAAATTAAGAAAGTTACCAGCTTCCTTCAGGGTGTTCCCTCTTCTATATTACCACAAAATATACTTTTATTTTCTGAATTCATGCTACCTCCATCACTACTGGAACAATCAGTTATATTTGCAATAATACCCTACTTATGTTATGTTAAGAGAGCATTCAACAAAGGTTAACTTTTAGTTTGGGAAAAACTGGCTTGCTTGGGCAATCAAGTAATGATGCCTGAGAGTAGAAAAGTAGTGTAAGGGAAAAAGATAGAGCATCTTTGTTGCTTATATAAATCTGTATTTCCAATTTAAAGGTCAGATACATTTGATTGGGAAAAAGAACCAACCTCATTTTAAGATGCTAATAATCTAGAGTGTGGCATTGTGTAGGGTCCACCCTGCTTGTTCCTCTTGGGGCTTTGAGCTCCTTTCTCTGACCAATAGCACCTCCCCCAGAAGCAAATCAAGGAAGGAAAAGAAGGCAAACATTAAATGCCTTGGTTTTTCGAATGCTGTGTATCACTAGTCTTAAGAAGAAGAAAAAAGTTTTGACAGAAGAGTTAAATTTTGACTAAGATGAGTTTCCGGATATTTTGTGAAGTTAATTTGTTCATGCTTTCTCTGTCTCCCATTCTGGAATTCATATCTTAGAGACACAAACCCAGTGAGCAGATGACTTCACTTAGATGTAGGGGGACAATGCCTCTCTGTTGCTTCGCAACCCCCTCTCTGTATGGCTGTTTCTGTCTGTCTCTCTCTCTCTGTTCTGTTTCTCTTTCCTCCACAGTCTCTCCTCATCTCTCCCCTACAGTAATATTGTTAACTTTAGAATTAACTGACTTTTTTTTCTAGATGAGGTTTTTGAGGTTTATGGTATAACACAAATTATATTATTTGCTCTTTGGGCTGTATAAAGATACATTTCTCAGGTCTCATTTCATACTCAGTCAAGGGGGAAAAATTCATACCCTGACTGATTTCTGTTTTGTGCTGTAATCATTTGTTTTAGGTAGTGGGTGGGGGATGACATTTGAATTCTAAGATTCAAGTATACCAATCCGTGAGGCAAAAGCTGATAACTGGAATTGTTGAACTTTTATGTTTAAAATGCATTTAAATGAGTTTGTGAAGAATAACATCTCTCATTGTATTCTTAGCTATTGCTCTTGATAAATATTAAATAAAATATTAAGAAAAACTGAGCTCACCTCTTTACAGCTTCCCTCCTTTTATGGAAATAATATGTCATAAAAGAAAGCCAAAATTTATTTAGCTTTATGTGTACTCTTCCAAGCAACACAAATGAATTAATAACAGTTTATAGGAATTAGCGAGGATATCTGATTGACCTCATGGAATAAATCTTTTATTTTATTTTATTTTATCTTATTTTACTTTGTAAAGTATTGCTTTACTCCTTTGGACTCCATGATAAAATTGGGTCAATGGAGGTGATACAGTTTAATGATGTGGTCAAAAGCACCCTGAGGAAATATAAAGTCAATGATAATTCAACTTGTGTTCAAGATTTATAGCCACCAACTTTGTGGTATTGAAGAAAATCCCATTAAGCATTTACTGCATCTCTTTTTCTCCCTGCAGGAAAACAAAGTATTTATCTCTCTTTACTATGATTAGAGAATTGTCACCTTTAAAAAACAATGTTCTTTGTCCCCAGAGAAGAACATAACAAGAAAATCACAAAGCATTTTCTTCTGAACTTCTTGGGAACTGCATTTGATGATCCTAAGTTTACTGAGGCATTTCCTGTAAGTGTGCAGAGATGTGCTTTACTGACTGCTACTTGGTGTCAGACACTGAACTGTGCGCTTCACTTACTTGAAACTTTTCAGCAATCTCAGAAGGTATGTTTTATTACCCTTGTTTTCCAAATGAGAGCACCAAGTTTCAGAAAATTTAAATGACTTGCTGGATGCTATGGCTTGAAGTGCTAGAGCCAGGATTTGAATCTAGAGCCGAAGGTGAAGATCTATATGCTATGACAAATTGTTTCATTTTGTAAATTATATAGATGCATTTGTGTGCATGTGGTGGGGGGCAAAGGGAAGCCTATGCAAGCCAGCCAACAGAGCAGATGACAGTATTGTTCTTTTGTCTTCAGTTTGGAAAATGAAATATCTCAGTTTGGAAAATGAAATATAAGTGAATGGAAGTGAAGTTATGATTTGGGGCCGGAATGCTGCCGTGCCATTGAGTGATCTACTTTACACATGAGGCCAGTTCCCTCAGGTTGGGAGACAAGCAAAATGGAAGGATTTCAGGTCCCAAAGCTTTTAAGTTATCACCAGAGAGCTGGACTCCTATTCAAAATATTTCTGAAAATGTACTTTGGATTCTTTCATTATATTAGCTTACAGCATATCCTAACTAATATGGAATTGAACATATTAAACATTAATTAACAGATTAAACATTAATGATCTGCATTACAACCAAGGACTTAGAAAAATAATCGAGTAAAACTGAAGAAAGTAGGAAAAATATAACAAATAGGAAAAATGAATGTAGAGGAACAAACTAGAAAAAAGAGAGAGCAATAAAAACACTCAGCTGTAGAAAAATACTATTAACATAGACAAAATGTTGATCAAGGAAAAAAATGGAGAGGGAAAAGCAATACAAGGATGGATAGATAAATAGATACTGAAAAGAAGACCGTAACTATAGATAATATTGAGGATTTTTGAAATGTTAAAAATAGGAGAAGCTATTGATAATGAATTTAATGCACATAATGAATGATAATGAATAATGATTGATAATGAATTTAAAAGCACAAAATGTTAATTATCTAGAAATATGTAAGTTAAAAAAATGTACTCATTGTAAATTTAAAAATCTAAATAGACCTATATTAATTAATTAATCTAAATAGACCTATATAATCATTACAGAAAAATACACATACAAGAAAAGCAACAAACTCAGATGTTTTAACTGGTGTGTTTTACCAAGTTATCAAGAAATAGATTACCCTTTTCTTATAAAACTCTTCCAGAGTTTAGAAAAAATATAAGGTTCCTCAACTAAGTTTGTGAAACTAGTATGAGCTTGATAATGATTCTGCTAATAAATAAAGCCGGGAAAATTATTAATGGTTATCATTTATGATAACCATTATGAAATAGTAAGCTGATTTATACTCTTGTGTGTGTTTGTGCATGTGTGTACATGGGTAAAACAAGCTCATGACTAAATATGTTTTAAATCTTGAGAATATTAAGATACTTTAAATTTAGAAAATACATTGATAGAATGCATTGACAATGTAAAGAAAAAATTTATATCAGTCAATGCAGCAGTCATTTAATAAAACTCAAAACCAACTTACGAAAGAAACAATGAATAGGGTAATAATAGAGGTAAGTTTCCTAATCTGATGGTTCATATCTATGAAAAAGCAGGCAAATTCAATGACAGTGAAATGTTAGAAGCATTCCCTACCTTAGTTATCCCTCCACATTTTACCTCTAAGTTTAGACTAATGAGATATAAGTTCAGTTTTATGTGGTAGCTTCCAAGAGACTTCCTTAAGAGATATCTGGCCCATGACTTCTGTCCTTTCTCTTTCTACTCTTCCTCCTTCCTGTCACCACTGCCATGAAGGCTGCTATGCATCAAGGGTGTTGAAGTGGGAAACTGGAAAGTCTGAGTCCTTCACAACATGGAGCACCAGGGCATCTCCAAACTGCAGCTTCCAGTATACTTAAAGTCTAAGAAAGAAATGAACTGTTTTGTTTAAGCCATTTTTACCATGACTGCTTCTTCTCAACACTCCATTGGGAAATACTAGCAAATGTAATGAGAGAGTAAAAAGAAATGAGATATCAATTATAAATAAATATACATAAGTTGAAGTTTGGAGAATTATACAAATCACAGAGATTTATACTGCAACACCCATCAGCTACAATTTCACACACAAAAAATTGTCAGAAATTAAAAGGTCTCATAATGCCAAATGCTGATAAAGTCATTGAAAAAATACAAATTCTCACACACTGCTAGTGGTAGTATAAATTTTTTTAAACTATCTTGGTGAGTATATACAGTGACCATTCATAGATGTGAGTTCCACATCCACATGCAGATTGAAAATATTTGGAAAAAAATTCCAGAAAATTCCAAAAAGCAAAATTTGAATTTGCCATGCACTGGAAACTATTTACATAGCACTTACATTGTATTTATAACTATTTATACATCATTTCACCATGTTAGGTGTTATAAGGAATCTAGAGATGATTTTAGGTATACAGGAGGATGTGTATAGGTTATACACAAATTCTGCACCATTTTATGTAAGGAACTTGAGCATCCACAGGTTTGGTATTCACAGGGCTCCTCAAACAAATCCCCTATGGATACTGAGGGATGACTTTAGTTAGAATTCTTTAGGCTGTAAGCAACAAAAATCTTATGTCAAATTGGCTTAATTAACATGAGCATTTTCTATCACCTGAGTCCAGGGTTTGCATGCAAACCAGGCTTATAATGGCTCAACAGTCTTCAAGAACCCAGTTCTCTCAAATTCTCCTTCTGCTATTCTTAATATATCACAGACTGGCCTCTTTCTTGGTAGCAAGAGCATTGTAGCTATTCCATGGATCTCATCCAGACAGACAACATCCAGTAGAAAAAGAAGACCACTATGTTTCTATGACTTCTCTTTAGGAGTGAGGAAACCACTTCCAGAGGTTCATGCTCCTTTGGTCAGCATTGGTCATGTGCCCATTCTCATACCAATTATTGGAAAAGAGAATGGAAAACATTGGAGCAAGGTTTTTAGTAGCAAAATGTTAGAAACATTATATTCATCGATAAACAAATGGGTGCACTTTTATATTATAGCGTTATAATAGAACACTATATAATAGTACTAACAAGAGTAATAGGTGACATTTATTGAGGTGCTACTATGTGCTGGTCACTCTTCTGAGCATTTGGCCAATATATATTCATTTTTCCATCACAAAACCTAATGGGGGTTGGACATTTAAACTGAGACAGCAATTTCATACTGTTTCATAGCCATAAGACTGACAAAAATTAAAAGATCTGGTAATAACCAACGTTGTAGATACATGTGTCGTGTGTATGTACCTGCATATATACATTATGTAAAGATATATGAAATAGAAACCTCATATACCACTATAAAAGTTTAATTTTTCAGATGAAAAAAATACTGAGGAGTGAAGAAATTAAATAACTTAAAATTACAAAGCTATTAAGTGACAGAGATATGATTTGAATTCAGACAATCTTTAAGTTGCAGTTAAAATTAACTAATTATATCTCCAAGTATCTATGTGGAAAATATTAAAAACTTAATCTTGAGTAGATGGCAGCTCTTCAACATAAACAGAATAAAAACAGACTAAGTTTGTCAAGGGAGAGGGAGTCATTGTGAGTTCAGTTGGGAGTAGGTTGTATTGAAGATAAAGAACAAGGACGATGTCCCATAATTATAGATACAACCTCTAGGAGGCAATCAGATACAAAGATTTCAAAAAAGGTGTTTGCATCTGGAAAGCTGAGAGTTATGAAGGTAGCAGTGGAAATTGTGCAAGTGGATTTACAGTGAAAAGAAGGAAGTTAGGAAAGAAAGAGTCCTGAGGGGAGGGAGAAAGGGTCCAGAAAAGAATACTGAGAAAATATCAAAGTGGTTGTAGATGAGAGAGGAATGTCTGAGACATGACCTAAGAGTGAGCCTTGAGAACACACACGGTAGTCAATAGTGTCCAATGCTACAGAGAGTAGTAAAACTACTTGGTATATCATGAAAGACCTTGACAAAACCAGTTTCGAATGCAGTTATAGTTAGAAACTTGCATCTGTGCTTCAAAAAGTCCATAGGAGTAGGAGGGTAGGTGAAGGGTATTTTCTTTTTCAAAGGAGGTTTGCTGGTGGAGGGAAAGTGACTGTTAGAGCATCAGCCAGAGAGAATGAAAGGTTTTTCAATGGAAAAGACATGGCAATATTTTTTGCTTGTGCAAAAAGAGTCAGTGGTAGGAGAAATCTAAAATACTGGAAAGATAGGAAAGAGTAGGACTTACTGTGCAAGAAACATCTGGAAGAAGATGGGCAAGCAGGGGGTCAAGAGCACAGGTGGAGAATGCAGTCTTGAATATTGAGAAGTAATGGGGAAGGGAACGAGTGCTCTTCCAGATGAGAAGACAGACAGATGGAACAAAAGAAGGGGAGAAATGAGTTTTATCCTGCTGTGTTTCCAATCAGCTTTTCCCAGAAGGGATACTTGGCGAGGAAAGCAGGAAACAGGCAGGTGTTCCAAGGTCTGCTGGATAAAGTTAATATATAGTTGCTTGATTATTCAGGTCTGAGTCTCAGGACCAAACAAAAAGTAGTAGATTAAAAGCAATTCCTGCAAATTTATGAATCACATCCAGTTGCCCAGACACCAGTCTCCTGACCTAAATTTCTCCCTCCCTTAGTGAGTGGAACTGGAGTGTTGCCTTTGTGGAGACCATCCTGATTTGAAACCAAAAACCAAACTGAAACCAGAAAAGAGTTCAGGAAGAGTCTCCCCAGATGTCAGCGTCAAAGCCAAAGGCCACCTAGAGATCATCCACAGGAACTCTCTTTCATGGAGGAGGAAACACAAAAACATGATAGCCACAAGGTCTTCACATTATTGATTGCTGAAAGTCTTATGCTTCCTTTTCATGGCACACATTGGATATTTTACCTCTTTCATTCATTTGTGATTTGCCTCCCCCTATGAGAATGCGCTCTCCCTGAGAGAAGTGGTTTTTGTGTCTTTTGCTCACTGCTATAGCCTCAACCCTCGAAGTGTGCCTGACATTTAGAAGGCACTTGATCGTTATTTGCTGAGTAAATGAATCACATCTAATCCAGCGCACTTTCTACTTTCACAGAGAGCCCTTCACAGTGAGATTGATACAACCACCTGCATGCAAGTAACTGTTTTCTTTACCTGCTTCTTCATCAGGTGGAGAAGGCTCTGAGGCAAAACAGAATTCCAATCCGAGGCTGCCTGGTCTCAGAGCTCAATGTTGGATGAATTCAATTCATTCATTTAGTTCTCTGTGAAAAAGACTGAAGGGATTTTTGTGGCAATAGACAAAATAACAATAGGATAAATGAAAGCCAAATCAATATTATGTGATGAACTATATGGAGCTTATACAACATTTGGCTTCATGGTTTATTTTTTGTATATCTACATTTATATCTTTATCCATAACTTTATATCTATGTCCATGTTTATGCCATACAAGAGAAATATAGTAGTAAGAATTCACTAGGTCTGTTAGGAAAATTGTAACTTCTTATGACCCTTCTGCTGAAGGGGATTCTCTATTTTTCAGTTTTTGTGTGGAAAAAATATGAGAAAGAGACATTATGAAGTTGGCAGTTTTAAAGAAGAGAGCTGGTAGATCCTGGGTGAATCTCAAAGAGGTATTTCTTCCTCTCTCTGAAGTGAATTTTTTTTTTTTTTTTTTTTTTTTGCAGGAGTCATCTCTATGGATGAGAAGTAGAAACACTTTGAACGAGGATGTGTCCATCTCAGGGGGAACACGTGAAACCATGGAAGCAGCTTACATGACAAAGCATTTGTTTATGGAATTAGGTAGGAGAATTCCATATTACCATTGTGAGAGATGCAATTGAGTATTTAAAGATCCACGTTGTCTGAGACTTTCTAGTATCTTTTTTGTAGCCCAAATTCTTAATAGAAAATGTATAGATGAATAGTATCCATGTATTAAACTTTATAGTGCATCTAATGGAATGTCAAATAGGATGTTCAGGTTCCAGAAATTTTGCTAAGATACAAAGCCAAGAACAAATATACCTCACGTTCTGTGTTCAGAAAGCCCACCACCTTCCTACCAGGTATTAGTAAAAAGAGCCAGTTCAGAAAATTTCTAGCCACCAACACCCCCCACTACCCATCATTATCCCAATTAAAGAGGAGGGTTGAGTGGGGAGAGAGGAGGTAAGCCTTGTGGAGAGAGCAGAGTTTGGGTAAGAAATGAAAGCACTGCTTTTCCTTTCCTAAAGCTCAATGGGAGAACTCCAAGAGGATCACATAAAGATTGACAGTGCTTGCAAGGGGAGCCTGGAAACCCGAATCTTAGCAGGATGTGTGCAGGGTGGCAGAGTACAAACTTCCCCTTCTGCACCACCTTTAATGCCGAACATAGAGAGAGTGGATTCTAGAAGACTGTCTGGGTTTCTGAAGCATATATCCTTTTCATTATCCTTTTCAGTCTTCTTCCTCCACTATGAGGAAGAATAAATGTGTTCCTGAAGTTTGAAAATATACGTGGACCTGGGTTGTGGTCTTGTGCTTTCTGTAAACAGACACACATATCATAGCAAGCCTTAAAGGAATGATTGTCTAGTGTACTGGGAAGAAGATGGTAGTGACCCTACTCCATCCCGCTTTTCCATGAGCCTCCAAAATGTGACCAGAACTCCAGTGGTTGCCATAGCTACATGGAAAGGATCATGAAGGTAGTGGAAAAGGATGGGTCTTGGCACTGATAGATGGCTGCTGGGCCAACCTCTTAAGGGTCAATTTAGAGAAGTTGTGGTACCCAATCTACTAAAGGAAAACTGTCCTGTGGGGGTGTTTGTAAGTATTTGAATAAAGGTGAGATAATAGAATTTCACAGACAATGTCATGTCACCCACATTTCTGCCCAATTAAGGGAAACATTCATTTTCTTCTCAAGCTCCAGTCAGCAAATAGCCTAATATTCTTTATTTATTTTTCCATCAAAGTAGGCAAAGGATTTCTTTATTGCTATAATAGGCAAGAAAATACAGAACCCAGAAGCAGGTAGCCAAAGTACACAAAATGCCTAAGAAGGGAAAGTTCAAGTACAACTTTAGGGTCACCAAAAAGAAAGAAGCAATTCTCAGAGTAGTAAGTAATTAATGGGAGAAATCTTGCCAGTTATTTATAGAAAACAAACCTCTAAGGAACACTGTTGATAAAGCCTTAGTGAACAAGCAGAAAAAGATTGTCTGTAACTCATAATAAGGGCTGAGGTACAAGAAAACAATAACCCGGGGCAGATAGGTGTGGGAAAACAATGACCCTAAACTCCCAAGGAGAGTTAGGAGAATTTTGATAATGCAAGAAGAAACATTAGGACAGGTCCTAAGGTAGATTGTATTTTCCAAAGATGAACCCCACGAAAGAGTCTATCTCCCATGCTCCATTTACAATGACAATAACAACTCTTCCATCAAGGGGCAGGATCCCTGTATCCTCCCCTTGGACCCAGGCAAGAGTTGTGACTACCTTGCTCAATAGAATACAGCAGAAGTAAGACTAGGTGACTTACAAGTCTATTATAAAAATGCCTTGTTCTTCTACCTTGTTCTCTTGGCACATTTGCTCAGTAAACCCAGAAACCTTGACATGAGGAGGACAAGAAGAAGCCTCTGGAAAGTTCACAAAAGGGGACCCATACAGAGAGGAACTTAATTCCTGGGCCCTCAGCTTTTCCTGAGCTCCAGCTGATGACAAATATCAAATCTCCAGCCACGTGAGTGAGTCATTCTGGGAGCGAACCTTCCGATGTCCAGTTGAGCTGATGCCACATGGAACAGATATAAGTCTTTCCCACTGAGTTCTGCCTAATTCTATGCTAAATAAATGTTGGTTGTTTTAAGCCACTAAATTTTGGCGTCAGAGGCAGTGGCGGGGTGGTGGGGGAAGGAGTCATGAAGTGATAGATAACCAGAACAGGACCAGAAAGGTATTATTTACCTAACCAGAGCTAGCTGAGTTTCTGCAGTTCCTTTGCAAGGAGGAATTGGAAGTTTTTATCAGTACTCCATTTTGTATTATTTATTGTTTTCTATCATTTATTACCTCCTTAATAGAGTATGTGTAGGTTTAGGTGTTCTCAATAATTCTCTTGGCAGTCCTTATTCAATTTTGAATTAAAAGACCCTTGAAGTATGAGTAGAGTTTTAGTTCACTATATGGAATGTTCAACTTTAAATAACAAAAGTGGTTAAGAACCTGTTGCCCCCAAAAGGGGTACAACCCATAAACAATTTCTTTACAAAATTCTGATTTGCCTGGGCTACTTTTTGATTAGATGAGTAACATGCTATAATTATAAAGATCAGCATGTGGGAAAAAAGACTACTGCCTGAAACTTTTTCCCCAGAGCAGAGTTGTATGTTTGCAATAAGTAAAATCCAGAGCCTTTATGTAATGATACAGTTGACCCTTGAACAACACAAGTTTGAACTGTGCACGTACACTTACCCATGAACTTTTTTCAATTAACAAGTACAACATGTTTTGAAGTTGGTTGAATGAATAGATGCAGAAAAGCAGATATGGAAGGCCATATGTAAATTTATATGGGAGTTTTCGACTGCTCAGGTGGTCTGTGCCCCTAACTCCTGTGTTGTTCAAGGGTCAACTGTAGTTAGTGAAATATACATAGCACATAATTTATTCATTTAACAGTACTTCAGCAATTATTTATTGAATGTCACTATGTGTCAATATAGGACTAGACATAGGAGATCTTGAAGTGGACAAACACATTGGTCCCTGATGGGACACTAAGATAATCAGCAAATATATCTCTTTCTGATTCTTGAGCAGTATAGAAAAAAAGGGAAGTAGGTAAGGGGGACACCATGCCAAAGTTGGGTGAGGGTGGGCAGGAGAACTTGCAATTCTATACAGGATGCTCAGAAAAACCTCTCTGATGCAGTAACATTTGAGTAGAGATCTTCAGAGTGAATCAGGTAGCTACCTGGGAGGACTGTTCAAGATAGGGAAAGAGCCAAGTGTAAACACAGTGAGATGAGAACTCTCTTAGTGTGTTCAGAGGCCCAAAGACATCACTGTGGCTGAGGCAGAGCTGACAAGGTGTTGAAGAGGAGGACAAGAAGTATGGGGAGTGAGAAGTGGATCGTGTAGAAATGTAGGGCACTATAGAGACCATTGAAAGGCCTTTTAGCTTTCATTGAGTGACTATAAATATACATATATGTTATGGACTGAATGCTTGTGTCCTCCCAAAATTAATATGTTAAACTCATGACCTACAACGTGATGGTGTTTGGAGAAGGAGACCTCAGTAATTAGGGTTAGATTAGGTCATGGGCATAGAGCCTTCATAATGGAATTTCTGTTCTTATAGGAAGAGGAAGAGAGAAGGTCTTTCCCCCTCTGTACTCACACATCAAGGAAAGGCCATGTCAGCACACAGTAAGAAGGTAGCTGTCTATAAGCCAGGAGGAGAGCCGTCACCAAAACTTGACCATATTCTGGCACCCTGAGCATGAACTTCTAGCCTCTAGAACTGTGATAAAATAAATCTCTGTTGTGTAAGCCAACCAGTCTGTGGTAGGTTGTTCTGGAAACCTGGGCTAGAATAATATAGCTATAGCCACAGTGATAGAGCTTTGTCAATCAGTTTTAATTCAATGTCAATCGGTTTTAATTCAACATTGAAATACAATTTTCTTTCAAAAGATCCTATTTTTATTCTCCTCAGTCCACTTGTACTAGCTTTCTGGTAACAAAGGTGCTAATTGCTCAGTTCCTTGCCTGAAATTATGTAATGATTGGTTTCAATTATGACTTTTCCAGTTGTATTTTTAATATTCTATTCTTGTGTAATATAAGCAAAAACATGAGCCTTGGGAAATGTGTCTCTCCCCTAACTTGAATGTCTTCTCTTAATGTTTTTTGCAAACTGAGTCACAAAAATTAAAATAAAAAGTCTTCTCTATTATGTATATTATAGTTGTGGGGTTTTTTTGCGGTACGCGGGCCTCTCACTGTTGTGGCCTCTCCTGTTGCGGAGCACAGGCTCTGGACGCGCAGGCTCAGAGGCCATGGCTCACGGGCCCAGCCACTCCACGGCATGTGGGATCTTCCCGGACCGGGGCACGAACCCACGTCCCCTGCATCGGCAGGCGGACTCTCAACCATTGCGCCACCAGGGAAGCCCTATATTATAGTTTTATTGGTAGAGATTTTACAGATTACCCTGGCATTAAGAGAAAAACGTTATTTTCTGGTTTGAATGGGAGATTCTTGCCCATTATGTCAGAACTCTTCTATCTATAGTTATCTATTTATTTGTTTGCTTATTGATGAATTCATTATTTCTCTTATTATCACAGGTTTCCTTTGGTTAAAACAAATGTGGTTTCTGACTGCTTTCTTTCCAGAGCTTAGCTATCTAATTTCATCTATAAATGATTATAAGGCAGAGTTAAATTTTGCCTGCTGACTCAGGCTTTCATGAGTGAATGATTGTTTATAGCCTCCTTGGCTATATTTAGTATTCAGCTAATTTCTCCTGAACTCTTCAGAGGTCCCATGCCATCTTTGTGATTCCTGCAGTGCCCATTTTCTCTATGTTTCTGTCTTTGTTTTTGGCACGAGTGTTCAGGCACCACACAATGGCAAATCTTTTAAGGATACTGAGACCCACTTCCCTTCCTGAAGCACCTCATATTCTCATTTCCTTCATCATTTTACTTGTGCCACTTCTACTTCTCTTAGGGTTTCCTCCTCCCCCCATCCTTCTCTTTCTTCTTCTTCTTCTTCTTCTTCTTCTTCTTCTTCTTCTTCTTCTTCTTCTTCTTCTTCTTCTTCTTCTTCTTCTTCTTCTTCTTCTTCTTCTTCTTCTTCTTCTTCTTCTTCTTCTTCTTCTTCTTCTTCTTCTTCTTCTTCTTCTTCTTCTTCTTCTTCTTCTTCTTCTTCTTCTTCTTCTTCTTCTTCTTCTTCTTCTCCTTCTTCTCCTTCTTCTCCTTCTTCTCCTTCTTCTCCTTCTTCTCCTTCTTCTCCTTCTTCTCCTTCTTCTCCTTCTTCTCCTTCTTCTCCTTCTTCTCCTTCTTCTCCTTCTTCTCCTTCTTCTCCTTCTTCTCCTTCTTCTCCTTCTTCTCCTTCTTCTCCTTCTTCTCCTTCTTCTCCTTCTCCTTCTCCTCCTTCTCCTTCTCCTTCTCCTTCTCCTTCTCCTTCTCCTTCTTCTTCTTCTTTCTCCTTCTCCTTCTCCTTTCCTTATCATGTCCAGCATTTGTATTTGGGTTCCTTGACTCAAGTTTCTTATAGATCTCTACAGGATTTTCACCAACTTTCCACACAATGAGAGGGGCTGTTTATCATTTATTAGCTAAGACTGTTTTTAGGAAGGGAAATAATCGACTTCTTGGCATTTATCTCCAGTAAACAAACACACAAGAAGTAAGCAAACCAACAATCCCTTGCACCTTCCTTCTCCCCACCTTTAAGACTCATCTAGTGGCCATGGGCCAGACAAGTGTAAAGTCATGGCAGAAATGGTGCTTTGGAACTCAGCTCTTTAAATCTAAATATCATCATAAGCTGTGTAAGAAATCTTTAGTGTATTCAAACTCAAAGAGTAGTGAGATTATGAGTAATCATCTGGGCCCACAACAGAATTCTAAGAATGAGATAATTTGTCACTGGAGGGAAAAATGAACTTTTTAAATAAAGAACATGGCTCACCTTCTGTAGTACCACCCACAGAGATATAAATGTGATATTTCTGTTTTAGGGAAATCAAGACCACAAAAATAAAGGGAATTGACAGTTTTGTTGAGACTCAAAAAATACATTTTTTCCTCCAAACTTGTTTAGATTTCCCATCTTTCATGGCAGCTTTGGTTTTTATGCCTATGAGTCATAGTAAGAAAATTTCAAAACAGAGCTGACAAGATTTATGGAAATTTCATTCCATTATGTTTAAAAGAACACTTTTATTGGAAAAAGGTAGGCATTCATCTCTCTCATATGTCATTGTCTCGATTGCATTGGGCACCATAACAAAAATGTTCATCTTGTTGTTTACAAAGAAGCAAATAATCCTGTTATGTTTATACTAGATAATTTTTAAGAGCTACATAATTCTGAACTTTGGAGTGAAAGAGATCTGGCTTTACGCCTTGTTCCCCGTGCAGCCTTACACAATTTACCTAACCTCATTATGTATCAGTTTCCCTATCTGAAAAATAATATTAG
This sequence comes from Globicephala melas, assembly GCF_963455315.2. NCBI lineage: Eukaryota > Metazoa > Chordata > Mammalia > Artiodactyla > Delphinidae > Globicephala > Globicephala melas. Next base: position 111,626,160 of record NC_083318.1, on the reverse strand, counting down.
TGGCTACCTCTTAGGGTTATTGTAAGAATTACATGATGAAATTACACACAAACACATTTAATAGCACAACTGACACTGAGTAAATGTTCAGTAAATATTAATGGTATTGCTATGACCACTGTGCATTTCCATTTATTGTGACTTCTGAATATCAGTATATTGATATAGTTTCCTCTATAAATAACTAGAAATCTGGGTCAAGTGACCTAGCCTTCCTAATCCTTCACATATGTCTTTACATATGAGGCTTCTTTTATATATCGTGGATTATAATACTTAACCCTCAATAAGCTATTTTTAGATCAGCAATTTTTGTCCAAATGATAATATTCAATAAACTGAAACTGAGCAGGACCCTGGGGGCCTCCTGGGCACAGAAACCTTTCTGTGTCCCTCATTTCTTATTTGTAGGAAACAGGCTTCATTCAGCCTCCATGCTCTTCCCTGAGTTTCACAGGCAGGTTCAAAGAGGGAAGGGAGGGGATGTAGAGACAAGGGAGGAGCAGTCAAGAAACAACAGTGCAGCCTTGGGGCAGGGTCCTGGTTCCCTCTCAAGGGATACACATAACAATATCTTTGAGCTCTTCTGCAGAAATAAAACCCTCAACAAATGGAAGATGTTAACTACTTGATGAAGCATTTTTCATTCCAGAGAGAAGGTCACAGTTTGATAACCTTGAGAAAGCAGAAGCTCATCAGGAGACCACCTGAGGCCAGATTAAAGGAGTGCAGGCCCTGATCCTTATCAACAACCCTGCCCTTCAACCATTGCTATAAAACTCTTCACTAAATCCCCCTGTGTTGTGACACAGTTTTTTGAGGGCACGAGCCCCCTGTGTCCCCCTTTGCCTGGCAAAGCAATAAAGCTATTCTTTTCTCCTTCACCCAAAATTCTGTGTATGAGATTCGATTCAGCACCAGTGCAGAGAGGCAGAGTTACGACATCATAACCGAGGTTCTACGGCCAGAAGTCTGAATTAGAAAAGGAACTTCTGGGTGCCATGTTTCTGCTCCTTTTCTTTCATCATCACACAACTACATTCTCTGTTATTACTGTTGATGATATCCAGACTCTACATTAAATTAAAACATACTGACAATGACCAATTATACAACCGATCATAGAGTCACATAGTTTTGACCTCAGTAATTGTTAAATAAAAATAACTTCCTCTCTAGTCTTGCCCTTTCTATCTAATAATAATGAAGACTTTCATACATGTTAATAATAATAGAATCCAGTTATTAGTGCTCTTCTCACTAAATATGAATTACCTAGGTATTGTTTTCCTTATTCTTCACATAATAAAATTGAGACTTAGGTTAACTACATTTAAAATGTCTTGGCCAAAATAAAAAAGCAGTAAATAGTAAAAGGTGGTGCCAGGATTAAAGGTCTGTCAAGCACAAAAGAAGTGGCCTTAATCATCACACATGACCATACAGCATGCAGACCACTGCTAAGGAAGAGTTTTCAGGCAGTCATTATAGGAAAAGTTATTTTCCAAAAATGAACAATCCCAAACTAGTTTATATGGTTTTGCTTTCCTTTCCCCATGCATAATTCACATGATCGTTGACCCACAGGGACTACACCTGTTACACTACAGACTACAAATTTTACAGTATAAATAATAGAAGAGCTTGATGGATTCTTGTGAATTTATACATCCTGCCAAGTTTCCAACAACCTAGCTCCACCAGTTTCTGTGTTAGTTGACACAGGGTGGAATATTTACACAGCTGATTTCTAGGAGAGTTTATAAGAGCTGTGTGGCAATAAAGGGTCATTTAGCTCCTCTATTGGTTAAAACTTATATTTTAAAAAATGTGGGCTAGGTGCATTCTTTTTTTTTAATTTATTAATTAATTAATTTATTTTTGGCTGCATCAGGTCTTCGTTGCTGTGCTCGGGCTTTCTCTAGTTGTGGCAAGCGGGGGCTACTCTTTGTTTTGCTGCGTGGGCTTCTCAATGCAGAGGCTTCTCTTGTTGCGGAGCTCAGGCTCTAGGCATGTGGGCTTCAGTAGTTGTGGCACATTGGCTCAGTAGTTGTGGCTCGTGGGTTCTAGAGTGCAGGGTTAGTAGTTGTGGTGCACAGGCTTAGTTGCTCCACGGCATGTGGGATCTTCCCAGACCAGTGATCGAACCTGTGTCCCCTGCATTGGCAGGTGGATTCTAAACCACTATGCCACCAGGGAAGTCCTAGTTGCATTCTTCACAAATAATCTTTAAATCACCTGAGCTGCATTTGATCTATGAAGAAGCCATGGAAGGTGGTATATATTCCAGTGGCTGCAGGCATTGCTGGGGGTGTTTTTGCACGTGTGTACAAACCTCCAGAGCAAATGTAGTTTGTCTTCCAAAAACGACATCATACAGCTTTACAAAAATTTTGTCCTTAACAAGCACTAAGGTATCTTTTGTGCTTCATGTTTAGTATTTAGATAGAGAAAATAATCATGAAGGATATAATGCATTTATTTATAAATGACTGTTTTGCTAAAATAGTTTGGGAAACATTGTCTTTTCTAAATTGTATAAGTTTTCCACTGTCTTCATATTACACTTACAGAGTAAGTTTCATTGGCTTATCTACACAAACACACACACACACACACACCCCTCTGTGTTCTTGATTAAGAAATAGAGGCTAGTGACTTGGCTGTTCTGCAGTAGAGCTTCTCTGTTGAACATCTCGGATCCTGGTCCTTGGGTGTGCCATTCTTGGGATTCCTTCCCAGAGCAGTTCAATCTTCTTGACCTGGTGCTAGCTGGCATGGCTTCCAAGGGAATTTGCCTCACTTGGTGAGGTGACTAAAATGTGACAGTCCAGATCTGCCATTGTCAATTACTGATAATACCCTCAAGGCAAGTCCTTGTCTAGAACTCTGGAACTTTTATTTGATGCACCAGGGTGACTTCATAGAATTGTGATAAACTTCTCTCTACTACTTCATTAAATAATAGTCATGTGCTATATTTGTATTTTGATGATTTGTTCCTGAACTTTACATGAGTGTATTTATTTACATCAGAAAAAAGTCACATGGTCTTTCCCACTGAGATTTATCAATGAAAAAGCCCCATCCAAAATCATTCCTTTCCATTATTTTCTATCTTAACTCCTTTTTTTGTTTCTTCATAGAACTCACCCATCACAATTGGTAATTACTTTATTTGTTTATATCAGCTGCATAGGACACAGACTCTTCCTATTTTATTCACTATTGGATCAAGCATTCTTAATGACAGAGTGAAAGTCCTCAATAAATACCCATTGAATGAATGAGTGAAGGAATGAAATAAAAGGTATTAATAACTTAAGTAACCACCTTTTTTAGTTCTACAAACACTGTTTGAGAAGGCAAAGAGGCAATCTCTAGAATATTTAAAAATTATTTTTCCAGACAACCAAGCTAAGAATGCTTGCCGTTAGGTAGAAGTATTGGGAAAAGGGAGGAAGAGAGTTTGCCTAAGTATGGGAGTTACAATTGCTCCAATCTAGCCCTCATATATTAAGCTCAAATTCCATACTGAGTTGGAGACAGAATAGTCTTAATATTTTTAAAAAATCAGTTTTGCCATCTTTAAATCAGACTCTGGAACAAGTATGGGGAATAGCAAAATCCTTATCTGGAAATTGGTCTCAAGGAAGTTTCTTACCTGTGAACCCAGTCCTCTCATGGCAAACATTTTGAGGCTCCAAGCAGATCTCAGTGGTCTATGTAAAGGTTAATGTTTGAATCAAAATTGTGCCTGCTGATTGTCAACTATTGACTTCAGAGTCAATAATAATGAAAAACAAATGAAAAGAAAGCTACTTGGCAAAATGAACCACACTAATCTTCTTGAGGGCAAGTGTGAGCTTCCTCATTGTGCAAGTAAATATCCACCTTACAAGTACTTATGTGAAAGGACATATAGGTTTGTTTCTGTTTTTTGTTTTTGTTTTTGTATTTTTGCAAACATAGATCTATAAATAGATGGATAGATAGGTAGACAGATCAATAGATAGAGACAAATATCAAATGCTTTAAATTTACCAATATGTATCAGTATTATTTATGCTAAAAATTAGGCACACATTGATTTTCCAAGAATCTGAACATGGCTCAATGATTTATGTTATATCCTTATGACTGAATATTATTGTAGAAAGGAACCCATTTCCCCCAGTCTCCATGCTCTCAGTCTCACTCCCACAGAAGACCATCATTTCCACCCTTTGGCTTGTAAGGGAACCTCTGCCCCCATCTCTGTTATTCCTCAAGGATGGAGGAGTTGCTAATCTTATTGGCAAGAGGATGATCTTCATTAGCTTACTTTTTTGGTAGTGTGGAATTACTTCACAAGTGGGGACACAGTTTGGGGCCTTTATTTCATTTTTTCTCTTTCCTTGGGCTGCCTGCTTTCAGGACCTGAAAGAAAGTTAGTGGAATTCTTAGCTTGGTCTTTTTTCCATGTGAAAATAAACCTGGCTCAGGATCCAGGGGCTGCCTTTTGGAATATGTCTTAAAATCTGGTAGGGCAGGGCTTTCCTGGTGGTGCAGTGGTTGAGAGTCCTCCTGCCGATGCAGGAGACATGGGTTCGTGCCCCTGTCCGGGAAGATCCCACATGCCGCGGAGTGGCTGGGCCCATGAGCCATGGCCGCTTAGCCTGTGCATCCGGAGCCTGTTCTCCGCAACGGGAGAGGCCACAACAGTGAGAAGCCCGCATACCGCAAAAAAAAAAAAAAAAAAATCTGGTAGGGCAAGTTCCCATGTTTATTCTTCATTTGTGAGATTGTTGTTGTTTGTGGACCTCTATTTTCCAAATAACTTTTTAAATAACTTTATAGATTTCCTCAATGATCAAAATAATTCTTGAGTTTACATTAATCTGTAGAAGAATATATGTAGTATTATCATCTGTAAAATATAAGGAACTTGTAGCCAGGACTCTGGGATGTCTCTCCATTTGTCTTTTATTAGAGTATTAAAGTTTTCCCCCAAGAGAGTATTAAGTTAGTGTAGTACACTGGTAGAAATGTAGCAAGGTCTGTTTGTAAGCATTCTTCTTGGAATCCCTTTGTCTTTGGAGATAAGGATGCTCTTTTTTCTCAGATATAGGGGGGGCACCTCTCACGTGAGGATTTTATGCCTGATTTAGGGGAGAAGGGTGGGGTAAAGGTCAGAGTGCCCTTCCTGCTTCTGCAGTTTTGTCAAACTCCTTCAGCTTAAAATTTTCAATATGCTAAAGTGTCATATTTTGGGTTAGCATGTCCTGAACCCCATCAAATACAAAGGAAATCCTCAAAGGTTAACTAAATATAAGCCTCAAGAATGCTATGGGTCAGTTCTGAAAGCTTCTTAAAATGAAAAGGAATACAATAATCCATGCAAATAATTGTTATTTTCTGGTTCATATCTAATGATTTTTTTAAAGTAAATATTTTACTTAAAGTTGTAGCTGTAGAAAATGGAGTAAAAATAAAGTACTGGCAATGACAAAAAATTATTAGTGTAATTTAATTTACCTGGAAAGTAACTATTTCTAAGGAAAAGAATCTCAATATGTTTCATGCTTAATTCTTTAATTTAGGACTTAAATTTTATTACAGAAATATCTTATAGAAATGTTATTTGATGAGAGAGAGAGGGAGACTTTTTTGCTCACTATCTTCCCAAATATTACGTGATAGTTGAGGCTTACCAGAATAATTCTACTTAATCATTTTTATGAGAATTAAGTTGCCAAACTTTTCATCAAATATCAACTAAAAATTGGAAAACTACAGACTTTGTGGTCACATTTAATTTAGTGTTCTACAAAAAAAAAAGATTATGTAAAGATTGTATTTACATATGCAAAGCAAATAGAAGGAATGGGGCTATTTTCCTGGTAGTCTGTGCTGACATCAAATTTAACCTTGGGATACCTGGAATGAAATGTCTTATGATGGAAAGTAGTTGAGGAATTAGCCCCTATTTCTTCCTTCATTCAGAGTAAATAATACTTGTTTCATTTACATTTCAACCAAAATTATTTGTTTTGGTCTTATGCTAAAGAAAAAGAAAAAATATCTACAGAAGGAAAAGCTAAATACATTAGGGGTTAAGGAAACTATTAATTATTATTTTTAGAGAGGGTTTGTTGGAAATCACTTACAACTTTGGATCACAATCTATGTTGAGTAACATATTTCCACAGCTAGATTACTTTTCTCTTTGATTCTAATCTAGGATAACAGTTTAACTGTGGCTAAGAGGTCTCTTTTGTTGAATGATGTTTTGCTAACCAGCTGCCTTCCTGAGGTAGAAAACAGAATTTTTTAATATGAATAACACACTGAGAAGATATGAACAGTCAAAACAGCATAAAATGTCTCAATCTAATTTTTATCTTTCTGTCATCCTGGGTGGGTTCCCTGAGAGACAATAATGAAGAGTGCAGAGGGAAAACTCTCCCAGGATGTTTTACAATCTACAGTAAATTGTTTTTTGACAGCTAGCTTAGAGCTCTGCCTCTCCTCTTCTAAGGAATCATGCAAAGAATGTGTGAGCCTAGGAGTATAAGGCAGTATTTTTCTTAAACAGATAATGAACACAGAGGCACAATGGAAACCCAAGGTCGCAGATAATGGAAAATATGCCATAGGCACTTTCATTACCTTTATGTTTTTAATGATGTCTTCATTGTCTCTCATTGAGTTTTTACTTTGTTTTCTTTTTACAGTTGTTTGTGATTCCTGCTTTTTGCCATTTGCTTTTGGGCTGACGAGAGCACTTCCATAGAATATCCTAATGTCGCCCTGCAGGGCTTCTGCAGTGAAGGGTCTGCTAATGTCTCTGTTATACCCTGGTTTCAGAGATCTTTATATCACTGTCATCTTAATTTGCTTTAGGCCGTGGGGAACATGTCACAGAGGTCAGTCTTGGGAGCAATATTTTCTGGTACATTTGAAAAGATTATGGTTTGAAGTCCTCAGCAGCTGTGTAGCTCTAGAACACTGAATCTAGTTCCAGTAGCATTTGCTGGAGTTTTAGCTGAGTAACCGCCGTAGAAGTTAATTGAAATTACCTGAATGAAGCCTCAGGTGATGCTTTGAAAGTACAGACTAACCTTGTAATTGCCTGGTTCTCCTTTCACCCTCTTCTCTTGTCGATTAGCTGGAATGTCATCTTGTAGATGAAGGTGGAATGACATAATAATTAAAAACAAATTTTACCTTACTTTAAAAAATGATCCCAATATAAATACAAGGCAAGGCAATTGTTTTGAAATGTTAGGGTGACTGAGGGTAGTGATAACAAGAGATGCAAATATCCCTGGCAACAGACACTGTCCCAGCATGGTGGTCTTGCACCAAACTTGGAATCTAAGGAAATGAGACACTACTTTGAAAAATATTTGCAATCCATTTCCTTATTGTAAAGTGTGATCTCAGGATTTCAAAAGTTCTATTTAAATACTGAATTAAAGTATCAAGAAATGGCTAGAGAAATATAAGGGAAAGATTCCAGTAATACCCAAATATGTAGATAGTATAAAAATTTTTTAATATTTAGCATTCAATTATTCTTTGAATCTTCCCAACAATCTTTTGAATTATGGAAAAGATTTCCATTTTCAAGATAAGTAAATGAATGATTGGCTGGCAGCACGGACTTTGAAGACGGACGTGGATTTGAATCCTATCCTACTATCCACTAGGTGAGGGTTTAGGGCAAGTTACTCAATTTCCTGGAGCCTCAGTTATGAACTTGCAAATGCAGAATGTAGAGTGATCTTTACAGGACTATTGTAGGGAGTGAATGAGATTTATACACAGCTTCACACAATCCCAGCACAAAGAAGGCACTTAGAATGCTCTTTCTTCTACTTTGTTTCTTTGAGAATATGGGGCTTATTTAATAACAAAGATAAAATTAAAATATGAGTGTTTTGACTTTTGACTTGAATTTTTTACACTCCATACCTTGCTCCTCACAATTAAAGATAATTCAGCAAATGTTCTCACATAATTTTACTTTAATTTTCTCACTTTCCATTCAAGGCAGAAAGGATTCTAGTTGAAGAAACATGATCTAGAACAATGTTTTATGTGAATAACAAAATAATATATGATCTCAGGAAAGGAAATTTCTTCCCTTCCAAATGAATTTAGAAAATACAAGGAAAATCCGAAAAGTCAGTATTATCTGCCATAAGTCATGAGACAAAATGTGTAGAAACTACTTGCAAAGTCTCACAGAAAACAAAGATCTAGAATATGAAGATTGAAGATTGAGTATAGACAATAACACACAATGACCTTTCATTCTTTATATTGATATCACTCTCTGGTGACTTCCTTATTTGACTTTATTACTCTTTTTACACACAGAGCATCTAACAGATGTGTTCTGAGGAAATGCTCAAATTATAGTGTAACTATAAGTCTCTGCCTGAGATAGTCTCTGTTTAGGTTTGTTATCCTAGTGTAATTATTAATGGTTAATCTTTTCACTCTCAAAAAGTGTCTATATTTGGATGATAAATTATATGTTCACTCTACCAGTTAATGACATGAGCCCCTGTCATGAGAGTAGGTTGGGCTTTGCCATAATTCTTAACCCAATACCAGGCATCACAATCACTTCGATTATCTGAGTTCATTACTCCTTGTCCCAATCCAACTCCCAGAGATTAGGGCTCTTTGTGAAAGAGAGTGTAAAACTGAGAATGACTATCAGATTGGTACCAAAAAAAAAGTGGTATGTAGGAATAGAAGGAGGAGAACCACAGTGGGATTCGTCCACTAAATCAAATCTAAAGCTTTTACATTTTTAAGCCATTTCTAGTGAGGAAAGATAAATAGTGGGAAGCAGAGCAACCAGACTGAGCATCCAGAAGCTGGAGGTCAATTTCTAGTGCTGGGCCCAGTTACATACTCAAAGCCCCATATCTGGAGTCTATGCATCACTTGGTCATTGGACCATTTGATTACGGTTCCAAGGCTTCCTGTTAGATTGCTCCTGAGATAACTTATCATATGTTGTGTTAGTTCAATGTAATCAGTTGTTTGGTCTTAACTTCTTGGAGTGAATAGATTAACTCCTGTATACTAGTTGCATTGTTTGGTTCAATAATATGAAATTGTTGCTTTTTAACCATTTTGACTTAAAGGCTTGATTCCATCTGGTTTAACCTAATATAATCCTAATTTAGAATGGTAATGATCCTGAAGCATGACAGAGCCAGAGTGAGAGAGAGGGGGAAACAGGGAGAAGTCACTCAACAAACATTGTATTTATTTATTTACTTATTTATTTTTAATTGAAGCATAGTTGATTTACAATGTTGTGTTAGTTTTCAACAAATGTTTCATAAGCATCTATTTCTTCTACATGCCAAGGTGCTGGGGATCAAACTGGGACTAAAAAGAAACATTTTCTCTCCCCTCATGGTACAGCCTATTGGGAACACAAATTAAGAGTTCATTTTCTAGGTAGTTGTCTTATTTTTCAAGATACGTTCTGATGAAGCAGCTTATCTTCTTCCTTTTGTCTTCTATTTTCCACTTCTTTTCCTTTCTAGCTTTTTTTCTGTTCCAGAATATTTTTGTATTGATCTGGGATCATTGCCCTTCCTCAATCTGAAAGTCTCAGCTCATATTACTTTAAAGCACCTATATCACTATTGCTTGTGACAGTTTCCTGCTTTGAGATCTGTGCCTCCTTCTCCCCAAAGCACCAAAATGTAAGCTTCTTGAGACAGAGTATGTGAATTATTCATCTTAATTAATCTGTCCTGTACTTAGTATATTCCTGGCCTTATATATTGCTCAATAAATTCTCATTAAAGTAAATCATGTTCAATGCACACTGGTGGTGATATCTGGACTATACTGAAGCATCAACCAATGTGATCACATGGCTAATATAGATCTGACCATTGCTATTCACTTCCAGAAATTCAATGCAGTCACTGGACATCATGTTTTGAGATCAACTAAAATAATTTGCTTTGCTCATGTATGTGTGTCTCTTTTTTTAATGGGAACATTAATGTGGATTACTTTTTATTGCTTAGAATAAAGATAAAAGAGTTTTGCAATTTGACTCGGTATTTGCTGCTTTTTTAATGTAATCATACAAGAGACATAAAATTTTACTAAATGGCATTAAACATGATGAAACCTTTCTGGAAAAAGCTCCTGGAACCTTAAAAGATTTTTCTGCTACCTCTTTTCCTAAGAGGAGGCCTTGGATCTGGAACCTGAAGGTCACTCTTGGTTGCCCTACAATGTCAGTGGAAGATGAGGACAGCCAAGCTGGAAGGTCACCAAGAGACTTGCTAATGTACAATTTGTCTCACTTCCTGCATTTCACAATTTTCAAAACATCATATCTATTTCAATAACATAATAAAATACACAACAATTTACTCCTTAAAATAAATGGGAATCCACCTATACATATACATACATATATATATATATATATATATATATATATGACGGGGATTATGTACACACCCAATACATATTTCATTACATTTAGTTTTGAATCTGAGAAAATGTATAAGAAATTATTGGTATATTCAATTACAATTGTGTTCCATATTAATACAGGTATATTTCATAATGTATATTACATATGTGTATTATATATACATATACATTCAGTATACTTTATTTAAACAGCTTATTATTTGAACTGGTTCTACTAATAAATGTATATATTGTTCTCTAAATACACTATCCTTGACAATGCTTTTAAAACATACACTAAGTAGTAATTTTTGAACAGGTTTAATGTGTTTCATACAGAATCTTTCCAAAAGAATCATCATAGTGCTGCTCCAAAACTTAGGGAAACTAAAATCTAGAGTTCTGAGGAGTGAAAAACTTTTTGCCAAGTTGGTGCCTGCCCTTGGCAGAGCAATGTTTCTGGTTCCTCTGGGGGGGTGGGCTGTGCTGGAGTTGGAGGCTAGTGGGTGCTGTCAGGTCAAGGCAACAATATCTTAGGGTTTTTCTCTGCTCTTTGCTGTCATTTGGGTGGAAAGTATCAAAGTGATTCACAAAGCACTTTATTGTCCAAGAATAACAAACTGAGTCCGAGTAATAAGTCCTATTTTGGTGTCTGGAGAACATACTGTAAACCGTTCTATACTTAGAGCACCATAGTGTGATTTTAAAGGGGTTTCTCTTCCCCTATACCATGAGCTCGTAGGGATCACCAGAACCTGCATATGTATAGTCTGCTTTGTGTCTCTGGGCATCAGGCCAGTACATGGCCCAAAATATGTTACTAATAATTGTTTGTGAGCTTAATTTAACTCCATGTGGAAAACCAGTCTATCTTAATGTTCATTATAATCTTAAATTAGCTTTCCATCTCCCTGAAGGAGAGAAAGATGATAAATAGAGTGAAAGAAGAATAATGTGAGAGGAAATAAGATAATCAGGTTTATAATTATTTCAGTCTGGGCTAATAATTTCTAGGTGCTTATTATTTTTTTCTTTTGCAGTACGCAGGCCTCTCACTGTTGTGGCCTCTCCCGTTGCGGAGCACAGGCTCTGGACGCGCAGGCTCAGCGGTCATGGCTCACGGGCCCAGCCGCTCTGCAGCATGTGGGATCTTCCCGGACCAGGGCACGAACCCGTGTCCCCTGCATCAGCAGGCAGACTCTCAACCACTGCGCCACCAGGGAAGCCCTAGGTGCTTATTAATAGTCCAGACAATTTCCTAGATACGTAGGTACTCTTATTTACCCCATTTGACAGATGAGGAAACTGAGGCATGGAAAGTTCAAGTCACAATGCTAGTAAGTGGCAGAGCCAGGATTTGAACCAAGTAATCTAATTACAGAAACTGCACTCTTAACCCAAGAGTCAGCTTCCTCCAGAATATTATGATATCAAACTAAGTTACAAAAGTCACTAAGATAAGGGGAAAAGTTTTAAAAGAATATTCACACATTTTGCGAATGTGTATAATACTGAAAACAAAAAAGCAAAGTCTAGGATTTGATGATAGTAACTCTGTTTAAATGTTTTTTACTAGAGTTAATCAAGTACAACAAGTCCAGTACTATAGGTAAACTATGTACCAGTTAGCACTTAATGTGAGCACACGAGTATATTCATTCAACAGATATCGAACAGCCACCATATGCAAATCTACGTGCTAGTGATGTGGACCGGACATGCTACAGCAATCAAACCACTAACAGACCTGCAGGGCAGGGAAAGGTGAATGAATGGCTGCCTCATAACAGACGAGTACAGACAGTGCGATGTGATTTGGGAAAAGGACAGAGTTGTTCCTCTGTGGGGAGCTAGATGTGTGGAGATTGGGGGACAACTTGCATCAAGAAAGCCAGGAAACTTGAGGGAAACAAAGAATAGCATGGCTCAACTTGTGTATGCGTTGCATGAAGCAGATGAAGAATTTCAAGATATTGGCCCTATTGGTGAATGTCTTGAATGCCAAGATAAGGCAAAGAAGGGGTGTGTGCGTGTGCGTGTGTGTGTGTGTGTGCGCGACACCACCTTATCTTCTATGCATTATCCTTCCATCATCCAGCCTCCTATTAACCATCTATTTATTGTGATATGTGTGTAAAGACAAACGCATCTGGTTGTGATGGAAAGAACAAAGAATTTGGCATGAGATGGACCCAGGTGTGGATCCAGGCTCCATCTCTCTGTAGCTCTGAGATCTCAGAAAAATCATTTGATATCTCTGGGTCTTGATTTCTTCAGCTGTAAAAATAGGCTAATACTAACCTGAAGAATTATTATGAGGACTAAATAAGGTCTAACCTCAGTGCCTTGATTCATAAATATTGCTCAATATACAGTATTTATCTAAGAGTATCAATATTGTCCTTCAACCAATGCAAAGCTACTACAGATTTCTAGGTGAGGGAGAAGCATAGTCAATACTACATCTTGGTTCTGATTTCTGTATAGAGCAGAATAGAGACTTGGATTTGTTTTTTGTTTTTTGTTTTGTTTTGTTTTGTTTTTTACTTAACTAAAGAATTCGTCAGTAGCTAGTGATATATATTATTTAGTGCTCTATTTCTATGCTGCTGTTCAAACTTGAGGAACACAGGTCATTCTGAAGTTCACAGTCCAAGCATCAAGGGTTTAAGAAGATCTGGTCTAATCCCTTCCCCCTGGACGTAGGGCCAGCTAGTCTTCTGAGAGTTTCAGTGGAATGAGGGCTGGCTAGGAAATATTGTCCTGTTACTTAAGCACTCTCCTCTACTTTTTTTAGTTTCTTATTTACAAAAATGTCCACAGAAACTGTGAAAAATGATAGGAGCAAAATACCCTTGGGCCACCTTGGTGGAGCCTTTTTTTGGTTAACAACAGTTCCATGCACACATATACAGTCAGGATGGATGGATGTTCACTATCTATCCTGAATAATACTCTCCAGAATATCTGAAGGAAAAAAGAGTAGGGACAGTCTCAACATTAAGAATTGATTGCATGTTACAGGGTCAAAGGAGAAAAAATTGTCAGGGATGAAAAATTAGGACACATGAATATTACGGCAGAAGTAGAATTTTCTGTGATACAGATATAATTTCCATATGCCTACTTTTCTATTTCCTCCCTATATTTTACTTCTAAGCATACCTCGAAAGATTTACCTCAATGTATTCCTTTCAGAGCTCAATCCTCTGGAGATTTTAGGAGTATATATTCTTTTTTTATTGTGGCTTTAAGTTCCTGGAATTTTTCCTTCGGAATTAAATTGAGTAAGCCACTTATCACTCCATGCTTTTAGCCTGTCCAAGTCAGTCTAAGCACTCTTTTGTGATTGCCCCTTCAACACCCCAACTATCCCTGTGTCAGCAGATTTTATCCTCTTAATGCATATGCCCTCTTTCAAGTCATTGACATATAAAGTGAACAAATAATATTTATCCCTGTAGCAGTCCGTTAATTAGCCCTGACCAGTTACCACTCTCAATTACCTTCCATGTTAGTTATTCAAGCTCTTTCTTCCTCTCATTCAAATATCTCATTACATCACACCATAATTGCTGACCCTGTGAGTCCATTTTTCTGTACTCTACTATATTTAAAAATGTCTTAAATTTTAGGGAAAGTATATGTTCATTGCTCCTCTTCCCTATAAGTAAAGGTTTTATGCACCTTGTTCAAGAGAATTTTATCTGTCTTATAATGCATGGTTTCTTTTAGTGAATCAACATTATCTCTCCATTTTACTTCACTAATTTTTGTAGATAGTTTTAGTCTCTCTATTCTCCAGTTTTCCTTTTAGAAAATAAATACTGTTTTGTAGATTTTACTGTATCATTAACCTTTATAATTTAAAACCTAGGCATATATTTAAAATGTTTTCAATATATATTGATTTATTATTTCAAATGAAAATACATTTTATATATTAATGATACTTGCCTGAATTGTCTGATAGGTTATGGAAATTAACTGCCTTCTGAGAATCAAAACTCATGGACCATATGAATGCTTTTGTCAGGGAGCCTTTTGCAAGCGTCAGTCTATAATTTAACAATTGCAAATGTCTTGAGTAGCTAAGAAATATTTTCTAAATTTTATTAGTGACAAGTTTGAAGTGTCAGCTTATTTTTAAAAGATTTTACTTTACCAGGTGACTAATTCAAGCCTAGAAATCAGTGGTAAGTTTTGATTTCAAAATCTGAATACAGCAGACTGCTATCCATTGGTGGTTCTCTTGAACTGAAGAATCCGCTATTGACTTCTTGAGTATCAAAATAAAAAATCTATGTCACAAACTTATTTATGACCATTAACTACTATTAATAAAAACTCTGCAAAGATTGCTTGTATGCATTATCATTATCATGTAGTTACCACAGATGAATTACGTTGAATTTAATCACAATGATTCTAATTGTAAGGAAATACAAATTGCAGCCATTGCTAGAAGACAATTACATTTAAATTTTAGGTCACGTGCAGTGAATGTCTACAGCTGGAAATATATAATAATATTAAGAGAAGGGTGAGTTTTTAAATTCTGATTGTATTTTTAAAAAAACAGCTAGAATAAATTAATCCATTTCAGCATACAGTTGTTATTTTATAACTTGAGGATTAGACCCCCAGAAAGCCAGAAAAGTAGGGCTGCTAGGGATAGTGTGCTTGGGAAATGGCCTTTGAGTCCCATCACACAGTAGATAGTAACATGCCATTGTTGTCAGTCACTTACATCCTCTGGAAAGAAAGGCCCACAACCAGATTTTCCAGCGTGGGTGAAAGGGCCTAGCAGTATATTTAAATTAAAAAAGCAAGAAGCATCTTGAAGGACTGAATGGGATCCCCTTCCTGATTAGAGAGGGCTATGAGTCTGAAGACTTACATACCAGGGAATCATGAATCTTGGGCAAGAGTGCTGCTGTGTTCCTTGCATTGTAGGACTAATTTCAATGCAGTGAAGTTTATGTATCCTTATGGACAATAAAGTAAATTATATACTATTACCTATTTCCATTGGCTTCTTTCTGTCAGTCACATTGCTACCTCCTTTCAGACAAACTTGCAAGTAGTTTTCCTCCTTTTCAGCAAAGGCATGGAGGCATGGATATCTATGGCATCATATTGAAAACAAAATTATCTGTGATCAGTGATGGCAACTAGCCATTTTCCCTGCCATGCCTGGGGAAATATCCTAACCTAAAGCTTCCTACACAGTACACTTGTTCTTGAACCTTATCCCTACTAAATCCTGGAAGTAAGTGCATACTACATGAATAAACCTGACTCTGTCTTAACTTGACAGTATATAATCACTTTCCCTTCAATGGCTGAAAAAATCTGTAACTGCTGAATAATTCATTTGCACTTGGAACCAGCCATTCTCCAACAACAATACTCTATTAATTTATCACTCATACCATTCCCTCCCTTTAGACACAATTCCTAATGCAGAAACTCAAAAATATCACAACAATGGATGTTTACCCATGGCCAATTCACCTTTTGGTATAAATATTAACTTGTTATTATATGAATTTGTATATTATTGATACTAGAGAATTCAATATTTTCGTGGGTAACTTTTATGCTGAATATAGCAGAAACAAAGGTTCAGATTGTAGTTCTTATAAGTTTCCCATTTTGTTTTTATATGGTACTCTTGGGAATATCCATTACATCAAATTAAGTAGTTTTCTTTCTTTTTCTCCTAATGTACTACATATTATAATTTCTCCTAATACTGATTTATAATGAGAATTTAATTAACAGAAAAAAGAATTTAACATGTGCCCCCTCACTAGTAATAAAAAAATGACAGTTAAAATTGCATACTTTTAAATTATCAAATTGGCAAAGACTAAAAGCAAAATATTAATATCTGGTGTTGGAAAGTTTGTAGTAAAAGAGATACTCTTATTTGCTGAAGGTAGTTATTTAAATTTGTGCAAATTTTGTGGAGTGATTCCCCAATGTTTATCAATACCCTTCAAAATGTTTATGCCATAAACTTATCTGTCAATGTTCTAGGAAATTATTTTTTCAATTATGGAGAGCTATTATATTACATATAATTTAATTATAATGAAATTTTATACTTTTTTATATACTCTGTATATGTGGTATATAATTACAATTATAATAGTAGCTGAAACAATCAAGGTTTTTCAACAATGGGGTGGTGAGCTTGATGATTTGACAAAGCAATGCTCAGGCCCAGCTCTGCCTCTTCCTTCCACCATTTTTTTCTGAGCAAGAAGGAAGACTAAAGAAGAACTTCAAGATGGCAGAGGAGTAAGACGTGAAGATCACCTTCCTCCCACCAAATACATCAGAATTACATCTACATGTGGGACAACTCTTACAGAACACCTGCTGAACTCTGGCAGAAGACCTCAGACTTCCCAAAAGGCAAGAAACTCCCCAGGTATCTGGCCATGTGGCTGACAGGGTCTTGAACTCCAGCCAGGTGTCAGGTCTGAGTCTCTGAGGTCGGAGAGCTTAGATCAGGACACTGGACCACCAGAGACCTCCCAGTGCCACATAATATCAGTTAGCAAGAGCTCTCCCAGATATCTCTGTCTCAACGCTAAGACCCAGCTCCACTCAATGACCAGCAAACTCCAATGCCGGACACCCCATGCCAAACAACTAGCAAGACAGAAGCACTACCACACCCATTAGCAGAGAGGCTGCCTAAAATCATAATAAGTTCACAGATACCCCCAAATATACCACCTGACTTAGTCCTGACCACCAGAAATACAAGATCCAGCCTCATGCACCAGAACACAGGCACCAGTCCCTGCCACCAGGAAGCCTACACAATCCACTTTACAAAACGTACCCACTGGGGGCAGACATCAAAAACAACAGGAATTACTAACCTGCAGCCTGCAAAAAGGAGACCCCAAACACAGCAAGTTAAGCAAAATGAGAAGACAAAGAAATACTCGGCAGATGAAGGAGCAAAGTAAAAACACACCAGACCAAAAAAATGAAGGGGAAATAAGCAGTCTACTTGAAAAGAATTCAGAGTGATGATAGTAAAGATGATCCAAAATCTTGGAAATAGAATGGAGAAAATACAAGAAACATTTAACAAGGACCTAGAATAACTAAAGAGCAAATAAAAAATGATGAACAACCAAAAATGAAATTAAAAATTCTCTAGAAAGAATCAATAGCGGTATAACAGAGGCAAAAGAATGGATAAGTGACTTGGAAGATAAAATAGTGGGAATAACTACTACAGAGCAGAATAAAGAAAAAAGAATTAAAAGAATTCACGACAGTCTCAGAGGCCTCTAGGACAACATTAAACACACAAATATTTGAATTACAGGGATCCCAGTAGAAGAAGAGAAAAAGAAAGGGACTGAGAAAATATTTGGAGATTACAGTTGAAAACTTCCCTAATATGGAAAAGGAAATAGTTAATAAAGTCCACAAAGCATGGAGAGCCCCATACAGGATAAATCCAAGGGGAAACACAGAAAGAAACATATTAATCACACTAGCAAAAATTAAATATAAAGAAAAAAATTAAAACCTGCAAAGGAAAAACAACAACATAAAAGGGAATCCCCATAAGGTTAACAGCTGATCTTTCAACAGAAACTCTGCAAGCCAGAAAGGAGTAGCAGGACATATTTAAAGTGATGAAAGGGAAAAACCTACAACCAAGATTACTCTACCCAGCAGGGATATCCTTCAGATTTGACGGAGAAATTAAAACCTTAACAGACAAGCAAAAGTTAAGAGATTTCAACACCACCAAACAAGGTTTACAACAAATACTAAAGGAACTTCTCTAGGCAGGAAACAAAAGAGAAGGAAAAGACCTACAATAATAAACCCCAAACAATTAAGAAAATGGTAATAGGAACATACATATTGATAATTACCTTAAATGTAAATGGATTAAATGCTCCAACAAAAAGACAGAGACTGGCTGAATGATACAAAAACAAGACGTCTATATATGCTGTGTACAAAACACCCACTTCAGACCTAGGGAAACATACAGACAGAAAGTGAGGGGATGGAAAAAGATATTCCATGCAAATGGAAATCAAAAGAAAGCTGGAGTAGCAATACTCATATCACACAAAATAGACTTTAAAACAAAGACTATTACAAGAGACAAAGAAGGACATTACATAATGATCAAGGGATCAATCCAAGAAGAAGATATTACAATTGTAAATATTTATGCACCCAACATAGGAGCACCTCAATACATAAGAAAGATACTAACAGCCATAAAACGGGAAATCAACAGTAAAACAATCATAGTAGGGGACTTTAACACCCCACTTTCACCAATGGACAGATCATCCAAAATGAAAATAAATAAGGAAACACAAACTTTAAATGATACATTAAACAAGATGGACTTAATTGATATTTATAAGACATTCCATCCAAAAACAACAGAGTGCACCTTCTTCTCAAGTGCTCATGGAATATTCTCCAGGATAGATCATATCTTGGGTCACAAATCAAGCCTTGGTAAATTTAAGAAAATTGAAATTTTATCAAGTATCTTTACTGAGCACAACACTATGAGACTAGATATCAAGTACAGGAAAAAATCTGTAAGAAATACTAACACATGGAGACTAAACAACACATTACTTAATAACCAAGAGATCACTGAAGAAATCATAGAGGAAAACAAAACATACCTAGAAACAAATGACAATGAAAACACAGTGACCCAAAACCTACAGGGTGCAGCAAAAGTAGATCTAAGAGGGAAGTTTATAGCTACACAAGCCTACCTTAAGAAACAAGAAACATCTCAAAAAAAAAACCTAACTTACACCTAAAGCAAGTAGAGAAAGAAGAACAAAAAAACCCAGAGTTAGCAGAAGGATAGAAATCATAAAGACCATATCAGAATTAAATGAAAAAGAAATGAAGGAAATAATAACAAAGGTTAATAAAACTAAAAGCTGATTCTTTGAGAAGATAAACAAAATTTATAAACCATTAGCCAGACTCATCAAGAAAAAAAGGGAGAAAATTCAAATCAATAGACTTAGAAATCAAAAAGGAGAAGTAACAACTGACACTGCAGAAATACAAAGGATCATGAGAGATTACTACAGGCAACTATATGCCAAACAATGGACAACCTGGAAGAAATGGACAAATTCTAAGAAATGCACAAACTTCCGAGACTGAACCAGGAAGAAATAGAAAACATGAACAGACCAATCACAAGCACTGAAATTGAAACTGTGATTAAAAATCTTCCAACAAACAAAAGCCCAGGACCAGATGGCTTCACAGGCGAATTCTATCAAACATTTAGAGAAGAGCTAACACCTATCCTTCTCAAACTCTTCCAAACATAGCAGAGGTAGGAACACTCCCAAACTCATTCTACAAGGTCACAAAGAAAGAAAACTACAGGCCAATATCACTGATGAACAGAGATGCAAAAATCCTCAACAAAATACTAGCAAACAGAATCCAACAACATATTAAAAGGATCATACACTATGATCAAGTGGGGTTTATCCCAGGAATACAAAGATTCTTCAGCATATGCAAATCAATCAACGTGAAACACCGAATTAACAAATTGAAGGAGAAAACCATATGATCATCTCAATAGATGCAGAGAAAGCTTTCGACAAAATTCAACACCCATTTATGATAAAAACCCTCCAGAAAGTAGGCATAGAGGGAACTTTCCTTAACATAATAAAGGCCATATATGACAAACCCACAGCCGACATCATCCTCAAGGGTGAAAAACTGAAACCATTTCCACTAAGATCAGGAACAAGACAAGGTTGCCGACTCTCACCACTATTATTCAACATAGTTTTGGAAATTTTAGCTACAAAAATCAGAGAAAAAAAGGAAATAAAAGGAATCCAAATTGGAAAAGAAGAAGAAAATCTGTCACTGTTTGCAGATGACATGAAATTATACCTAGAGAATCCTAAAGATGCTACCAGAAAACTGCTAGAGCTAATCAATGAATTTGGTAAAGTAGCAGGATACAAAATTAATGCACAGAAATCTCTCGCCTGTCTATACACTAATGATGAAAAATCCAAAAGTGAAATTTGGAAAACTCTCCATTTATCATTGCAACCAAAAGAGTAAAATATGTAGGAATAAACCTACCTAAGGAGTCAAAAGACCTTTATGCAGAAAATTATGACACTGATGAAAGAAATTAAAGATGATACAAATAGATGGAGAGATGTACCATGTTCTTGGATTGGAGAATCAACATCATGAAAATGACTCTACTACTCAAAGCAATCTACAATTCAATGCAATCTCTATCAAAATATCACTGGCACTTTTCACAGAACTAGAACAAAAAATGTCACAATTTGTATGGAAACACAAAAGACCCCGAATAGCAAAAGCGATCTTGAGGAAGGAAATTGGAGCTGGAGGAATAAGGCTCCCTGATTTCAGACTATACTACAAAGCTACAGTAATCAAGACAGTATGGTACTGGCACAAAAACAGAAATATAGATCAATGGAACATGATAGAATGCCCAGAGATAAACCCAAGCACATATGGTCAGCTTATCCTTGTTAAAGGAGGCTAGAATATACAGTGGAGAAAAGACAGCCTCTTCAATAAGTGGTGCTGGGAAAACTTGACAGCTACAGGTAAATGAATGAAATTAAAACACTCCCTAACACCATACACAAAAATAAACTCAAAATGGATTAAAGACCTAAATGTAAGGCCAGACACAATCAAACTCTTAAAGGAAAACCTAGGCAGAACACTCTATGACATAAATCACGGGGAGATCCTTTTTGATCCACCTCCCAGAGAAATGCAAATAAAAACAAAAATAAACAAATTGGACCTAATGAAACTTAAAAGCTTTTGCACAGCAAAGGAAACCATAAACAAGACAAAAAGACAACCCTCAGAATGGGAGAAAATATTTGAAAATGAAGCAACTGACAAAAGGATTAATCTCCAAAATATACAAGCAGCTCAAGCAGCTCAATATCAGAAAAACAAACAACCCAATCCAAAAATGGGCAGAAGACCTAAATAGACATTTCTCCAAAGAATATATACAGATTGCCAACAAACACATGAAAGGATGCTCAACATCACTAATCTTTAGATAAATGCACATCAAAACTACAGTGAGGTATCACGTCACACCAGCCAGAATGGTCATCATCAAAAATCCAGAAACAATAAATGCTGGAGAAGATGTGGAGGAAAGGGAACACTCTTGCACTGGCAATGTTGGTGGGAATGTAAATTGATACAGCCCCTATGGAGAACAATTTGGAGGTTCCTTAAAAAACTAAAAATAGAGCTACCATATGACCCAGCAATCCCACTACTGGACATATACTCTGAGAGAACCATAATTCAAAAAGAGTCATGTACCACAATGTTCATTGCATCGTTATTTACAATAGCCAGGACATGGAAGCAACCTAAGTGTCCATCGACAGATGAATGGATAAAGAAGATATGACACATATATACAATGGAATATTACTCAGCCACAAAAAGAAACGAACTGAGTTATTTGTAGTGAGGTGGATGGGCCTAGAGTCTGTCATACAGAGTGAAGTAAGTCAGAAAGAGGAAAACAAATAACATATGCTAACACATATATATGGAATCCAAAAAGAAAATGGGTCTGAAGAACCTAGGGGCAGGACAGGAAAAAAGACACAGGTGTAGCGAATGGACGTAAGGACATGGGGAGGGGGAAGAGTAAGCTGGGACGAAGTGAGAGAGTAGCATTGACATATATACACTACCAAATGTAAAATAGATAGCTAGTGAGAAGCAGCTGCATAGCACAGGGAGATCAGCTTGGTGCTTTGTAACCAACTAGAGTGGTGGGATAGGGAGGGTGGGAGGGAGATGCAAGAGGGAGAGTATATGGGGATATATGTATACATATAGCTGATTCACTTTGTTATGCAGCAGAAACTAGCACAACATTGTAAAGCAATTATACTCCAATAAAAATTTTAAAAAATATAAATAATAATAATAAAAGAATGGAAAATGAATAACCAAACCATGCTATATCCTTATGATGGAATATTATACAGATACATCATTCAGATATATGCAGATAGCTGCTGATAGTGATATGTAAGTAGAAACTAATAGAAAAAAACGTGAAACACCAAAAAGTTACCAGCGACTATTTCTAAGTAATGGGATTTTGGGTCATTCTTGTTTTTCTATTTCCTGCATTTTCTTTGAAACTTTTACAGTGACTATCAACTATTTTATAATTCAGGAAAATGTTATAAAAATCTGAAAAAAAATATGGAAAATTATAAAAGTGAGCCAAATAATAAGTCAAGTATTTTCCCCTTTCGTTCCTTGTGATGTCCATTCACAATGTCTTCGGTGTTTCAGTTTGCTTGCTATGGCTGAGAAAATAGGAAGTTTTACTGTTTTCGCCTCTATAGTAAGTCCCAGATGGTCACACGCCTGTTGTTCCCATCCTCAAAATACTATTTGGTGAACTGCATAGAGTTCAGTAGCCTAGCCTTGGCCATGTACTTGGCCACCCCCATTGATTTTGAGACAAGAGGGTTGCACGTTGTCCTCTTCCCTTCTCCTTCAGGACTTCTTTCTTCCTGTCTCTGGCTTTGTGCAGAGAAAAGAGTTCATCTGTGCCTCACTTGGGAATTCTCTTGCTTGCAAATCTTCATCCTCCCTCACTACAATACTTCTGGTGTTGTACCCTAGTCTCCATTCTTATGGATAAACCCCCAGATTTCTGTGTCATGCTTATTTGAGGAGCCATTACACAAGTTTGTTTGCAGCTCTACTACTGGCATTTTGATACTAGTTCTTTTGATATGACAGATAGCAAAGTCTTATCAACTTCACTGCAAAGATTTCCTACACCCATTTTCTTTTTATGGTATTTTTTTAATTGCATAAGCATTTTTAACGTATAATAGCTTTTCAGTTTCCTTCTATGATTTATCTTATTATGTCAAATTGTAAAAATTCCCTTTCACCCATAGCTTTTAAAAGAAAATTCTGTGCTAGTTTCAGTTAGAGGATTTTAGTTTTGATCGGGTAGGGGGGAAAGCCATGTTCTCTGGGACTTGCTCTAGAAGATGTATATTTCTGTTGCTGAGATGTTTCATGATATTAAATGATTTGGGGCTTTCACAGGTGGGATCTTTACATCTGGTGCTCGGGCTGGAATTGATTGGGAGGATCCTAACTTGCGGACAAGATGTCATGAGTTAGGGAATGGAATCCTCATCTGGGGGAGGTAAGATGTCCCAGAAATATAACAACTGACTTCACACTATGGAGAAGGGCAGCCTGTAAGAATCCTCTGTGAATTGGTGCATATGACCCATGGAGGCTGGGAGCCAGAATATTTTATACTCAGTTTTAATATTAAAAGATATTCAGTGGTGTCAATCTGTTATTTTAACTTAAGTATT
Source organism: Globicephala melas (assembly GCF_963455315.2). Taxonomy (NCBI): domain Eukaryota; kingdom Metazoa; phylum Chordata; class Mammalia; order Artiodactyla; family Delphinidae; genus Globicephala; species Globicephala melas. The sequence goes on along the minus strand of NC_083318.1, from coordinate 111,602,230 downwards.
ATCCAGGCAACTAAAATCTGAGGAATAAAGAAATGTCCAGTTTTCTGCTTTGGAGGTGAAGTTGGTCAAGAATGCTAGATCAGTCAAAATACTTGACTCCTAAAATCTGTGTAAGGGAGCCCTACAAATATTCAGAAGTGCTTGGACAAGAGATTCGTTTTCCTGAAGTCAGACAGGGTGAGGTTCAGTTTATTGTTACTTAAATTAAAGGGGAGGGCAATTCCTGAAGGATACATATAAATTAAGTACAATGCAACATGGGCCATATTTATTCTTTTACCAATTGCTATGCAGCTCTAGCCACACAATTTTTTAAATAGACACCCCTTCTGCTTTATTTACTTATTTTAGTTCATTTTTATCAGTTTCTTTTTTTAATTAATTTTTATTGGAATATAGTTGCTTTATAATATTGTGTTAGTTTCTGCTGTACAGCAAAGTGAATCAGTTATATGTATACATATATCCCCTCTTTTTTGGATTTCCTTCCCATTTAGGTCACCACAGAGCATTGAGTAGAGTTCCATGTGCTATACAGTAGGTTCTCATTAGTTATTTATTTTATACATAGTAGTGTATACATGTCAATCCCAATGTCCCAGTTCATCCCACCTGTCCCTTACCCCCCTGGGGTCCATACATCCTCTATGTCTGTGACTCTATTTCTGCTCTGCAAATAAGTTCATCTGTATCATATTTCTAGATTTCACATATAAGTGATATTATACAATATTTATTTTTCTCTTTCTGTATTTTACTTTGTCTTATAAAATTCTTATGGAGCAGAATTAATTTCTTCCTTTCTTTTCTGTGATCCTAATTTCTTTACAACAGTATAACACTGCTTTAAATAATGCTTTTTTCTTTTTTTTCTTTTTTTGTAATATTGTATTCGTTCTCTATGGCTGCTGCAACAAAGTACTACAAACATGGTGACTAAAAACAATGGAAATGTATTCTCACACAGTTCTGAGGCAAAAAGTCTGAAATTAATAAGAGTAAGGCCGTATTCTCTCTGAAGTCCCCAGGACACAATCCTTCCTCACTCCTTCCTAATTTGAGGCGGCTGTGGGCAATCCTTGGCATTCCTTCCCTTCTGAAAGCATAACTCCAATGTCCTCTTCCATCCTATCATGGTATTTTCCCTGTGTATGTCTGTCTGTATCCAATTTTCCTCTTTTTATAAGGATGTCAGTCCTATTGGATTTAGGGTCCATTCTAATGACCTCATGTTAACTTGATTCCATCTTCAAAGACCTTATTTCCAAATAAGGTCACATTCGCAAATTCCAGATGCACATAACATTTTGGAGAACAGGATTCAACCCAACACAGGTATATTCTAATGTATCTCACTGTGCTTCTGGCCTTTTTTTTTTTTTTTAAGGATTTCAAGAAGGTTAACCTTTTCTTTTATTTTTATTTTTTGAAATATTTAATGCTTTTTATTTAAAAAATTTTTTTATATTGGAGTATAGTTGATTTACAATGTTGTGTTAGTTTCAGGTGTACAACAAAGTGATTTAGTTATACAAATTCATATATCTATCCTTTTTCAGATCCTTTTCCCACAAATGTTATTGCAGAGTATTGAGTATAGTTTCCTGTGCTGTGCAGTAGGTCCTTGTTATCTATTTTACATATAGTAGTGTGTATATGTTAATCCCAATGTCCTAGTTTATCCCTCCCCCTCCACCTTTCCCCTTTGGTAACCATCAGTTTGTTTTCTATGTCTGTGAGTCTCTTTCTGTTTTATAAATATGTTCATTTGTATCATTTTTTTCAGATTCCACATACAAGTGATATCATATGATATTTGTCTTTCTCTGACATTCTTCACTTAGTATGATAATCTCTAGGTCCACCCATGTTGCTGTGAATGGCATTATTTCATTCTTTTTTAATGGATGAGTAATATTCCATTGTATATATATATATACCACATCTTCTTTATCCATTCATCTATTGATTGACATTTAAGTTGCTTCCATGTCTTGGCTATTGTAAATAGTGCTGCAATGAACATTGGGTTGCAATTATCTTTTTGAATTAGAGCTTACTCCAGATATATGCCCAGGGGTAGGATTGCTGGAACAAATGGTAGCTTTTTTTATTACACAAACCTATGGAATAATAGAACTTATGTCATATTGCCACTAGGACTAAAGATTTGTTAAAACCTTTTTTTAAAATTAATTAAGCAAATATTTACTAGTGAATATGAACTATATATCTAGTACCTTTTTAGACAGAAGGATACAGCCATGAGGTGCCTGACCTCATGGGGTTTATATTTTAATGTGGGGGTGAGAGATACAGACAATAAACGAGTAAATAATTGAGTACTGTCATTTCATATTTGGAAGAAACTAAAGATAGGATGAAGGGAGATAAACTCACCAGGGGCAGTAGCACTGGGGAGATGACATTTGAGCAGAGACTTGAAAGATTGGAAACAACCAATTATATGAATTTTCAGGCAAATACTTTTGAGGGTGAAATCATAGCCGATTGAAAAACCTTGAGTTATGACATTCCCTTGGCATATTCAAGGGGTTTCAAATAGGTGAGTTGATGGGGAATGTAGTGAACAAAGGGGACATGTAGGCCACGAAGCACTCAGGGGTACAGGTGTCAGGTTTTGTAAGGTCTTCTAGGCTATGCCACGAGTTTAGATTTTACTGTAATTATAAGAGGAAGCCACTGGAGAATTATAAGTATGGAAAATGTATGATCTGATTTACACTTTCAAAAATATTATTCCACAGAGAGTGTTTGTGACCATTCTTCATGACTCATAGAGAGTTAGCACTCTCCCTATGTAAGTCAGGATGGCCTGGGTTATGTTGAAATAATAGTTATAAAGTCTGAAATTTCAGTGGTTTTATACAATAAAGATTTATTTCTCCCTCAAATAAAGTCATATAGATCAGGAGTCTCTCCTTCATCCTGTAGCTGCATGACTTAGAATGTGTACTCCCCAAGGATGCCACAACAAGAAAGAAAGACTGCAAGGTCATGTAAGATGTTTCTAAGGGCCAGACCTAAACATGGCTTATATTGCACCTGCCAATATCTTGTGGACATGAACTCAGTCGTATGGACCAAAAGCCCAACAAGAGACTTTAGGAAATTTTGTCTTCTTATGTGTCTGAGAAGGAAAACAAATGTTCCTACCAAATTCTTGAGCCATGATAACTCTGACTTGTTGCTTTTTAGAAGCATAAGAAGATGGTAGACATTCTCTCTTCTTCTTTAGGAATAATGAAGCAAGAACTCCAGGGTCTTGGCATCAACTAGCAAGCAGGAACTTCATTTATCTGACATAGTTCTAAACACCCACAGACCCACAGACCTAATTGATCTGGGCTCTTGATACAGTGATGATTGTTTGCTGGCCATTCTGGCTTAGATTTGGCTTTATTACCCCAAACTGGAGTCGCCTAGGTCAAAGAAACTTCTCCAGGACCAGAACTCAGAATGATATACATTTCACACAACTCAGAACCCACAGGATGAGGCACTTGGCATGGATGGAATAAGCTATGAGTAGCTGAATCTTTTCTCTGTTTAAGTGAGAAGACTGGTCTAGGGAGTACCACTGAGGGAAGTCATCACCCTAATTCTTCTATATAGTCAGCAAAATTGACTTCTCCACTAAATTTTCTCTACACCATTCCTTTTTCTCTGTGAGAATGGAAAACTTATTTCAGGAGCATAAAGGGAAAATTATAATTATTTGACTTATGAGGCACTTGCCTCTAAGCCATACGAATACTGGTGATATGGAGAGTCTTTATTAATTATTCCTTTTTTTGTCCAGTCATTGTGATAAATTCTTTAAAATATTTTTTTAACCCTCACCACAAATGTATGAAGCTGGAACCATTAAGTGTTGTTGAAACTGAGCAATAGAAAGAGTACATCCTCTTTCTGGTCATGCAGCTAATAAACAGTGAGCCAATTCAAACTCATGGATTTCTAACTCCTTATCCCATGCTCTTCATCACAAGAAAAGATTAATACTGATCCTCTGCTTATTTTGATTCATCAAAGTACAAATATTCAGGTTAAAAATTCCATGCTCACTTACTAATTTTTATGACAAGCAAATAGAATATGTATTAATCTTTTTTCACCATATAGATGTTAAACATAAATGTTCTCAAAAATTATAAGTGCTGTGAGATCATGAGGATATGCACATCTCCTCCAATAGCATCCCCTTCCCCAGACAGCCACTGCCCAGTTGTCAGCTCTCTGAGACCAAGTTTATTTGTATTTGAATCTCTCATATTGTTTTACAAATAGTATGCTTTCAACAAATATTTGTTAAATAAGTGAATTCATATTTCCATAGTACCTATGTGGTTGAAAATATATGGAAGAACACCAAGTATTAATATCTTTTGAAATTATAACATGATGTGTGTTTTACTTGTATTGAGAGCATTTTTTTTTTGTTTTTATTTTCTGGTTACATATACAATGCATGATCATTATGTTACCAAATTGGTCTACCAGAACCCCTTGTCTAGACCAAGGAGGTTCTTTTTCCAATCAGATTCGAGCATCCAATAAGGAAACTGATTATGGGACTGGAACAGCACAAGCTTAATTCAATGGCCAAAGAATGGAGAAGTGGGAACCTAGTTTACAAATCAACTTCTCAACCCAATTTGGGCAGAGACACCAAATAATTGGCAGGTTGAGGTAAAAGGGAGGGAATTGGAAAGAGTGGGAGGAATATTCATGACTTATCTGAGAACAGGGGTGTGACTTAGACCCAGAACCCTATGCAACTCTCCTTTTCAGTCCTTATATGGGCTTTTCCTGTTCTTGTCACGGCAATTGACAACTCTTATGGAACTGGTGGGTGGGTTATTTAGCTAATATATTACACTGAGTGTAAAATGAGGCTCAAGATCCACTGGAAGTCAAATCCTCTGCCATCTTGGGCCTAGCTGGTTCTAACTAGTTCTTATTTTTCTCTTTGTAGCTTCCTTCTGAAACTTACGTAAGAGAAATTGGTTTTCATTTGAGGGAGGGACAGGAGTATGATTCTGGGGCAGCAGCCTTGGTAACAATTATAGAAAAGATAGAAAATACTGGTATGTTTCATATAGAATATACATGTATATACATATAAAACGGGCTTATGCTGGTGCACTGTTTTTAATTTTTTAATTTTTCATTTGATTACATATCAGCTACTATCCAACTAAAAGAACTTTCTAAACAATGTTGAATATGGTATGGCTAATCTGTAAACTTTTCGTAGTCTAATTTTGCTGCAGTTTTCTGGTGAGGAACATGTGAAACTAGGTCTAAACCTACCTGAGAAATAGCTTAATAAGTTTTACTGTTGTGCCAGTAAAATATTCTTGCCTCAAAAATCAACAAGGCAGTTCAAAAGTGAGACTATTTTTCACATGTAATATGTACATAGTAGATTTATGCAAAAATTATGTTGGTAAATAGCCAAACAAAACAAGGTCCCTTCATTATGAATGCAGGCAAAACTAAGAAAAATGATTAAACAATCATTTAAAAACCCATAAACACAGTGCTCATGCACACACACACACACAGGGAACAGTCTCATTAACTTCAAACCGTAAGAAATTAATTACAGATTCACTGCTAATGAATACATCGGTTAAGTGCTGACACTCAACTGGTTTCAGTTCAGTGATCACAGAAACAAAGCAGTGCTCACAGATGGAGGGTAGGGGAAATGTCAGGGAGTGGAGGCCAGGAAGCAAAATTCCTTCCTAACTATGGGAAACAGTTCCAAAATATTCAGACAGAGAAAAAAGGGCTCCAAAATTCATCCCATTCTGAATAAGAACAGAGCTTCTCCATCACTATCACCTGCTGTCTCTACCTCTAGAGAAGCTGAAAGTTCTGACCGACCATAGAGGTGTGAGCAGAGGGCAGAGACAAGGCAGAAGGGCATTGGCAAAGAAAGAGATACCTACTCTCTAAAAAATAAATAGAAAGGAAAAGAAGAGAAAAGAAGACTGTGTCTAAAGAAAAGAGTCATAAGCCAGAATCAGATGGCTATCTATTCCAAGAATTCATGAGTTAAATCAGAGAGTGAGTCATGTAGTGATTGCAGAGAGGTTAAGAGGGTGACACTATGTGGGCTTTTCCATTTAAATATGCTGACGATTTGAAACACCCTCCTTGAAGATGCAGATCATGAGGACGCTTGCCTTTTACTATTCAGAGTTACAACATCTAACTCAGATGAAATCACAGCAGCAGGATCCACACGGCTTTATCTTCAGGATTCTTACCTCACTGAAAACAGAAGGAGCTATGTGTGGCTTCACATCCCCATTAGCAGGATGTAAAAGCAAGTGGTACCACCTGGAGTTATAAGATGGTGAATGTCACCTCATTCCTTGGGATGAACAAATTCCTCTCCTATTTCTATTCATGTCGAGAGTCACCAGTTCATTATTCATCACCTGTGATGTACGTATTATTCATGTTTAAATAGTTACAATTCATACTGGCAGTTCTTCCTCTTGAATCACTCTCCTATTCTTTCTCATCTGTGTTTAGATCTATTGAAGATGTCTTAATTTGTCTATGAGATGGGACAATCCTAAACATTTTGTGTCTTCGTGTATTACCTATCATCTTACTTAAAGTTATGCTAAGAAATTATTCTCCAGATGTTTTAACTTCTTTTGGAGTTAGGTCCCTTTTTTTAAACTTTTTTTTTTAACATCTTTATTGGAGTACAATTGCTTCACAATGGCATGTTAGCCTCTGCTCTATAACAAAGTGAATCAGCCATACATACACATACGTCCCCATATCTCCTCCCTCCTGTGTCCCCCTTCCTCCCACCCTCCCATCCCACCCCTCCAGGCAGTCACAAAGCCCTGAGCTGATCTGCTGCTGCTTCCCACTAGCTATCCATTCCATGCTTGGTAGTGTATATACATCCATGCCACCCCCTCACTTTGCCCCAGCTTACCCCTCCCCCACCCCATATCCTCAAGTCCACCCTCTAGTAGGTTGGCATCTTTATGCCCATCCTGCCCCTAGGTTCCTCATGACCATTTTTTTCTTTTATTAGATTCCATATATATGTGTCAGACTCTAGGTCTATCCACCTCATTACAAATAACTCAGTTTCGTTTCTTTTTATGGTTGAGTAATATTCCATTGTATATATGTGCCACATCTTCTTTATCCATTCATCTGTTGATGGACACTTCTCGAAAGAAGATATACAGATTGCCAACAAACACATGAAGGAACGCTCAACATCATTAATCATTAGAGAAATGCAAATCAAAACTACAATGAGATATCATCTCACACTGGTCAGAATGGCCATCATCAAAAAATCTACAAACAATAAATGCTGGAGAGGGTGTGGAGAAAAGGGAACCCTCTTGCACTGTTGGTGGGAATGTAAATTGATACAGCCACTATGGAGAACAGTATGGAGGTTCCTTAAAAAACTAAAAATAGAACTACCATACGACCCAGTAATCCCACTACTGGGCATATACCCTGAGAAAAACCATAAATCAAAATGAGTCATGTACCAAAATGTTCATTGCAGCTCTATTTACAATAGCCAGGACTTGGAAGAAACCTAAGTGTCCATCAACAGATGAATGGATAAAGAAGGAGTTAGGTCCCTTTAATATTCTTCTCCTTAGTTCTAGAACCAATTTCCAACAGCTTCTAACATCTCTAACTCTATACTGATAAAGATTTCCAGTGTAATATGGGTACTAATGAATTCATTTAGTTTCTGCTTATGATTTTTATCTTCCTGTCTGTCAGAACTGTACCAATCTTGAAAAACAAATCAGACAGTAGCTTTCAATTATAAATAACGTTAGGCAATAATAATAATTAGAGAATATAATTTATTATACAAATCTATCATTTTTGCCAGATTTGACATAAAAGCATGCTTAGCAAACCATAATTTAAATAATGTAAATGGACACTAAATAAGAAAGCATGACGAGTTCCATACTACCCTTTAGTGGGCAGTTCAAACCTTCTGTTTATTCTTCTGGCTGCAGAAAACAAATACAGCTCTAGCTAAGGCACTTCCCAAGTAAATCTTCCAGTCCATGAAAGAGTATAATTATACATAGATCACTATTGTACTAAATAGATGCACCTTTTACAAATTTCAATAACTAGTTCTGATTGGAAGGGTGTTTAATCATTACTTTGTAGAAATTGAGAAATTATAGTGTGATGGTGAAGGGTATGGCCTTTAAAGTTGAACTGCTTGCATTCACATCCCAAATTCTTCACTTGCCAATTAAGTAACCGGTGCCTTGGCTTCCTTTCATATAAAATGGGGAATAAAGTAGTTATTTGGGGAAAAAATATTTTCAGGACTAAGAGACATAATGACATGATTTGTATAAAGTTTTCAGAGCCTGTAACATGACAAGAACTCAAGGAATAAGGGCATTATTACTTGATAAATGACTTTAAAGCAAGGGAAAAAACCTGTCTTGAGAGGGAAGTGTGTGCAGGTAGGAAGGGGGTGTGGTCTAGGGAGGAGAATTGGATCTTATAGCCCCTAGGATAGGGATGTTGTTGTCTCCTTGTTATGCACAATTCACAGATTTTATCATCATGCTCTTTGTGCATATATTAGAGGGACCTGGAACTAAAAAGAACTCTTGAATTAAAGATAAGAAAATATCCATGTTGGGTTACTTTTCCAAGTCAAGATCTGTTTAGATGCCTTATCTAATCTAGGACCCTTTAAATCATCAAAGAAAGGAAGGTACCAAATAATATTTAATTCTTTGCTTTATTCTTCTTCATGTCTTTATTCTGTATTTTACAGATTTTTTAACACTTCTCATGGATAGCAAAATTCACCTATTTTCTCCTTTACCTCCAATGGGCCTACACTTTCCTGGTCTCCTCCCGCCACTTTGAGTGTTTCTTCTTCTTCTTTTTTTTTTTTTTTTTTGAAATATAGCTGATTTACAATGTTGTGTTAATTTCTTCCGTATAGCAAAGTGATTCAGTTATACATATATATACACATTATTTTCTGGATTCTTTTCCATTATGGTTTATCACAGGATATTGAATATAGGGTTTCTTCCATCTACTACATGGAGTCCTCTTCCACCTACTGCAGGTACTGTGCTTAATCCTTTTCTTTTTTTTTTAAATATATTTATTGGAGTATAATTGCTTTACAATGTTGTGTTAGTTTCTGCTGTATAACAAAGTGAGTCAGCTATATGTATACATACATCCCCATATCCCCTCCCTCTTGCGTCTCCCTCCCACGCTCCTTACCCCACCCCTCTAGGTGGTCACAAAGCACCAAGCTGATCTCCCTGTGCTATGCTGCTGCTTCCCACTAGCTATCTATTTTACATTTGTTAGTGTGTATATGTCAGTGCCATTCTCTCACTTCATCCCAGCTTACCCTTTCCCCTCCCCGTGTCCTCAAGTCCATTCCCTACGTCTGTGTCTTTATTCCTGTCCTGCCCCTAGGTTCATCAGAATCAATTGTTTTTAAGATTCCATATATATATGTCAGCATACGGTATTTTCTTTTCTCTTTCTGACTTACTTTACTCTGTATGACAGACCCTAGGTCCATCCACCTCACTACAAATAACTCAATTTCATTTCTTTTTATATCTGAGTAATATTCCATGTCATTTCTTCCTTATCCATTCATCTGCTGATGGAAACTTAGGTTGTTTCCATGTCCTGGCTATTGTAAATAGTGCTGTAATGAGCATTGTGGTACATGGCTCTTTTTGAATTATGGTTTTCTCAGGGTATATGCCCAGTAGTGGTAATCTTTTTCTTTTCTTTTTCAGTCATTTTTTTCCTGAGAAATATTTATCCTCTTAGCATCACCTACCACCTAAAATTCAGATTCCCCAATATTACTTATCAAACTGCCTTCTTAACACCCTCTGGATGCCTCACCAAGAGTTCAAAATCAAGATGGCTAAAATGAAATTGTATTTTCACATCTCAAAACTGTTTCTTCTCCTAAATTCCCTCTCTGAGGGATAGCCTGCCATCTATTCATTAGCCCAAGCAAGAAACCTGGTAGTCATCCTTCTTTCCTATCACTCCCTAACCCCAGCCACCTCACTGTCAATCAAGTTCTAAGAGTAACGTCTTAACTCTCTCCCAGCCTTTCAATCTTCAGTTTTTGTAATTCAAGTTTTCATCATTTCTTCTCCATATCACTAACTACATTAACATAATGATCATCTCCAGCATGTTTCCCATTCTGTAGTCTGAGAGATGGCTTCCTTATTGCTTAAAATCTGTTTATTCATGCATTCAATTAACACGTATTTATTGAGCATCTGCTATGTGCCAGGCCCTGCTCCAGGGCCCAGGACACTACGGTGACCGTGCCCTTTAAATATATAGACACATATGAGCACACACATATGTATGTGTGCATGTATGTGTGTGTATTTATACATAGACAAAGATATATCTATATCTACGATGATATATCTAGATCTATGACATACAGGTAATCTGGATTTTTGAAGGCTCACTTTACACCATTTGGCTTTTATGAAAGACCTACCTTAGTACCTCTTTTTGCTAACTGAAAGAAATCAGAATTGGATATTCGCTTTTACCAAAAAAAAGGTGAAAATCAAGAATACCGTTCCGTGTTTGCTTCACAAGGAGTCGTGATAGAGGCAGCTAGCTCCCCTTGGCAGCAAGAATGACACCACCAAACTTCTTTCCCAGGAACTACACCCAGCATCTCAGCACCAAGTTACCAAAGCTTTGAACGGTGTTTGTGAGCATCTGCGCTTATCTCGATTGATTTTGTGCACGTGTCAGCAAAATGTGTCCTAAGGTAATTGCCTCTTAGCTTTACACTATTTAGGCTTAGGAAAGGTTTCATAGAAGCATTCTACTTTTGGATAATGAGGGAAACCTGTATCTACAGATGTATCCATCTTATGACAAAGATATATATCTATGTATGTATTATATATACATGGCCAGATATATACATATATCATAGACTGCTAAAGATTTCAATTCCAATTTGGGAAGGTATTAAAAGTATTCTCCTCTTATTTGCATATTTATTCACTCATCCATTCAGCACCTATTCTTTTGTGTCTCTTCAATGCCTTCCTGATAAAGTTCAAGCTCATTAGTATTGCCTACAAGTAAGTGTCTTCCTGATCTTATCTCTTCCTCTCTCTGTAGCTATATTTTCTGGTACTCATTCATACATCTTCTATATTCCAATCACAAGTTTTGCATGCACTATGATCTTGTCTCCAGCCTGAAATTTGGCATTTCTCTCCCTTCTACCAGGAATATCCTTTCCTTCCTTATTCAGGGAAATAAATTCACTTATTCAGAGTAACTTGTCTTGACCCACCTGAACTTTCAGACTCTTAGAGACCCCTCATTGTACATAAATCTATCCCACCAGCTATCCAATTGTATGATAATTGTTTATTTTCTGATCTCCACTGTGAACTCTCTAACACATCACCATCGTAGTCACTTTCTTACATAAGAGCTGGCACATAGTAGCAATTCATAAATGACTTTTGAATGAATAAATGGCAGAATGAATGAGTAAATTATACAACAAGCACTTGGGTCACATGCTGCGGAAATATTCAGGGCTCTGTTGAACAAAATACTTTTATTTCTTCCTTTCTTCTAGAGAGTTCTGGAATGGTAGCTTGAAGAGACTATTAAAGTTTTCCTAAACTGAGGTTCAATTTACCAGCAAAGCCAACTAAATTCCAACCAAATTCCTATCTTTAGAGGTATCTAAAGATCTACTTGACAACAAAAAATACCAAAATCAGTAGTAGATAATCAAATTCTTTTTTTCTTAGACCTTACGAGAATGACTTTTTGTTGGAAATGATGAGACCCACACCTTTTGAAATCTTTTCAGTCTACTCCAAGGGCAGCATACATCAAGATATTCGTTGTTGAAATTCACCTTTACTTCATCCACCTGCATGAAACTTGGCAGTTCTGAGAAACAATAAAATCTCTTTATGCCTACTTTCTCTCATTTATTTCTTAAAAAAGGGAGGATCTTGAAAGCACCAGACACTGAAAATAGGTGTAGCTGTTGAGACTAATCTCCTCTGTCCATTCAACGTGAAAACAGTGAATGATACAATCAGCCTGCATGTGATGTAACAGTAACCCCTGCCTGGTTTGTGTGTTGGAGCCTCAGGTCACACCAACTTCAGCTTTGAAAACTTCCCAAGACTCTTTCTATAAATAGAATGCAACCAGCTTGCTTTCCTTGACTCTTTTCCCAAAAATCTGACTTAAAAAAATTAGGATTCTTCAAATAAAGGGTCATTTAACATCACCAGATTCTAAAAGGCTGAGTCTATTGCAAATTACACATAATGCCCAGCAGAGTGAGTGTGCTTGAAAAAGTGCTTTGTCGTGAGTCAATAAATATATGAATCCTAGAATAAAAATTATTACCTCATGCAAGAAATGGAAGATTTTCTGTATGAATTCTTATATAATTTTATGTATAAGATATTATATATGTATCTATTTAAAGCCAGGTGACCAAATAGCATAAATAATGTATGGATTAAAATTCAATTTGACTTTAAACAATTATATAATGTTCTGAAATCTTTTAAAGCTATAATGAAGTTAAATTTCCATCAGTAAGGCTATTCTACAATACTGCATTGTTCAGTAATTGTTGCTTGAAGGTTGAGTATGAAGTAATGGATTCTATGGCACTTACATAATATTTTATATTTGCAAAGTACTTTGCAATTGTGTGCCAGTTGAATGTTAACAGGCTTTATATCCATTATGAATGAGAATAAGAAATTCCTATATGCAGAAGGACAGATTATTGGAACTTTTTAAAATGAGACCAGAAAACTTTTCTTTTTTTTTCACTCCCTTCCTGCTTTTTTTTCTACTTTCTGGGATTACTGTATCATCCATGAATTATTATCTTTATGTTATGTGACTTTTTAATCAATTATATTATGGATTTTAGTCATAATTTCTATAGTTGTTTGGGTTCCTTCTAATTTTAAATTTAATTAATATTCACTGGCATTCCTTTCATAGAACATTTCTCCATTGTTTTTGAATTTTATTTTATTTATTTATTTATATAGCAGGTTCTTATTAGTTACATATGTCCTGTAAATTATTGACCTGTCTACATCTTCCATTTTATGAAGAGTCTTTGAAGTTTAAAGTTTAAAATACAACTAGTCATTCCTCAATGTTCATTCAGATCTTGGAACAGAAACTGCACAGATTCCAACAGCCACATATTTCTCTCTAATCAATATTCATCCCAAGTTGGCAATCTACTCTGTATTTTAGTGCATTTTAACACTAATGTTTCTTTTCTTCAACTCTCTGTACCTTAGAAACCCTTCATCAGTCACAACATAACAATTTCTCCTGTTTTATTGATCTTTGTATTTTTTATGTCAAAGTCTTTCAGACTCTTGCTTATTATTTAAATCTGTTCATCCTTCAATATTCAATATTTAAAAAAATATATATTATCTCTTCTCCCTTCCTATCATGTCAGACTTATAAATATGGGGTCTTTTTACAAATAATATTATTTATTCTTATTAGAGATGATGTTCATTAAAATCTTATATTAGAAAGATTTTTTTTTGTTTGGTTTAGGTTTGTTTTAAATAAAATTGGGTGAACTGAAATAGGATGTGACAAATTTACCAAGTGGAAAAACTCATTAAGAACCCACACAAATAACACCTTGAAAATTCCTAACGCACAGTAGTTATTTGTTGAGAAATAATTGTAAATAGACTCTATGCTGAGCAACTATACTCCAATTAAAACTAATTTTAAAAAAATCTATGCTGATATCTGCTTAAAAGGTAGTGATTATAAAAGGCACATACAGTTTAATTATATAGTAATGAGCCTGATTCTTTAATCAAACAAACCAGAACGTTCACATCCCTGACCGGACTCAGGAAGATAGAGTAGAAGGCACTGGGATAGTTCAAGAGACATCTCATAAGGACCAGAAATCGCGGGGGGTGGGTGGGGTGGTGATGGGAATGAGAAAGTAAGGAGGGTAAGGTAAGGGGGAGGTTGCTGTAGAACCATCACAGTGAGGCAACACACAGCATAGAGGTATCAGGGGTGAGGGAGAAAGCATTGCAGGAAAATCAGGTGACAGACCAAAGATGTGAGTTCAATTTGAGACATTTTAGAATTAGGCAGAGATGTCTGAAGGGTATATGGAAGAATAGAACTGGACTCTGGGAGAGGGAAGGGGAGGTATGGGCGGGGTGGAGGCGTAATGGACTTAACCAGTCATCTGAACAGTTATTTCTGCGGGTGGATTTTAAAAAGAAATTTGGGTTTGCGAACTCAGGATGTAAGTTCTGCATATTTCTCTTGGATGCTTTGATGAGCTTAGGTAAACATATCATATCAACTGTATTATACAAGATTGTATGCAAGCAGAGAAAGATTTAAAGAAATAAAATCATCCAAGTACAATAGAGCTGTTTTCATTAATCCTTAACTGTCATCACCTATTATATATCTAACTTTAGCTTTTCCACACAAAATGCCTCAAATACAATCATTTTTAGGTGTCAAAGGCCTTTTCCTCAGGGGAAAAATTAGGGGTGAGGTTAGCCTCAGAGTCCAGAGTGTCCTGGCTCTGGAAGAGTGAGTTTTTAAAGTTCTTTTTTTCTCATTAACCCCTATCAATAAGGTCTTCCTAACTACCCACCTAAACCCACTTTAGAAGAAGCATTTTTTTTTTTTAATTATTAGTATTCTCTTTGCTCTAAGGGTTCTGTCTTGGGCTTGCTTCTGATCTTAGAGTTTCTTGCTTTTTTTTAGACCTGGGGTGAAGAAGAATTACAAAAACTAAAATTTAAAACTCAATACATGTGCTACATTTTTGTAACCATGAGACTGTTACAGATCATGGTTCTTGGCCTGCCCCAATCAATAGAAATTGACTAGAGGCCAGACAAGAAATTCAGGTAGAGGGGAGCAAGGACAAATAACAGGTTCCCTTGTTTGCTCGCTCCCTGAGGGAGGGCAAGCTTGTTCCTTATATGGGGTGAGGGTAGGGGTGTGTCCAGGGATTGGGCTGAAGGGATGGCTTAGGTGTTTTGCCCACCCATTAGGTGGTGTTGGGTGCAGGGATCATGCACAGTACCCTGCTTTTGCTCCTGACCCCTTGCTTTTGCTCCAGGCTCTTCAAAAGCGGCAGTTGGGTTTCCGGTCTCTGTGTATCTTTTGTCCAGAATTTGTCCCAGCTGCGCATGCACGTAGTTATTTTTACTCCCATACAGTTTCTTTGTGTTTTATTGCTTGAGGAGAGGTATGTCCAGGTGCAAGCACTGCAGCACTGCAGCAAAGGGCCCCAGGTCCCAGCAAAGTGTCCCAGGTCCCAGCCTGTCTCAAGACCATAAAACTCTTCCTAATTAGACAAAATCATTGTCTCTTTCCTACCTCAGCTTTGTAGCCATATCTGACACATAACTAATTCCAGGTGTGAAATAGCTTTCTGAAATTTTCATATTTATCATTTTTCCTAAAGTATTTTACAATTTTAAAGTACATTTAAACAGAGCCTTAAGTTTTAAATTTAAAATATAAAAACCAAGATGAAAAGAAGTTTAACACAGGCAATAAATAGGGTGTGTTCAATGTACCATACATATTTTTCTAAGTAAAATACTTAGAAATGAGAAGTTTCAAAATAAATAATTTGGTTCTTTTCTGTTAGCAAGACAAGTAAAAGAGGTTTTCATTTAATTTGTAAGGATGAACCCTAATGAGGAACACTGGTCTTTAGTTAAAGATCCAGAAAAAAAAAAAATAGTTACTGACACACTTGGGACAGCCTGACAATTAAGAAAAGAATAAATTCACAGCAAATTTAAAAATTACTTAAAATTAGGTAGAATTGTATTTGAACATTAAAGACGTCCATAGAGGCTATATTCCAAGTCCTTATAAACAGCCAAATATACATGCATTTCTCCCTATAAGGTAACTAGTCTCTCTTTTAATATATTTAGAAAGAAAGTTTATTGGCATATTTATTAGCAGACTTGTGAATATATTTGTCTCACCACTTGGAAGATGTTGCTTCCAACATAAATGAATGTTTCCTATTTTTCTAGGATGTGCTAAGTTTCAGTATTTGTTTTATAGTTTGCATTCTAGGTGTGTTCTATGTTCCATATATGATCTTTGGAGTCAAGATGAAAATGTAACACTTGACGGGTAAGCAAGAAATTTTGTATATCATGCAAGCTATTTATGTAATTCACTGAGACTAAAACAGATATAATACATTGCCAACTGAAATCTTTACATAAGAGAGAAAATATGTGCAATGTGTAAGATAGTGCTTGAAAGCTGTTAAATTTGACAGATTTCCATGACTTCACCAATCAATTGAGGATTCTCTGGTGCAAGAGTTTTCAGTTTTACAGTTTCTCAGTGATTACGCAGAAATACATAAGGCTTAATATCTTTTTTTCTCTTATAGTTCTCTCATTAAACCAGTCTAAGGCAATACATATTTGAGGCAAACATTTTTTTCCACAGTGAATGCGTGAGAGCAGCAACACAGTAATGTTTTCCTTTTTATTTCAAGATTCTACTTAATATCTCAAGCATTCATATGCAAAAATCTGTGAGCCAAAGCAAGTGGGTAATTTAATAGGGGTGTTTACCAAAGATTCTGCTGGAGAACAGAAACCTGTAGACTGAACCTAGCAACCTCTCCCACCAAGGAGAAGTGCTCCCACAGATGGTGAAGGAACCTCACCTGGGACAGTTCTCCAGTAACAGTTTTCCCACTTTATCCAGTTCTTTACTCAAATGGTTAACTTAAAGGAAAAGCAGTCAGTGTTGGAGCAGAAGGCCTGGCTAGGGATGTGAGGACTGAGTAGAATGGCCCGTGGCAAACAACTGTTTCATCCGTGAAATGGAGCCTATAAATAGCCGGAAATATCAAGGCCAACCCATTTCATTTGGCCATGTTTTCCTTAGCCGCTGCTGTCAATTACAATCCTTTTCTCTGTCTGCTGTTAGGCTCCAGTGGGATGGACTGGGTGGCATACAGATAGGGTTGCCAGGCTTAGCAAATAAAAGCACAGGGTTTCTCAGTTAAATTTGAATTACAGATAAACAATGTATGTATTTTTCAATGGATTTTTTTAAAAAGTAAATAAACAACGAATACAATTATTTGTTGTGTATCCGAAATACAAATTTAATCATCCATTCTGCATTTGATCAGGCAACTTTAGATCTGGGAAGAAAACATGGAAGAAGATAAGCATGTGAAAAAGAAGGGACGAGGGGATGCAGGATAGCCCAGGTCATACCAGAGCAGCCTCTCATTAATCCCAGTTCTCAGGGGTCCTTTCTCTCCACCTCTACCTGAGGCCCATGCTGAATGTTCCTCATGAGTTGTCTTCTACTCTCTTAGAAATTTGAAAGCCTGCTTTGAGATAAGAGCTACAAATATATTTTACTAATTTGTTTTCCAAACTACTTCTTTGTGAGCTTCTGCCTTGTTAGAACCTCCTCCTGAGACCACACACAGTCTGAATTCTGTATTTGACTCTTGGAAATATACAGTTTGTCTCCTGAAAACCTAGAAATAATTGGGGCCAATGAGAAAGGAAGCCTCCAAAGCTTGAGATCCATGCTCTTACATCTGCCGAATCCTTTTATAAAAAATCTCGAGGGAATTTTAACTTTCCTCCTAAACCAACACCTCAGTTCAACTTTTCACCTAAAACTTGTTTGTCACCATCACGTATAGCAAACATATTTGGGATAACTCACTCAAGGCAGATGCTATGTACAAGGCAGAATCTTGTGATTCTATGACATTCTTAAACTCATGGAGGGCAGCCAAAGTTTATCAACCTGGAGAGCTTCAGCCATCATGGCTGATAAGATGATGGTGCTGTAAAGAAAAAAAAAAAAAGTCGCCTGCCATTCCAGTTCTACAAGAATCAAGCCATGAGCTACTGCAGTGCACCCTGAGGGGAATTTAGGATGGAGAAAAATAGGAAGCATTCTGTGTTTTGGATACACTTGCCCCTAGGTAGTTAAGATGCATATCTAAGGAAAAATTTCAATGACCGCAGGATTTGCATCTTCCTATACAAAGAAAAGCACTAAATTCATTAACTTGAGATATCTATTCTTTACAATTAGCAACAATCTTTGGATGTTCAACTACATGTTTTTCCCTAGCCAAAAAAATATATATATATATATCTTTGTTCCTTCCTTACCTCTTCAAAGCAGTTTCTCGGAGCTATCTGTTTCCCAGGCTATAGTCCTGGGTAAGTTCCCCAAATAAAACTTAACTCACAACTTTTACATGTGCATTTTTCTTTCAGCCAATAGTGCACTCAGGAATTTCAATCCAATGAGTAACCTAAGTTTGATTTGTACTATGTTCTCCATGTGTCTGTTTTACTGTCTATCATTACTGTGCGGAGTGCAGTGCAATACCCAGGAGTATCTGAGGTGGAATCCACGGCCATGTTGGATCTGGTTGAACTCTTGGAAGACAGAGGGTTAAGGAGAAGCACTTTATCATTCCTTCAATGAACTCATGCTTTGGCTCTCCCCCATGCATATAGAATGCAGCTCACACAGAGAATGAGCGCATGATGCTGTGATCTCATCCTGTAGTGGGACATTATTTTGTTGGCTCCCACACTTGAAGCAATTTGAATTTCTCAGCAGCCATACATCACCCATTTTGACAGAATTTGCAGGTTTGTTCTTTATTCCAGGCCTAATGGAAGAAATGAAACTTGATAAGTCCCAGAGTTGGACAACCTTCAGAATGCTGAGACAGATCAAATGAAAGAAGAAAGTCCTTGCTTGTGTTCTCCAAAACTCAGCCCTCCCAGAGCCTGTGGCGTGGTCCTGTTGTTTCAGTGAATAGCCAAAGAACGTTATGAACCAGAAGTGGTCTCTTTAAAGACAAAAGCTTCCGAGATTCCAGAATCTTTGGTTCAGCCTTCTTGATCCTCCAGCCAAAGACGGAATTTAAAGTATGAACAATAGCTGACCCTCACCATCTAGCAAAATGACTTGCACATGCAAAGTAAATTCTTAATAAAATTGGTTCATGCCTGATTATCTCCAAGAGAAAAGACACATCATAAAACCAGTTCAAATTGTTAGGGTTAGGTTTTTTTGTTTGGGGTTTTGCTTTTTATTCATTTATTTTAAAAGTCATCTCAATTTCCTTTGATTAAGATTGATTTTAAGATTCATAGCCCTAAATCTAGTCCTATTGTACTCGTTTGTTTAGAATGACATTGAATAACAGTTTTCAATGAATGAAACTTCATATGTGTCTGTTAGATGTGGTACATTTTTTTCTAAGCCTGTCTGAAATATACAAATTTCTTATATACAAATTTTAAGTATATTCTATTTCTTAACAGGCCATAAATAGGACAAAAACATCTCTTATATTTGTTTTATGCATTATAGGTTTGACATTGCTTCTGATAATGATCAGTATGTAAAAATAGATAAAAACCTTTGACTTAGATAAAACAACTTTTTTAGAAGCTGAAAGTAGAGTTAGATTTTTAGATCAGATCCTATCTGTTGCTTCCTCAAATAAAAATCGTATTCAGTAGGAAATCTAATAAATATCTGAATGATGAAACATCATTGTGAAAACATTGTTTCTCATAACTGAACTTTCTTTACTTATTAGTTAAGCTCAGCAAGGCTGGAGGGCAGGACTGGTGTGGAATTGATGTGTCGATGTATTATGAAACATTACAGCTGAGCTCTACAGTCCCTGGGCTGAGGTCAAGTGAAGGTGAAAGAGATGACTTCATTCAAGCTCCTGCCAGGAGCTTGATATCCGATGTCGACTGCTGACAACAAGCCAAGTGAATTCACTGACATTTGGACACTGTACCATGAGTTTGGTGCTTCATGTGACTGCATAATTGGTGTATATACCCAAGATTAAACTACTTATGAAAGCTGAGGAATTGTCAGAGGGATTCAAATTTTACTACAAAGGAAAAGAGGTGCTTAGGTGTATTCACAGACAACCCTATGAGTACTAACAAATATAATGGACCCATGCACTTCCTGTCAGGATAAAGTTTAGAGCTAAACTTCTTTCAGAAAAAATGATCAGTTCTGTCCACATAATTCGCTTGTTTATTTGCATGTTGCCCATTCCCCCCCACACTTGAATAAAAGGTCCATGAGCATGGGAATTGTTGTTTTGTTCACTGCTGTGTGTATTCCCCACACATAGAGGAGTCCCAGGCCAATAAGGGGCACTTGATAAATATTTATTAAATGAATAACAAGTGATGAAAATAAGAAACACTAAACTCAGGTTACTGGGTACCACTGGGTAGAGGAAGGATAGGAGTAAACTGTGAAGGATTACAGAGCGGTATCACCTGTATCTGGAATATCACCCTCAGAAAAGATCTGATACAAATATGCCAAAATGTTGAGCTCTAAAAAAACAAACAAAAAAACCCAAAAACCAAAACAAAACAAAAAAACAGAAAAACTGTGTTTAACTGTGTTCAGTCACAGTTAAACAGTTGCAGGGTATGATATAATAAATATTTTTCACAACTTGTTAGAGCACATACCATGCAATTAAAAATTATAAATGGCTTTGATTCACATAGAGAAAAATATAAAATTGTTTTCCTTCTTGCCTTGTCCTTTAAGGTTAGTTTTTTTTTTAAGTGAATTCTTTCTTATAAACTATGTCTATGTCTCAGTTTAATCAGAAATGGTCAGGAGAATCACTTTTTATAGTTGTTGCTCTTTATATCATATCTTTCAGATTGAAAACTATAATTGACAGTTTCAGATTATACAATACAGTTAGTCAAAGGTTTAATATTTAGTGGTATATTTGTCTAATTTAAGTTATTCAAGCCCATCCTGATTTTAGAGAGAGCCCAAATTATTTAGATGAAAACACTTTATTGATTAAATTTATCAAATAATTCTAATTCTCTATATTATTTAGCTTCTTTCATAGACAAAGTACTTTGCAGACTATTGAAAGCATCCTGACACATATTATATTCTAGATTTTATTCATTGAAAAAAATTTATTTGTTGTCTCTTGGACTATAAATTAAAATTTCAAAAGTTCAACAAACTTCCATTGATTTTCTGAATAGATAAATAGCAATGCCAAACAAATGGTAAGCAGACAAACTATCAACCCTTAATCTCACATGTTGACCCTTACCCCTTTAGAGATAAATTATTTCATTGGCAACTATTTAGCAATTGGGGATATATTTTTGTTCTCTATCCTGGACTCCACATGCTTCAAGCTTCCAGTGAATCCATGGTCTCTGCGAGAAGTTGTATAACAGAGCAATGAGTACCCAAAAGCATTCTTTTTTTTAAAATTTTTATTTTATATTGGAGTATAGTTGATTTACAATGTTGTGTTAGTTTCAGGTGTGCATCAAAGTGATTTAGTTATACATAAACATATATCTATTCTTTTTCAGATTCTTTTTCAGATTCTTTTCCCATGTAGGTTATTACAGAGTATTGAGTAGAGTTCTTGAAGAGATTTCACAGCATCAGAGTCCAGAACATTTTACAACCCATTTCTAAAAATGTTCCCCTAAACTTCCCCTACACCATAAACAAGGGTCTGCTGGTCTCCTCTCCATTCACTTATTCATTCATTTATTCACAGATAATTATATGGACATTGTCCTTGGACAGAAGCATTCTTCTCTCTACATAAAGTCATACGGCAAGTCTAAACATGACACTTTGGAGCTTTGGGGGTTCTGTTTTCCTCCAGTGGGATAAGTGTGGAGGAAGAGAGCCCAAAATAATCATGCAGAGAAAGAGTATCAAGAGTCATAGAAGGCTGTCCAACTCAGATTTTATTTGAAATATCTAGGGAATTTGTGGAAGATCCTATCTAAGGCTTTTCTTGAATGTTTTTGGATAAAACTATTCTTCCCCAAACAGGCTTGGCGTACTTTCTTACTTCGTGCCTTTGTTCCTAATGGACCCTCTGTCTAGAATGTGTTTGCGTCCTCTGCCATATGGAATACAGTCCCCCATCCTCCAAGGCTCAGTGCAAATGGAACCAAATCCTCTCTCCAAAGCTTTCTCGAATTCTTCCCATAGGAGTCATTTCTCCCTCCTCTGAATTTCCTCAGCATCCTTATTTGGAGATCTAAAGATCTTTAAATATTTTCAACATATTTAACAGCTATCTATGTACTTTAGACAGTAAACTTTTGGGAAGTTGTAGGTGCTATTTATCTTTATATCCTCCATCTTAACCATACGAATGTTTTGCATGCAATAGGCTGTCAATATATGCATGGTGAATAATAACTGAATAGTATTGCTCTCTTTTCTAAGGAAGGGATAGCTCAAAAATTACACAGTTTGGCAGCGTATCTTTTTCCATTTCTAGCCAGTCTGTCTCCTTTATAAAATAAAAGTCTGGAGATTCAGCCTATCTAAAACTAAAAAAAAAAAAGAAAAAAACTGAGAAAAAAAAAATCTCCTGATAATGGCAGCTATAAACTAGCTGTTATACATTTTAAGCTCCAGGAATTCAGCATAATCCAACTTCACAGGAATCTCAGAGCTGTTGAATGTTTGATTCCACACTAAAATTCTGAACATCAGCGTTAAGAGGCGATTACTTAACTGATCATTCAGGTTCCTACTTCCCTCCATATTCTGCTTAAGTCTTAGTTAAAAAATGGCAACAGAAAAGCTGAAACTAAAGCTCTAGCCAAAAATAATATAGGGAAGAAGGGGTTGAAAAATGAGATTCTCACTTGCAATTATTTGTGTCTTTCAATTATAAGTTAAATTAAAATGACAGATATCTGAATCAGATCTTTCCCTTAAGTAATCTGAATTTATCTAAACTTTATTATTTTGTTTGTTTTTCTGGTCATCCTTATCTAAACCTGATGTAGTTTAGCTTTCTGATATATTTCACTAGCCATTACATATTTTGCTAGATAATTTTTCTTTAGAGAAAGTTCCTTTTTTCTCATGGGTTAATAGTCATGTCCAGGTCACATAGTGAGTTAATATTAAAGCTCAGCTTTGGAATCCAGGTTTTCTGTTTCCTAATTCAGAGCTTTGACATAAGTGTTAAAAATCCAGATGCCAGGGCTTTCCTGGTGGCGCAGTGGTTGAGAGTCCGCCTGCCGATGCAGGGGACACGGGTTCGTGCCCCAGTCCGGGAAGATCCCACATGCCGCGGAGCGGCTGAGCCCGTGAGCCATGGCCGCTGAGCCTGCGCGTCCGGAACCTGTGCTCTTCAACGGGAGAGACCACAACAGTGAGAGGCCCGCGTGCCACAAAAAAAAAAAAAAAAATCCAGATGCCATTAAATATCAAGCTCCCTTTGAACACATAAAACCTGATTTCATTAACAAATAATTCAACCTAAATGGGATTTTTCCAGGAAACATCTATTACACAAAGCAAGAGATGGAGTAATAAGACAAATGTAATAAAATTTAAAATAAAAAGTAAGGAAAACTATTTGGCAGTTCATCAAAAAGTTAAAAATAGAGTTACCATATGACAATTCTACTTCTAGCTATACACTTAAGAGAGAAGAAAACAAACAAACATATATCCACACAAAAATTTGCACACAAATGTTCATTGCAGCATTATTCAAATAGCCAAAAAAGTGGAAATAACTCAAATGTTCTTCAATTGATGGATACATAGAATGTGATATATCCATACAACTGGATACTATTCAGCTATAAAAAGGAATGAAGTGTTGATACCTGCCCCAGCATGGATGAATCTTGAAAACATTATATCAAGAAAGAAGTCAGTCACAAAAGATCAATATTTTATGGTTCCAATTATATGAAGTGTCCAGAATGGGTAAACCTATAGATTCAGAAAGCAGTTAGTGCTTGTGTGTGGCTTGTAGGGGTGGGAGAAACAAGCTCCAGGGAAATGTGGAGTGACTGCTAATAGGGATGCACTTCTTTGGGGCATATCAAAAATGTTCCAAAATTGATTGTGGTGATGGTTGTTGAACTCTATGAATATACTAAAAGCCATTAACTCACACGCTTTAAATGGGTGAATTGTATGGTATGTAAATTATATATAAATAAAGCTTTGTTTTATATATATGTATTTTTAAAGAAACCTTAGGGGCTTAAAATCCAATTTATCCATTTATCACTTACTGTTTTTTCATTCATGTATATTATATTCGCTTCCCCAGAGTAGCCTTCCCTGACATTGTTACCTTCCTACCTCCATCTCCATCTTTAGGCTGACAATATCTTCATAGCACCCTGTTTCTCTTCAGAGCACAATTTACATTAGTAATCATCCTGCAGTCTTTATGACAAAGGCATCACGTCTGTTCTGGTCATAGACGGATTTCAAGAAGACCATCATGTTACATGCAAAATTTCTCTGTGTCCACATACATTTTCTGGGAGACTATATATAGTTGTTACCATATTTTAAAGTAGTCCATGAGCCTCCAAATGACCACTATTTGACCACTTTGATCAAAAAGCCCACAAATGCTAGTGAAATTCAAAACAGGAACTGTTTCTCTTCACTGTCCCCATCTAATCCAATATCAATCCCTATTGGTAATAACCCATAAGTATAAACTGAATGTGCCCTCATGTCTCTATTTCCATTTCTATTGCTTTGGTTCAGGCATTTGTAATATCCTGCCTGGACCAATATAATCGCAGCCAAACTACTCTTTGCACCACCAGCAGAGAGGTGCTTACAATCTTCCTCAGAGAATTAGTCATTCGCAAATGCTATGCAAACAAACAACCCTGGGGAGATTATCGTATGCATATCTACAATTATTATTGTGTTACTTTCTTCCTTTTCAGTTAGTACATGCAAAAGAAACAATCAGATTCCTATGATCAAAGGCCATGATTAATCATGTCTATACCCATGTCTGCAACATTTTAGAGTTGAATAGTTATTTGTTTAACTGAATGAATCTATAACCCTAAAATGTCAAATATGTGCTTTGCATATGGGAGAAGTTTAATAATGTTGAACCAATGAATAATATTTCTCTATGCTATGTATTCAGGTATATGCATATTCTATGTGTTCATTATTTAGGCTTTCTTCAAAGATCTCCAACGGGGAAAAAAGGCAAAAGCCTTGAAAACAGCAGGAGTTTACTTATACACATGTTGCTTTAAGAAACCAATGTGTCTTAAAACCAAAGCCAAGCCCCTTAGCAGAATACAACCCCAGTATACACACAGTGCAGAGTGGATGAAATTTAATGTAGTCCTGGAAGTAGCTACCCTGAAATTGCCATCTTGTTACAAGGAGATTTCTAGATTATTTTAATATTTTATGAATTTTGAAAGCTGGATTCTTCCACTGTGTAGAATTAGCCCATTGAGTTTATTCCATTTTGCTCTTTCTTGAAAATCTTTAATATATATTTAGTTATGATCTAATAAAGACCTTGTATAACAGAACCATGGAAGCTCAAGTAGCTGCTCTATTGTGGCGCCATAATCATCATGAAGGGCTTATTTTGTTTTTGCTTCCGGTTTCACTTTGGCTGATTACCAGAGGTGTTTAGCTCAGATAGCTAGATTCATTGTGCATCCTATGGTAGACAACACCTTTTCAAATGAGGAGGTAAATGCTTAGATTTGAAAAAGTCCAACATATTATTACAACAAAAGTATGGGAATAAAAAGGCATTTAACATCTTTAAAGAGCAAACGAGTGTTAGATGATCAGTGTCCAATCACCTTGCATTATATTAGACACAATAAGCCATGGCTCAGCTCCAACTTTCCAAACCACATTTTGCAAAATGAATCCCAAGCCATTCATCATTCTTGGAAATGTGTTCATCGTGTTTTCCAGGTGGCATTTTCCTTCCTGACACCCTGAACTTCCCATTCAGCCATTAACTACCTATTGGCTTTGAGCAAATCTTTGAGGCTTGATTATACCATCTGTAAAGAGTTTAATGTCGTTAAATTGTGGGGACAGAAGTAAATCAAGTATTGAGGCTCTTTCAGTTTCCAAGGTCTAGTAATCCAGAATTTACTCAGCATTCTCAGGCTTAGTACAATAAAGTTAATTTTACTAAGATACAAATAAATTGGAAAAATCAATCGAAGGCACTGGTGACCATTTGGAACTGAACATCTTCAAACCAGAGATCTAAAGTCTGTCCCTTTCCCTCAAATCCAACTGCCATTACTTTAGTTGTCTTAAAGTTGCTGGGGGAAAAATATCAGTAAACTTTTTTTTTTCACACACACACACTGTATTTTACTTTTATAAGAGATAAATAAACTTCTGATTGATATGCCCAAAAAAGATCACCTAGCTTCTCAGCTTGTCCCTGGTAATCACTTGTATATATTTCACTCACCTGCCATTTCTTACCTTCAATACTCCCCCAGACTTCTAAATAACTCCTAAGTTTCTCAGAGATAATCTTTCCTCTTAGAGACTATCACAGGGGAACCCCCTCCACTCCCCACCTGCCATAATCATCAACACACATTTTATGAAAATTCAACCACTGTCACAATTTTTCCTCAAGGATTGGAGGAAGAGGATGTCTTGTTTCTTTCAAGGCCTGTAAGTACCACTTAGTTGTGAACCCATCTTGGCCTTCCTCCTTCAAAAATACGTTTTTCTAAATAATCCCTTTCTCTTACCCATTTCTAATTATCCCTTGCATTCTATAAATATGGTCAAATCTCTTATACCTTAAAAAATAGCCCCCCTCAAACTTACCTCTCCTTTTTGTTATTATTCTAGCACTCGCATCCTCTCTCAGTAAGCTCCTAGGATGAAGAGTCTATGTGTGCTGTCTCCACTTTCTTATTTTGCACTCATGTTGAGGATTTACCTCTACAATTTCACCATAAGCAATTTGGGTAACGACCAATAATAATCTCATTTCCCAAAGTCTAGAGGAAATTATCCATGTTTAGTTGACCACCACTTTGTTTTGATTTTCTGAAAATCTGAGCTTGTTTTATACTTCTTTTTTCTCAGGATTCTGGAATATTTCACATCCCTGGTTTCCTTCCTTTACTTCAGTGTCTCATTCTTTGCCTTGTTGTTTGCTTCTCTCCCTCCCACTGTTACGTACATAACATCCCTGACCAAGACTTTTCCTTGGTATTTTTCTCTCCTCATTTCAGATATTATTCCTTTGGGATGATATTCATCTCCATAGATGGTTTGAAATACCCCCCATCAATATTACATAGGTATTTCCAAGTCAACATGTGTAAAGTTAGATGAATCCTTTCCTCCAAACATGAACCTACAAAGAGGGAGAGTATTCAGAATAAGTTTAAGAAAAAAAAAAAAAAAAGATCTTTGTGTACTCAGTACTTAAAAAAGTAACATAGGTAAACAATTTTGAAAAAATTGGGAAGAATTTACAACTGAAAAGGCTAAAAATATCTACTTTCAAGAATTTGGGGATACTATACATAGAGAATCCTAAAGATGCTAAAGAAAACTACTAGAGCAAATCAATGAATTTGGTAAAGTAGCAGGATACAAAATTAATGCACAGAAATCTCTGGCATTCCTATGCACTAATGATGAAAAATCTGGAAGTGAAATCAAGAAAACACTCCCATTTACCATTGCAATGAAAAGAATAAAATATCTAGGAATAAACCTACCTAAGGAGACAAAAGACCTGTATGCAGAAAATTATAAGACACTGATAAAAGAAATTAAAGATGATATAAATAGATGGAGAGATATACCATGATCGTGGATTGGAAGAATCAACATTGTGAAAATGACTCTACTACCCAAGCAATCTACAGATTCAATGCAATCCCTATAAAACTACCACTGACATTTTTCACAGAACTAGAACAAAATATTTCACAACTTGTATGGAAACACAAAAGACCCCGAATAGCCAAAGCAATCTTGAGAAGGAAAAACAGACCTGGAGGAATCAGGCTCCCTGACTTCAGACTATACTACAAAGCTACAGTAATCAAGGCAGTATGATACTGGCACAAAAACAGAAAGATAGATCAATGGAACAGGATAGAATGCCCAGAGACAAACCAACACACATATGGTCACCTTATCTTTGATAAAGGAGGCAGGAATATACAGTGGAGAAAGGACAGGCTCTTCAATAAGTGGTGCTGGGAAAACTGGACAGCTACATGTAAAAGTATGAGATTCTATCACTCCCTAACACCATACAAAAAATAAGCTCAAAATGGATTAAAGACCTAAATGTAAGGCCAGAAACTATCAATCTCTTAGAGGAAAACATAGGCAGAACACTCTATGACATAAATCACAGCAAGATCCTTTTTAACCCACCTCCTAGAGAAATGGAAATAAAAACAAAAATAAACAAATGGGACCTAATGAAACTTCAAAGCTTTTGCACAGCAAAGGAATCCATAAACAAGACCAAAAGACAACCCTCAGAATGGGACAAAATATTTGCAAATGAAGCAAATGACAAAGGATTAATCTCCAAAATTTACAAGCAGCTCATGCAGCTCAATAACAGAAAAACAAACAATCCAATCCAAAAATGGGCAGAAGATCTAAATAGACATTTCTCGAAGGAAGATATACAGACTGCCAACAAACACATGAAAGAATGCTCAACATCATTAATCATTAGAGAAATGCAAATCAAAACTAAAATGAAATATCATCTCACACCAGTCAGAATGGCCATCATCAAAAAATCTAGAAACAATAAATGCTGGAGAGGGTGTGGGGAAAAGGGAACACTCTTGCCCTGCTGGTGGGAATGTGAATTGGCACAGCCACTATGGAGAACAGTATGGAGGTTCCTTAAAAAACTACAAATAGAACTACCATATGACCCAGCAATCCCACTACTGGGCATATACCCTGAGAAAACCATAATTCAAAAAGAGTCATGTAGCAAAATGTTCATTGCAGCTCTATTTACAATAGCCCGGAGATGGAAACAACCTAAGTGTCCATCATCAGATGAATGGATAAAGAAGATGTGGCACATATATACAATGGAATATTACTCAGCCATAAAAAGAAATGAAATTGAGCTATTTGTAATGAGGTGGATAGACCTAGAGTCTGTCATACAGAGTGAAGTAAGTCAGAAAGAGAAAGACAAATACCGTATGCTAACACATATATATGGAATCTAAGAAAAAAAAAATGTCATGAAGAACCTAGGGGTAAGACGGGAATAAAGACACAGACCTACTAGAGAATGGACTTGAGGATATGGGGAGGGGGAAGGGTAAGCTGGGACAAAGTGAGAGAGTGGCATGAATATATATACACTACCAAAAGTAAAAATAGATAGCTAGTGGGAAGCAGCTACATAGCACAGGGAGATCAGCTCAGTGCTTTGTGACCACCTGGAGGGTTGGGATAGGGAGGGTGGGAGGGAGGGAGACACAAGAGGGAAGAGATATGGGAACGTATGTATATGTATAACTGATTCACTTTGTTATAAAGCAGAAACTAACAGACCATTGTAAAGCAATTATACTCCAATAAAGATGTAAAAAAAAAAAAGAATTTGGGGAGCTTCACGATGGCAGAAGACTAAGACATGGAGATCACCTTCCTCCCCACAAATACATCAGAGATACATCTACATGTGGAACAACTCCTACAGAACACCTACTGAACGCTGGCAGAAGACCTCAGACCTCCCAAAAGGCAAGAAAGTCCCCACGTACCTGGGTAGGGCAAAGAAAAAGAATAAACAGAGACAAAAGGATAGGGACAGGACCCACACCAGTGGGAGGGAGCTGTGAAGTAGGAAAGGTTTCCCCACACTAGGAGCCCCTTCGTGGGTGGAGACTGCGGGTGGCGGAGGGGAAAAGCTTCAGAGTAACGGAGGAGAGTGCAGCCACAGGGGTGCAGAGGGCAAAGCGGAGAGATTCCCGCACAGAGGATCAGTGCCCACCAGCACTCACCAGCCCGAGAGGCTTGTCTGCTCACCCGCTGGGGCGGGTGGGGGCTGGGAGCTGATGCTTGGGCTTCGGTCAGAGCGCAGGGAGAGGACTGACGGCGTGAACACATCCTGAAGGGGTTAGTGCGCCACAGCTAGCCAGAAGGGAGTCCCAGAAAGAGTCTGGAGCTGCCGAAGACGCAAGAGACTTTTTCTTGCCTCTTTGTTTTCTGGTGCGTAAGGAGAGGGGATGAAGAGCACTGCTTAAAGGAGCCCCAGAGACGGGCGCGAGCTGCGGCTGTCAGCGTGGACCCCAGAGAGGGCATGAGACGCTAAGGCTGTTGCTGTTGCCACCAAGAAGCCTGTGTGTGAGCACAGGTTACTCTCCACACCTCCCTTCTCGGGAGCCTATGCAGCCCGCCACTGCCAGGGCCCCGGGATCCAGGGACAACTTACCCGGGAGAACGCACGGCACGCCTCAGGCTGGTGCAACGTCACGCTGGCCTCTGCCACCGCAGGCTCCCCCCGCATCCGTACCCCTCCTTCCCCCCGGCCTGAGTGAGCCAGAGCCCCCGAATCAGCTGCTCCTTTAACTCCGTCCTGTCTGAGCAAAGCACAGATGCCCTCAGGTGGCCTACACGCAGAGGCGGGTCCAAATCCATAGCTGAACCTCAGGAGCTGTGTGAACAAAGAAAAGAAAAGGAAATTTCTCCCAGCAGCCTCAGGAGCAGCGGATTAAATCTCCACAATCAACTTCATGTACCTGCATCTGTGGAATACCTGAACAGACAATGAACAAATCATCCCAAATTGAGGAGGTGGACTTTGGGAGCATCGATATATAATTTTTTTCCTTTTCTCTCTTTTTGTGAGTGTGTATGTGTATGCCTCTGTGTGTGATTTTGTCTGTACAGCTTTGCTTTACCTTTTGTCCTAGGGTTCTGTCTGTCCATTTCGTTTTTTTGTTTTTAGTATAGTTTTTAGCGCTTGTTATCATTGATGGATTTTGTTTTTGGTTTGGTTGCTCTCTTCTTTCTTTCTTTCTTTCTTTCTTTCTTTTCTTTATTACATTTTTAAACTTTATAAAAATACTTTTTATTTTTTATTTTAATAACTGTTAAATTTAATTTAATTTAATTTTACCTTCTTTACTTTTTCTTTCTCCCTTTCATTCTGAGCCGTGTGGATGACAGTTTCTTGGTGCTCCAGCGAGGTGTCAGGGCTCTGCCTCAGAGGTGGGAGAGCCAAGTTCAGGACACTGGCCCACAAGAGACCTCCCAGCTCCACATAATGTGAGACGGTGAAAATCTCCCAGAGATCTCCATCTCTATGCCAAGACCCAGCTCCACTCAATGAACAGCAAGATACAGTGCTGGACACCCTATGCCAAACAACTAACAAGACAGGAACACAACCACACCCATTAGCAGAGAGGCTGCCTAAAATCATAATAAGGGCACAGACACCCCAAAACACACCACAAGACATGGACCTTCCCACCAGAAAGACAAGATACAGCCTCATCCACCAGAATGCAGGCACTAGTCCCCTCACCAGGAAGCCTACACAACACACTGAACCAACCTTAGCAGTGGGGGCAGACACCAAAAACAATGGGAACTAAAAACGTGTAGCATGCGAAAAGGAGACCCGAAACACAGTACATTAAGCAAAATGAGAAGACAGAGGAACACACAGCAGATGAAGGAGCAAGGTAAAAGCCCACCAGACCTAACAAATGAAGAGGAAATAGGCAGTCTACCTGAAAAAGAATTCAGAATGATGATAGTAAAGATGAACCAAAATCTTGGAAATATAATGGAGAAAATACAAGAAACGTTTAACAAGGATGTAGAAGAACTAAAGAGCAAATAAACAGTAATGAACAACACAATAAATGAAATTTAAAATTCTCTAGAAGGGATCAATAGCAGAATAACAGAGGCAGAAGAACAGATAAGTGAACTGGAAGATAAAATAGTGGAAATAACTACTGCAGAGCAGAATAAAGAAAAAAGAATGAAAAGAATTGACGACAGTCTCAAGGACCTCTGGGACAACATTAAATGCACCAGTATTCAAAGGGTAGCAGTCCCAGAAGAAGAAGAGAAAAAGAAAGGGATCAAGAAAATATTTGAAGGGAGTATAGTTTAAAACTTCCCTAATATGGGACAGTAAATAGTTAATCAAGTCCAGGAAGCACAGAGAGTCCCATAAAGGATAAATCCAAGGAGAAACACGCCAAGACACATATTAATCAAACTATCAAAAATAAATACAAAGAAGAAATATTAAAAGCAGCAAGGGAAAAACAACAAATAACACACAAGGAAACCCCCATAAGGTTAACAGCTGATCTTTCAGCAGAAACTCTGCAAGCCAGAAGGGAGTGGCAGGACATATTTTAAATGATGAAGGGGAAAAACCTACAACAAAGATTACTCTACCCAGCAAGGATCTCATTCAGATTTGGTGGAGAAATTAAAACCTATACAGACAAGCAAAATCTAAGAGAATTCAGCACCACCAAACCAGCTTGACAACAAATGCTAAAGGAACTTCTCTAGGCGGGAAGCACAAGAGAAGGAAAAGACCTACAGTAAGAAACCCAAAACAATTAAGAAAATGGTAATAGGAACATACATATTGGTAATTACCTTAAATGTAAATGGATTAAATGCTCCAACCAAAAGACATAGACTGGCTGAATGGATATTAAAAAAAACACCCATATATATGTTGTCTACAAGAGACGCACTTCAGACCTAGGGCATATACAGACTGAAAGTGAGGGGATGAGAAAAGATATTCCATGCAAATGGAAATCAAAAGAAAGCAGGAGTAACAATTCTCATATCAGACAAAATAGACTTTAAAACAAAGACTATTACAAGAGAAAAAGAAGGACACTACATAGTGATCAAGGGATCAATCCAAGAAGAAGATATAACAATTGTAAATATTTATGCACCCAACATAGGAGCACCTCAATACATAAGGCAACTGCTAACAGGTATAATAGAGGAAATAGTAACACAATAATAGTAAGGGACTTTAACACCCCACTATCACCAATGGACAGATCATCCAAAATGAAAATAGTAAGGAAACACAAGCTTTAAATGATACATTAAACAAGATGGACTTAATTGATATTTATAGGACATTCAATCCGAAAACAACAGAATACACTTTCATTTCAAGTGCTCATGGAACGTTCTCCAGTTAGATCATATCTTGGGTCACAAATCAAGCCTTCATAAGTTTAAGAAAATTGAAATCAAATCAAATATCTTTTCCAACCACAATGGTGTGAGACTAGATATCAATTACAGGAAAAAATCTGTAAAAAATAAAAACACATGGAGGCTAAACAATACACTATGTAATAACCAAGAGATCACTGAAGAAATCACAGAGGAAATCAAAAAATACTTAGAAATAAATGACAGTGAAAACCCGATGGACCAAAACCTATGGGATGCAGCAAAAGCAGTTCTAAGAAGGAAGTTTATAGCAATACAATCCTACTTTAAGAAACAAGAAACAACTCAAATAAACAACCCAACCTACACCTAAAGCAATTAGATAAAGAAGAACAAAAAAAACCCCAAAGGTAGCAGAAGGATAGAAATCATAAAGATCAGATCAGAAATAAATGAAAAAAATGAAGGACTGATAGCAAAGATCAATAAAATTAAAGCTGGTTCTTTGAGAAGATTAACAAAATTGATAAACCATTAACCAGACTCATCAAGAAAAAGAGGGAGAAGATTCAAATCAATAGACTTAGAAATGAAAAAGAAGTAACAACTGACACTGCAGAAATACAAAGGATCATGAGAGATTACTACAAGCAACTCTATGCCAATAAAATGGACAACCTGGAAGAAACAGACAAATTCTTAGAAATGCACAACCTTCCAAAAATGAACCAGGAAGAAATAGAAAATATGAACAGACCAATCATAAGCACTGAAATTGAAACTGTGATTAAAAATCTTCCAACAAACTAAAGCCCAGGACCAGATGGCTTCACAGGCAAATTCTATGAAACATTTACAGAAGAGCTAACACCTATCCTTCTTAAACTCTTCCAAAATATAGCAGAGGGAAGAACACTCCCAAACTCATTCTACGAGGGCACCATCACCTTGATACCAAAACCAAAGGTGTCACAAAGAAAGAAAACTACAGGCCAATATCACTGATGAACATAGATGCAAAAATCCTCAACAAAATACTAGCAAACAGAATCCAACAGCACATTAAAGGGATCATACACCATGATCAAGTGGGGTTTATTCCAGGAATGAAAGGATTCTTCAATATATGCAAATCATTCAATGTGATACACCATATTAACAAATTGAAGGAGAAAAACTGTAAGATCATCTCAATAGATGCAGAGAAAGCTTTTGACAAAATTCAACACACATTTATGATAAAAACCCTCCAGAAAGTAGGCATAGAGGAAACGTTTCTCAACATAATAAAGTCCATATATGACAAACCCACAGCCAACATCATCCTCAATAGTGAAAAACCGAAACCATTTCCACTAAGATCAGGAACAAGACAAGGTTGCCCACTCTCACCACTATTATTCAACATAGTTTTGGAAGTTTTGGCCGCAGCAATCAGAGAAGAAAAAGAAATAAAAGATTCCAAATCGGAAAAGAAGAAGTAAAGCTGTCACTGTTTGCAGATGACATGACACTATACATAGAGAATCCTAAAGATGCTACCAGGAAACTACTAGAGCTAATCAATGAATTTGGTAAAGTAGCAGGATACAAAATTAATGCACAGAAATCTCTTTCATTCCTATACACTAATGATGAAAAATCTGGAAGTGAAATTAAGAAAACACTCCTTTACCACTGCAACAAAAAGAATAAAATATCTACAAATAAACCTACCTAAGGAGACAAAAGACCTGTATGCAGAAAATTATAGGACACTGATGAAAGAAATTAAAGATGACACTAACAGATGGAGAGATACACCATGTTATTGGGTTGGAAGAATCAACATTGTGAAAATGACTATACTACCCAAAGCAATCTACAGATTCAGTG
This sequence comes from Globicephala melas, assembly GCF_963455315.2. Classification (NCBI taxonomy): domain Eukaryota; kingdom Metazoa; phylum Chordata; class Mammalia; order Artiodactyla; family Delphinidae; genus Globicephala; species Globicephala melas. The sequence goes on along the minus strand of NC_083318.1, from coordinate 111,567,106 downwards.
CAATCCCTATCAAACTACCACTGACATTTTTCACAGTACTAGAACAAAAAATGTCACAATTTGTATGGAAACACAAAAGTTCCCGAATAGCGAAGAAAATCTTGAGAGAGAAAAACAGAGCTGGAGGAATCAGGCTCCCTGACTTCAGACTATACTACAAAGCTACAGTGATCAAGACAGTATGGTACTGGCCCAAAAACAGAAATATAGGTCAATGGAACAGGATAGAAAGCCCAGAGATAACCCCACACTCATATGGTCACCTTATCTTTGATAAAGGAGGCAAGAATATAGAGTGGAGAAAAAACACCCTTTTCATAAATGGTGCTGGGAAAACTGGACAGCTACATGTAACAGAATGAAATTAGAACACTTCCTAATACCATACAGAAAAATAAATTCAAAATAGATTAAAGACCTAAATGTAAGGCCAGACCCTATCAAACTCCTAGAGGAAAACCTAGGCAGAACACGCTATGACATAAATCACAGCAAGATCCTTTTGACCCACCTCCTAGAGAAATGTAAATAAAAACAAAAATAAACAAACGGGACCTAATGAAACTTAAACCTTTTTCAGAGCAAAGGATATCATAAAGAAGATGAAAAGACAACCCTTAGAATGGCAGAAAATATTTGCAAATGAAGCAACTGACAAAAGGATAAATCTCAAAAATTTACAAGCATCTCATGCAGCTCAATATCAAAAAAACAAACAACACAATCCAAAAATGGGCAGAAGACCTAAATAGACATTTCTCCAAAGAAGATATACAGATTGCCAACAAACACATGAAAGAATGCTCAACATCTTTAATCATCAGAGAAATGCAAATCAAAAGTACAATGAGATATCACTTCACACCAGTCAGAATGGCCATCATCAAAAAATCTACAAACAATAAATGCTGGAGTGGGTGTGGTGAAAAGGGAACCCTCTTGCACTGTTGGTGGGAATGTAAATTGAAACAGCCACTATGGAGAGCAGTATGGAGGTTACTTAAAAAACCAAAAATAGAACTACTATACGACCCAGTAATACCACTACTGGGCATATGCCCTGAGAAAACCATAATTCAAAAAGAGTCATGTACCAAAATGTTCATTGCAGCTCTATTTACAATAGCCAGGACATGGAAGCAACCTAAGTGTCCATCAACAGATGAATGGATAAAGAAGATGTGGCACATATATACAATGAAATATTACTCTGCCATAAAAAGAAACGAAATTGATTTATTTGTAGTGAGGTGGATGGACCTAGAGTCTGTCATACAGCATGAAGTAAATCAGAAAGAGAAAAACAAATACCGTATGCTAACACATATATATGGAATCTAAAAACAACAAAAAAAATGGTTATGAAGAACCTAGGGGCCAGACGGCAATAAAGACGCAGATGTACTAGAGAATGGACTTGAATATATGGGGAGGGGGAAGGTAAGCTGGGACAAAGTGGGAGAGTGGCATGGACATATATACACTACCAAATGTAAAATAGATAGCTAGTGGGAAGCAGCCGCATAGCACAGGGAGATCAGCTCTGTGCTTTTTGACCACCTAGAAGGGTGGGATAGGAAGGGTGGGAGGGAGGGAGACACAAGAGGGGAGAGATATGGGGATATATGTGTATGTATAACTGATTCACTTTGTTTTAAAGCAGAAACTAACACACCATTATAACGCAATTAAACTCCAATAAAGATGTTAAAAAAAATAAGAAATTTGGGTATACCTAAGCTGATATTGAAATAAACTGTGTCATTGCCCTCCAGTGGAACAATCTTAAAATCTCTATTCCCAGAACACTGACTGGATAAATCTTAGGTCTGACTCAAGATGGAAATTCCTGGACTCACAAAAATGGGAAGAAAGATATTTTATGTATGGACTTCCCTGGTGGTGCAGTGGATAAGACTCCACGATCCCAGTGCAGGGGGTCTGGGTTTGATCCCTGGTCAGGGAACTAGATCCCACAGCATGCGGCAAATGAGAGTTTGCATGCCGTAACTAAGGAGCCCGCAAGCTGCAACAAAGAAGCCCTCCTGCCGCAATTAAGACCCGGCACAACTAAATAAATAAAGTTAAACATTCAGCTATATGACTCAGCCATTCTACTCCTAATTATAAAAAAAAAAAAAGATATTTTATCTAGTATGGAGCAATGAATTTTCAACCCAGTATCCTGGGAAACATATCATTTCTAGGTACTATATATTAGAATCTTGTAGCTGGGATAGGAATAAGGAGGGAAGCACTCTGGGCTGTAGCTCTAGTTTGAAAAAATGCTTCAAATATTATGATTATATATTATCAATGAAAAACAAATATTTATTTTGCGATTTCAAATGACATTAAATGAAGACTTTGGATTTTTATGTCTGACAAAAGTGGGCAAGGATTTTAAAGGCCTGAGAAATATCTATGTTTCCTAATATGTAGACACATTTTTTAGAAAGAATCTCATTGTTAAACCAACAAATAGGGGATTTTTGAAAATTGCTTTAACAAAGGCTATTCATTCAAAAAGAAAAATAGAAGTGTTTTTAGTTATGCAACAAAGCAGCATTAATCCCTACTAGAATTTGAGATTAGAAAGCTAACTCATACAGAACTGACTTTCATAATATCATTTGTTAAAACAAAATTCCCTTGTAAAGGGAACTTGACAAGTCCCCTAGGGCTTTCCAGAGACTAAAATCAGGTGAAGAGAGTTTCAGCCACCCTGAACATGGACCCTGAAAAATCTGTTATAATCCCTGGCCTAGAATATTCATGGAGTTCTCATGATGTCATTTCTCAGGAAGCTCTGCAATTGTATATAATCTTATGTTTTCATACCTTCTGTCCACAAGTGATAGCACATTTCAATATTGACTACAGGACTATTGTGATTAAGTGTTATACTTCTAAGCAGCTCTAATGTGACCTTAATTCAGATAATTTTTAAAACAACTACAACAAAAGCATTCCAACAAGATATTTTGGTAAGGAGATAAGGAAGAAGGTTAAAGTAGAGGACACAAGTAGTAGGAAGGTGTAAGCATATATAGAAAATGTTTATAATGTGTTTTTTAATTGGGTCAAAAATTTATAGTGGGCAACAATGTAACTCAGACCCCAGATGTTACAATATTATTTCCCAAGTTGACTCAAACAACACTTTATGTTCTTAAAGTTATTGTGCTAGAATTTCCTTTTCTTGGCATCGGTCCTGCATTCTTGAAAGCTTCCTTAATCAGCAGGACTTCAAAATAGAATTAATTCTCAATTATCTGCACTAATAGAGAGAATAAGAATAGAAAACAAAAATAATACTAGCAAAAGTAAGTAGCATTATCTAGAAAGGAATTAGTAACTCAGAATGGATTAGAATAAACCTAAATGCAAGAGCTAAAAGTACAAAACTTTCAGAAAGAAACATAGGTGTAAATCTTCATGACTTTGAGTTAGGCAATAATTTCTTAAACATGATACCAAAGCACAAGCATCAAAAGTAAATATAGATTAACTGAACTTCATAAAAATTAAAAACTTTGTGCATCAAAGGACACTATCAAGAAGGTGAAAAGACAACCCATGAAAAGGGAGAAAATCTTTGCAAATAATTCATCTGATAAGAAATTAGAATTTGGAATATATAAAGAATTCTTATAACTCAATTGAAAACAACCCAACTCTAAAATGGGCCAAGTATTTGAATAGACATTTCTCTAAAAAAGATATACAAATGGCCAATAAGTACATGAAAATATGCTCAACATTATTGGTCATTAGGGAAATGCAAATCAAAGCCATAATGAGATACCACTTAACACATGCTAGGATATCTACATATTTTTTTAAGGGAAAATAGCAAGTGTTGGTGAGGATGTGGAGCAATTGGAAACCTCATACATTGCTGGTAGGAATATAAAATGGTGCTACTAGTGTGGAAAACAATTTGACAGTTCCTCAAAGAGTTAAGTGTAAGTTTACCATATGACCCAGTAATTCCACTCCCAGATCTATATCCAAGAGAACTGAAAACACATGTACACATAAAAACTTGTACACAAATATTCACAGCAGTATTACTTATTGTAAACAAAATGTGGAAACAATCCAAATGTCCATCAGATGATAAATGGGTAAACAAAATGTGTTTTGTTCCATTCCGTAAGATGGAATATGGTTCACCCACAGAAGGAATGAAGCACTGATACATGTCCCAATATAGATGAATCTTGAAAACATTATGCCAAGTGAAAGAAGCCAGTCACAAAGGGGCACATATGGTATGATCCCATTTATAGGAACTGTCCAGACTAGGCAAATCCACAGAGACACAAGTTAGATTAGAGACTGCCAAGGGATAGTAGGGGTGGGCAAGTGGAATATATGTGGTTTTTTCAGGGTGATGAAAGTCTTCTGGAATCGGATAGTGGTGATGGTTATACAACATTGTGAATACACTAAGAATCACTGAATTGTATATTTTAAAAAGGTTAAATTGGTGAATTTATGTTATGCGAGTTTTATATGAATAAGAGTTTTTAAAGTAATTAGAATGTTGATTCATCTTTAGAAGGCATGAAGGAGCATACCTTTAAATGGTCATTTCTTTGTGACTAGTCCTCATATTTCTAGTTAAGCTTCTGGTAAAATGATTCATTAAAAGAAGTCATTGTTGATAAACCATAATCAAGTCATACTCAAGTCATAAGGACACTTTTCTAGGTAAGAGTTCCATCAATATGTTTTTAAAATCTAAAAAAAAAAAAAGAGTTCCATCAGGAAAATAGACACATTCTAGATATTAGAAGCAGAGGGGTAATTAATAAGGAGTTTTGTGTGTTTAAAAAAAAAAAATCATTGAAAAGACTGGAGTGAAGATACAGGAAAGCCAACACTGTCTCTCTAGAATACCACTGATTTCTACTGAATTAGGAAGTTACCCTGAACACCCAAGTTAGGGACTGTGGCAAACTTTGACCACAGGTGCCAGCCGTCTGGAGTACTCAGGCAGGCAATGCCTGGAAGCTGCTGCAAAATCTTCTGTTTCCCAAGGCCCATGCTTCTGCCCAGCTAAGCAACTCCCTTTGGCAGAATGTAAATTGCAGCTAGAATCCTGGAGGTAAGAGAATCTGAGAGATATAGTTTATAACCTGCAGGTCTTGTAAAGAGGGGCGAGCATAGAAAGTAGTAGAGTTATATTGTAATAGCAAAAAAAAAAAAAAAAAAGCTAATACATTTTCCAGGAGTTAACTGTAGTTAAAATATTTAAATCCTCACAAATGCTAGTATTGCATTGTCAGATATTAATCCCAATCTATATGGATGCTATTTCTCACAAGAGCTATGTAATTAATATAAGTACTTAGGTCTATTTTGGGACAGGTTTTCCTTTCACTGGTTCTTATTCTTTCACAGGATATTCCACTTTCCCCATAGCAATAGACCAACAAGTCATCAGGCAGGTAGATGTTTCTAGAAGACAAAAATTGAAATGAAAGCTAGATCTCTTTGATTCATTTCAAGCTTACTATGCAAGGTCTTCATTTTATTTTGTTTTATTGTTTTGTTTGTCTTGATGATGACTGTTCTCAGTATAAATTTCTGGAACAACCTGACTAACCTGAATTATGTTGAAACCTGATATCTAAAAGAAAAACAAATGTATATGGAAGAGATAGGGTTTGAATCACTATTCAAATGTAGTAATTTGTTACATGAATTTCCTGAGGTGAATTTAAGTTTGGAAAGATTAACCTCCAGATTAGCTAAAGAGTTAATATTTTCATAATTTTCTTGAAATACGTGTTAAATCAATTTACAATGTATTAAATTAAAAACTAAAATTTTTTTTTCACAACAGATATTGGAAGGCAGAATTATTAATCTATTATTAATAGATTAATAGATTTTTAGACAAAATGGGACATGATTCTTTTAAGTTACAAACTGTAAAGCTAATATAATTTCTGCATGGATACTTTTGACATTATAACCTAGTTATAGTTATACTATTTCCCTTATGTTTGAAATAGAATGTTTCCAGATTAATTTTGGACAAACTTTTAAAGGAAGAGGGGGTTCCATTTTACTTAGGTCATAAATAATAGAATCAAGAAAACTTATCTGCTTTGAACTATGGATCCCTAAATCAGCATGAGTGCTAGCTAATACTTAGAATTTTATTTTAGTCTCCTTGAAGAATCTAGGATAATATTTTGGCCTTTTTCCTCTACAGAATGACCTCATCTCTGGCTCACGAAGTAGGTGAAATAATGCTAATAATTCATCGAAGCTATTTTAATATAAATTTATTTGAGTCGGAAAATATTTCACGTAGTTGTATTTCTTGTCTCTAAACATGTAAGAGAAGTCTTGTGACATACAGTAATATCATTAATGTAGTATTTATTTTTATTTTATACTCTTGATTTCCTACCACAGAGTAAATTTTCAAAAGCAAACATCAAAAGAAAAGAACAATTTTTAAAAAGATAACATATAAGAGTTACTTCAAAATGGATCATTAATTAATTAGAACATTCCACAAATAATTATCCACCTCTAAAATTAAAAAATTTTAAAATCTATATCAAAGTCCAAAACTTAGTTAATTATTTATATAGGCAAAGAATGTCTAATGACTGTCATAGGAGTTTCTACAGGGTTAGGATCTTACACATTTGTTCATTGTATCCCAGCGCTCGATTGGGATGTTCAATAAAAACTGTGTTGAATGATTGTAAGGTATAAATATTTTTAATGGGTTACAGTGCCAATGAAGATATATCATTCAAGATCAAAATGATGTCCCTTGTTAAGTATAGTAAATTAGCATAACCTTCAATAAATCATAATCTTGTGTACATTTATCTTGTATTGAACATTATATTTCTTTCTGAAACATAGACTCTGTCTTAATAAAGATTATGGATTACTACATTTTTGGATAATATGCACTATTTTCTCCATGACACATTATTATTTTTGTATGTAGTCTTTACTATGGGGAAAAACAGGTTAATACACAAGCAAACAAAAATCATTTAATAAGCGTGAAATAGAAGTGGAACTTCTGTATCCTCTTTCAGCACGAATGTCACTAAAATCCATTGTTAGTACCAATTCCTCTCAAAGTTCTTGTTCAATAGCTTAGTGACTAGCTCCAAGGCTTGTGTGAGCCCCTGCCCTGCTGGTGAGGACTCTGGTCCAGGAAAATTCCTATCTTCTGTCAACCCCTACTGTTAGAAGAGAACGATTTTAAAATCAAAAGACCTTAGAATTTAATCAAATGTATTTCTGACAATTTAAAAACTGTCATTAAACTTGACTAGCACACAAACAAAAATAATATGACAAGACAGGAATAGACAAAGGAGTTATTAAATATTGGCCTGTCTTTTAGAAGATGGCTTGGAAGTAATGTTTTCTCAGGTTTTAGAGTTAAATGAAATAAAAATTTTTCTACTTGAAATTGTCATTAATGTTCCTGCATACTTCACACTACTTTGACTAGGCTCAGTCATGAACCAGACTCAAAAATGAAAGAAGAGTATGACTCTTTATTCAGAAATGAGTAGAGAGAGCCTGGGAGACACAGAAACAGTAGGGAGAGGTTTTTAAGAAAGAATGCAACAGTGTCAGTGGCTGCTGAGATGCCAAAGAAAGAAAGAACTAAAAATGCCCTTTTGATTGTGACATGAGGATTGCTGATGACCAAGGTAAAGAGTAGTTTTCAGTGCAGCTGAGGATTAATGGAAGCCAGATTACTGAATTAAAGAGTAAGGGAGTGATAAGGAAGTGGAGAAAACAAAGATCTAAAATGGTTGCAAATGTTTGACAGTGAAAAGAAGACAGATAGGAAAGTAATTACAGCCCCAAATTCCTTTGACTCTTCTCCATTGAGACCTGGGGTCTATGCCCCATCCCTAGAATTTTTCATTCTAGGGATGCTTGACAACAAAACATGCTGTGCTAGTTTCCAGAACTGAGTCTTAAGAAAATGGCAGCTTCTACTTCTTGTTTCTTGCAAAATAGACACCATTCTTTGAGAAAACCAAAGCCATACTGTGGAGAGGCTAACAGACAGCACCAACTTTCTGGCCATTCGGGGAGCAATCTTGGAGGTGGATCTTCCAGCTCCAGTTGATCTGCCCCAGTTGACATGGTGAGAGATGATCTTTCCTCACTGAGCCCTACCCAAACTGCAGACTTGTGAACAAAATAAATGATTATTTTTCTTTGAGCCATTAAGTTTGGGGATGGTTTGTTATGTAGCACTGGACGGCCGATGCAGGTGTCTGTGCTGGAAGTGATATGCTGCTCTAAGAAAACCCCCAAAATCTGGGGCTTCCCTGGTGGCGCAGTGGTTGAGAGTCCACCTGCCGATGCAGGGGACGTGGGTTCGTGCCCCAGTCCGGGAAGATCCCACATGCCACAGAGTGGCTGGGCCCGTGAGCCATGGCCGCTGAGCCTGTGCGTCCAGAGCCTGTGCTCCGCAACGGGAGAGGCCACAACAGTGAGAGGCCTGTGTACCACAAAAAAAAAGAAAAACAACAAAAAACCAAGAACAAACAAAAAAACAAAAATCATCGACTTTAGAATTAGACAGTTACCAGAAGTTGGAAAGACATTGAGAAACCTGTTTGTAGAAGCCTAGAAAATTCAAGGAGAGTGCTAATAAAAGCCTCAAGGGATGAGGAGAATGTTAGAGGAAGTCTAAAGGGCTTCATAATACTGTTGGCGATGGTTTAAAATAAGGAAAATGTCACTGAAAACTGGAAGAAAAGGGACTTTTGTTGTCTAGTGGCAGAAATTTGGTAACGCTGTCACCTGCAGAAACATGGAAATAGGAATCTACCCACTGGATTCAACTGCATACTAGCTAAGGGGATTTTCTAGTGTTGAAAGTCCTGCCTGGCTTCCTCTGGCTATTTATTATAAAATTAAAGAGGAGAAAGATGAGCTAAAAAAAGAACGGTTGGGTTTTGGAGCAAAATTTAGAGGAAATATAAATGATTCAGGATCTGCTAGGCTCAAAAATAAAAGTGTCTTATTCCCAGGCTCACTAGATGACAAGCTATTCTCAAATTAAAATATGGCTTCCACAAAAGGGTCAAATCCACAGTGAGCCTCCAAACTCCTTCCTTAAGACATTATGAAGATGTAAGGCAACACTTTACAGAGCCTTTCAAACAGACAAAAGACTTTCTAAAAATATTAAAGGCATGCCTCACAGACCCTCCCTATTGAACAACAGGGTTTCTAAGAAAATTAAAAATATGGCCCCTCAGTAGGGCATGGTAGAGCAGGGTTTATCTCAAATGCATTTTTGGTTGTAACTTTTTTTCTGGTTGAGTGAACTCCAGTAAGGTTTATAGAAAAATCTACACAGGTTTAAGGATAATGGTTCTGGAAGAAGTACTGCTACTAAAAGGGACAGAGGTAGTACAAAATGAAAAGGGGCTTTTAGACCCTCAACCTATGCCTTCTTATGGGCAAGAAGCAGCTGAGGAGGCAATTCAGTGGCAAACTTTGTTCCTATGCAAAAGGAAGAATGATTTAGTGGTCAGGACCAAGAGCTTGGAGGGTAGAGCTAAGTGCAACAGAGAATCATTCACAGGACTGCGAGCAGGACTGGGCGCTAATCAAGGAAGTGGCAACATATGTCAGGGGTGCTTAAAGAATCACTACGGACCAGCCAGCGTTGCATCCATTTTCACCCACTTTGAATGAATTCCAGTTTTGTTTTTGTTTTTTATTTATATATTTATTTTTGGCTGTGTTGGGTCTTCGTTTCCGTGCAGGGGCTTTCTCTAGTTGCAGCGAGCGGGGGCCACTTATCATCGCGGTGCGTGGGCCTCTCACTGTCGCGGCCTCTCTTGTTGCGGAGCACAAGCTCTAGACGCGCAGGCTCAGTAGTTGTGGCTCACGGGCCTAGTTGCTCCGTGGCATGTGGGATCTTCCCAGGCCAGGGCTCGAACCCGTGTCCCCTGCATTGGCAGGCAGATTCCCAACCACTGAGCCACCAGGGAAGCCCTGAATTCCAGTTTTGAATGGGAATATTTACTGTGGTTATCCTATGCCCATTCCAACACTGTATATTGGTTGTATGGGTAGTAGGGGAAAAATAGCCTATTTATTTAGTACACAGGTCTTCAATTTAAGAGGAGCTGTGCCCAAGGAAACTTATTTATATCTGGACCTGACACCCATGACATGTTCCTAAAGCTCAAGCCTGAGCCTGATCCTATAATGAAATGAGATGCTTGGGAGTGGAGGTGCATTGGGAAGGTGTGAGTATATTTTGCACTTGGGTTGGATATAAATTAATTTGTGGTCATGGGTGGACTGTAGCAGTTTTAAATAGTGGCTCCAACATATTTTAACACTTTTCCTATCAAGAGGTGGAGTCTATATCTTTTTTGCCTTAATCTGGGTTGTAACTGCTTGACCGCCATGACACTGTGTCAGTTTCTGGGTTTAGACCTTAAGAAACTAGCTGCTTCACTTCCTAAATGCTCAATCCTGGAACCCTGCACCATGTTGTGAGGAAGCTCAGGCAGCATGTGGAGAAGCCCAAGAGGAAAATACTGAAGCCGCAGGCCCACAACAGCCAGAAAACTTGAAAGTCAACACACACTTCTCCCTTAACGCATGCAACTACCCACATATCATTAACGCACTTTGATTAAAATTACTAATTTTATCACACATACATAAGAGTTTATACCATGTACATGTACAGTAAAGAATGTGTGTAAGCACCCACACCCCAGCTTAAGGAATCATAGGGTGCCCTATTTGTTCACCACAAGGCATTCTACTCCCTCATTCCAAAGGTCACTGACATCCTGAGGTTTCTAATAATGACTTGCTTTTCATTAAAGTTTTAATATTCATGTATGTATCCCTCTATAATATATATTTATTTTTCTCTGATTTTATACTTTATATAAGTATAATAGTATACTATGCATCCTCTGTAACATGACATTTTTTCAAAGTATTTGAGGTCTTTCAATATTGCCTTGTGCAGTGATATTTTATTTGTATTACAACTTTGTAATACAAATTTTTTATACTCTGTTAACATTTGTTAATAGTCTCTAGTTCTGGATTTGGGTCTCCAAGAGAACAGATTGGTGTTTGCCAGAGGCAGGAAGTGGGGATGGGAGAATTGGGTGAAAGTGGTCAAAAGTTCAAATTTCCAATCACAAGATAAATAAATTCTGGGGATGTAATGTACAGCATGGTGACTACAGTTAACAATACTGTATTGTATATTTGTAAGTTGCTAAGAGAATGGATTTTAAAAATTCTCATCACAAGGAAAAAATTGTAATTATGTAAGGTGACGGATGTTAACTAAACTTACTAATCTGTTGTTAATTATATATGTTTATCTTCTCCCAGTTTTTCTCTTATGATTTTATTCACATTTAGTGTCTTATGATCATCCAAAGTACTTACATTAATGTATTCAAATATACTGTTCTTTTCCTTTATTTTTTAGTGCCTTTTGTATCTTGTTTAAGAAATCTTACATCACTCTAAAAATATAAAGAAATTCTTCTCTAACTTCTTTTAAAACTTTTACAGGTTAGCTTTTTATATAATGGCCTTAATTCTCTTGTAATTTATTTTTGTATAGTGTGATATAGGAAAGAAAATTCACTTTTTTCCCAGTGGGCATAATCAGTGTTCCATTACCATTTATTTAGTATTCCAGACTTTCCACATGGATACTCAATCCATCCTTCATTCAAAAATATTTATGCCAGCTTTATTACAAATTAAATTTCCACAAGTGCATGAATATAATCCTGGATTCTCTACTTTGTTCCATTGCTCAGTTGACTAATGGTGCACTAATATCAAACTGTCTTAATTAATAGAACTCTATGATATCTTGATGTTTTATAGGAAAGTCCCCATCCCCACCTCTACCTTGTTCAGAAATGCCATGGTTATCATTGGCCCATTGTCCTTCCACATACATTTTGGAAAATCTTATACAGAATATGTAAAATAATCTTGTTGAAATTTTATTGAAAGTTTAATTTTATATAGAAAATTTTGGTAGAACTTATATATTCCTACATATATAAATGCCATATCTCTTGATCTATTAAATTCTCTTTTGTCTTTTAATAATGTGTTATAATATTCTCTACAAAAAGCTTGCCTTTTTGTATATTCGTTTTAAAGTGTTGTATGCATTTAATGATAATGTAGATGTTTCCTTTCTTATGATAAAATTTCAACTGAAGAATAATATAATACATAAAAGTTCACATTCGTGTATATAAAACAATAAATTATGACACTGGGAACCCATCCATGTAATTAACAAACAGATATAAAATTTGAACATTATCAGAACCCCAGAAAATCCCTGCAGGATGCATCTCAAAATTTTCCTTTCCTACAAGTACCACTATCCTCTCTAATTCATAAATTTATTTGGTTTTTTTTTTACTTTAATTCAGTAAAATCATACAATATGTGACTAGTTTCTTCAGCTCAACATTATATTTGTGAGATTCATCAATGTAATAATGTAGCATTAGCTTGTTCATTTTCATTCCATATAATATTATTGTTGTAATGTTCCACAATTTAATTTTCTATTCTAACCATTGATGTGTAGTTTTTGTCTATTAGTAACAGTATAGTTATGAACTTTTCTGTATCCATCCTGGGGCACATATGTTTACATTTCTAACTGGTATGTACCTGTTAGATCTAGAATTTTATTTTTCCCTATTTAAAAGCTAGTAAGTTAGTCTATGACTCTTTCATGGAAGAAGACAGGAGACTCCTGGGTCAGAGATAAATAATTTATCTCTCATGCCACAGCAAGCAGCATGAATATTAAAGTTTGTGTCACTTTCCCTTCTTCCCCCATGACAGGCATCCCCAAACCTCATGGGAATGATGCAGAAGACCAAGATAGCTGCTTGTACACATATTAAGTAGAACTGGAAATAGCAAGCATCTTTTTCTTCTAGATCAGGCAGCAAGCTTTCAAAATTTTATCATTAAATGAAATGTTTAATTCCATGTCATTACCATTTCTTATATTATTATTGCTATTATTCAAGCATAATTTAAATATAATATAGATGTTTTCACAAATGTACACAGACCCCAGTAAGGTCCCTGTGGTAGACACAATTCTAAGATGGCCCCCAAGTTTTCCATTCTTTGGGACACACATCTTCTATAATCCCCTCCCCCTGAGAGAGGGTGAGACCTGTGAATATGTTAGGATATTGCTCCCTTGATTACGTTATGTTCTATAGCCAAAGAGATTTTGCAGATTAAATTAACGTACCTTACCAGTTTATGCCCATCACAAGAGAGATTATCCTGGGAAGGCTCAACCTAGTCAGATAGCCATAAAAGAAAGAAGCAGCACCAGTGGACACTCTTATTTATTCTGGTCCATAAGAAGGCAATTAGGCATGTTGTGAACTGCCTATGGGGGTGGGATTGCATATGGCTAGAACCTGAGGCTGACCCTTAGGTATTTTTAATGACTCCTGGCTGAAAGTCTGTGAAACACAGGGATCTTAGTTCTACAGGTTCAAGGAACTGAAGCCTTCTAACATCCAAGGAACTTAGAAAAGGAATGGGGACTTCATCTGGACTTCATCCTTGTGTGACCCGGAGTAGAGGACCCAGCTATGCGATGCCCAGACTCTGACCTACAGAAACTGTGAGATATCAAACAGACATTGTTTAAGCCACTAAGTTTTTGGTAACTTGTTATGCAGCGATAGAAAACTACTACATTTCCTCTTGCTTTTTTCCAGGTAATTTTCATATCCTAGAGGGTGTTCTGATTTCAATCACCATATCTTAGTTTTGCCTTTCCTAGAATTTCATAAAAATTGTAACACATATATAAATAAAATATTTTGTGTCTGGCCTTTTGCTTCATATTTTAGTGTGTATCAGCAGTTTGTTCTTTTTACTGCTAAGTATTTTATTATGTGAATATACTGCAATTTGATTACTTCTTCACCTGATTTTGATGTTTGGGTTGTTTTCAGCTTGGGGATAATATGAATAAAGCTGCTATTTTGAACATTCTTGCCCACAAATCTTTTATGGTTGTATGTTTCATTGCTTTGGACTAAGTCCTAGAGTAAAATTGTTGAGTCATAGGGCAGGTGGATGTGTATAAGATATTGTCAAATTGTTTTCCAAAGGATTACATTATTTTTCACTCCCGCCAGCAACGCACGATCATGCCAGTTCCTCTACATCTTGACAACACTTATTATTGCCAGCCTTTTTAATAGACTCTGGAGTAAGACTGCCAGAATTTGAACCCTGGCATCAACATTTAGTGTATGACCTTGATCAAGTTATTTTCTGTACCTCAGTCTTATTGTTTGTAAATTGAGAATAATATTAGTATCTGATCCATAGGGTTGTTTTAATGACTAAATGTGTTTATGTATGTAACATCCTGAGAATTGTGCTTGACATCTAATACAATGTAAATTAAAATTATTGTTATTTATAATTTTGCCCTTGTATTCATGATAAAGATTGCTCTAATTTTCCTTTCTTGTACTCACCTTTCAAGAGCTTTACTAACTTAATAAATTAGCAATAGCATATGTTCTTACTTTTTCTATTCTCTGGTAAATTTTATAAAATATTAGAGCTATCTAAACCTGAAATATTTGGTAAAACTCAGCCATATAGCTGTGTGAGACTGGTGGTATATTTTGAGAAGATTTTTAACTCCTGATTCTTTCTCTTTAATTGTCATGTGAAAATTCTAATTTTCTATTTCTTTGGGTATAAGATTGATAAATTATATTTTCCCAGAAATTTATCAATTTTATCTAGTTATTCATATTCATTAGCTAATTTTTTCCAATGGTCCCTTAAATTTTTCTTGCATCTGTAAGTATGAACTCGATTATTTCCTAATATTTTTTGTTTTTCTTTTTTTTAATTAATTGGTCTTGCCATCATGTTTTCTGTTCTTATGTTTTCAAACTCAGCTCTTAACTTTGTTGATCTGTATCAACTTTGTTGATCAACTTTGTTGATCTCATTGTATCTGTATTTTCCTTGTCATTTATTTATACTTTTATTATTAATTTTTCCTATTCTTGGCAGGGTAATTCTCTTCTTTTTTAATTTCCTAATTAAGATGTTTGATTCTTTAATTCTCAGCCCTTCTTTTAAACATGTCAGCACTTAAGTTTAAGTTTACATTCCCCGATGCACACTATTAGCTGCACACCAAAAGTTTTGATATGAATTATTTTCATTAAAACTTACTACTAAATATTGACCAATTTCCACTATTATTTATTCTTTAATATGTGTTACACGCACATATGTTTTTCTAAATTCCAGTATGGCATCTTTTCTGGTCATCTTTTTGTTATTGAATTTTATCAAATGATTTTCTGCAGTTTTTTGAGAAAATAGGATAAAAAGAAAATACTGATAGTATCAATATTATGTATCTTTTTATTTTGATAATATGGCAAATTTTATAGTTGGTTGTCACATCTTGGAACGTTTATTTTTTTTATTTTATTTTTTTTAACATCTTTATTGGGGTATAATTGCTTTACAATGGTGTGTTAGTTTCTGCTTTATAACAAAGTGAATCAGTCATACATAAACATATGTTCCCATATGTCTTTCCTCTTGCATCTCCCTCCCTCCCACCCTCCCTATCCCACCCCTCCAGGCTGTCACAAAGCACCAAGCCAATATCCCTGTACCATGCGGCTGCTTCCCACTAGCTATCTACCTTACTACGTTTGTTAGTGTGTATATGCCCATGACTCTCTCTCGCCCTGTCACAGCTCACCCTTCCCCCTCCCCATAACCTCAAGTCCGTTCTCTAGGAGGTCTGCGTCTTTATTCCTGCTTTACCCCTAGGTTCTTCATGACATTTTTTTTCTTAAATTCCATATATATGTGTTAGCATATGGTATTTGTCTTTTTCTTTCTGACTTACTTCACTCTGTATGACAGACTCTAGGTCTATCCACCTCATTACAAATAGCTCAATTTCGTTTCTTTTTATGGCTGAGTAATATTCCATTGTATATACCTAAGTTATGGTTAAGTTTCCTAAATATAATATATGTGCTTGAATAAAAAGTGCATTCTTCATTTGTGGAATATAGTGTTTTATATATTCATTGGTTGAGTTTGCTAATCAAATTCTTCAAAATCATGTCCTTACTGATTTTTCCTGTCTGCTTGATCTATCAATTATTGAACATTAATTCTTTTATTCACCTGTAATCAGTTATAATTTGGATTTGGTAATAAAACAAGCACTATGGAAATTGATAGCCTTGTCAAACTCAGCTTCTTATTTGGAATTTTTTTTTAATATATTTTGAGACTATATCATTACTTTCATACAACTATATCTTTCTGGTATTGAACTTAACATCAGTATATGGTGATTCTTTTTTGTCACTAGTAAACTTTTGTTTCTTTTTTCTCTTATTTATATAACTACATTATCTTCTTTTGGTTAGTATTTGTCTCTTGTACCTTTTTGATATTTCTTCTTGTAAGAGTTGTATATTTTTATATTTTAAGAGTACTTAGCTCAACTAAAAAAGTCTAAACTGACAGTCTTTCTCCTTAAAATTGAAGAGTTTAGTCCATCTATGTTATTGTTAATACTTGTCAATTTGTTTATTTCTACCCTTTTATTTTGTGCTTCTCATTTTGTTTTTCCAAAACTAAGGAAGATTGTCTCTGAATAATTTCATTTTCCTCTTCTCTCTATCTGGTTATAGATAATAAATACCTCTTTCTAGGCTACTTTTTGAATAACTTCTGATTTCTCATCCAATTCTTTAATTCCTTCTTTACCTGAGTTGAATATGTAACTTAACTTATGCATTAATTTTAAAATTATGATTGTTGTTTTTATGCATAGAAGCTCTTTCTGATTGTTTTTCAAATTTGCTTGATAAGTTTCATATGCTCTTTTCTTTGTTCATATATTTAATCACTTTTATTAATTCAAATTTATTAACGCTATTTAATTTTTACTCTTACAATTTAAATATTATCAGGGATATGATGCTACCTTCTGTTGTTTTTCCTGACCCTTATATGGAGTCATATCTCTGTTTTTTTATGACTTTTAACTCTGAACTTTTGTCCCTTGGAACATTTTATTTATAGAATTCTTTGAGGCCTAGTTTGAGGTGCAGTCTCTAGAGGAGAATTGAGTTTGTTTCTGCTTATTCCTAGGAGCACCACTAATCTGGATTCACTTTACCTGGGTTGGCATGAATTTGTGCTATAGACTCACATGATGGGAGGATTGTGTTGTAACATCTCAAAGGAGAATTTTTCATATTCTTCTAATAACATGATCAAGAGAGGAAAGATTGCGTGCTGGCCACTTCTGCTAGGCAACCTGACACTGTCCATATAACCTTTGGGCCCCAGGTTTCTGCAAGAGAGTTGTATTAGACTCCATATTTGTGTCTGGCTGGAGGCTGTATGTTGAGTCTCTCACACATGCTGTAGCTGTTGAAACTAAAACTCAAGGTCACTAGGGTTTGGCAGATATCATCTGAATGGCTTAGGCTCTGGCTTACCTCCCAGAGTTCAGGCTTTCACTTCATTTTTTGGCCTCTGTAGATTCCAACCTTCTTTTTTTTTTTGCTACCTCAGTTGTATACTAAAATTTGATATTAAAAATATTTTAATTTAGCCCAGATTATTAGTAATTTTCTGCAGTATAATTTTTCAGAGTAACCAGTCTACCATACTGGTATACATAGAAAACAGCTATTTTTTTTTAATATTTATAGAATCTGTCCCTTTTCTCTGTCCCACCTTCAGCATCCTAAGTTTAGCCCTCAAGTGGGTTTTCACCTGGATCCTAGTTTCACTCTCTTCACAGTGTTTCACATGACACTGTGAACATGTCAAACTTTTATGGAGTTCTTTTTGACTTGGCATAAAATCCAGCTTCCTTGGAGGAAACAAAGGAGGAATGGTTGACAATGTGTGATTTAAACTGAACAGTGTACTTTAAGAAAATAGAGCCAATTAAAAAATGGGTTAGTCAATAGTGTATCTTGCAGGATATAAGGCCACAAAGTTATTTCATTTTGCTTTTTAGTCTAAAAGCATAGATTTCTACTTTGCATCTGAGAAAATGGAGTTCCCAAGTTCATAGCTTGTATTTCAAAGCACATAAAATTATTTGCTTAATCTAAAAAGATCTTTGACAGCAAATTTTAAGTACTTAAGAATACATAGTTCTTCTTATCCATGAATAGAATGAACAGAGAGATGGATATATGCCTCGTTACAGAAGTCTTCCTGAATGATAATTCTATTGCAGATGGATAATGATATGTTGTCTCTCTTTACATTATTGAGCATTAGATTGTTATTAACACTTTGTTTCATTTTCTAATACCTACAAGGTAGAGATTGAGAGAGAATTAGGTTCTTCTCATAGTGAATTTTCAAGGCTTATTTTTATCAGTCTAACATACTGTGATTTTAAAAGCATGTGATCAGTTCCTCCACTCAATTAATTTAATACTAATTTTAAAACCTACAGTCTTTACTAATAAGTAGGAGTTCAAGGAAATAATGAACCAGATAATGCTCTATTTTATTTTTCATTCTCCTGTACAGTATGCAAGGCACACTCTCTCTCTCTCTCTCTATCTCTCTCTCTCTCTCTCTCTCTCTCTCTCACACACACACACACACACACACACACACATGCACACACACATCTTTATCAGTGATCCAATTTAAAAAGTTCCTGGCACTTTTCTTGGACAGAAGGGGGAAGTTTTGTTGATAATATATCAATATATAAATACATCTAATATTTGGTGAAATGTCATTTAGTAAAAATGTTTAGATAGTGAAAAGCAAATTTTATGAAGAATATTACCATGGTTATAAACAGATTAAGAAACACAGCTGTCAAAGTAACAGTGTTGATGTAGAAGTTTCAGAGAAACAATATGCAATCAATAATTCCTTGCCAAAGGCCTGGAATGGATAGCACACACATAACTAAGTAGGCACTAAACTTAGTTCAGATGAGAACTATTTTCAAGGTAAGCGGTGTGCTGAGATTAGATGCCTGACTTCATAAAACCTACCTCTCTGGTTTAAGTGTCTTCATACTTTTGCCTGAACTTTCCTTATAATTGACACACAGTTAAAAGTGGGCTACTCTGTCTCAAAATATCAGGGTCTTGCTGATTTCATTGTCTTCCTAATAATGTTTCCCTGTGTCACAGTCATCAAATGCAACAGAAACCTTATAGTGCTGTCTACTTGTAGCCCAGAACTGTCCAACAGAAATATAAGCCAAAAATGCAAGCCACATATGTGATATAAAACTTTCCTGGGGCTTCCCTGGTGGCGCAGTGGTTGAGAGTCCGCCTGCCGATGCAGGGGACACGGGTTCGTGCCCCGGTCCGGGAGGATCCCACATGCCGTGGAGCGGCTGGGCCCGTGAGCCATGGCCGCTGAGCCTGCGCGTCCGGAGCCTGTGCTCCGCGGGAGTGGCCACAACAGTGAGAGGCCCGCATACAGAAAAAAAAAAAAAAAAAAAAAAAACTTTCCTGGGGCTCCCCTGGTGGCTCAGTGGTTAAGAATCCGCCCATCAATGCAGGGGACACGGGTTCGAGCTCTGGTCCAGGAAGATCCCACATGCCACGGAGCAACTAAGCCCGTGCGCCACAACTACTGAGCCTGCGCTCTAGAACCCACAAGCCACAACTACTGAAGTCTGTGCACCTAGAGCCTGTGTTCTGCAACAAGAGAAGCCACCGCAACAAGAGAAGCCACCACAGTAAGCCCACACACCAAAACAAAGAGCAGCCCCCGCTCACCGCAACTAGAGAAAGCCTGCGTGTAGCAATGAAGACCCAACAGAGCCAAAAATAAAATAATTAAAAATATTTTTTTTCTGGTACCATTTTTTTAACAAAGGAGAAGAAACAGAAGAAACATTTTAATAATGTATTTTATTTAATCCAACGTGCAAAATAGTATCATTTCAAGTATAATCAATTTTAAAATTATTAATCAGATATTTTACATTCTTTTTTCATACTAAGCCTACAAAATCCTTTGTGTATTTTATACTTCTAGCACATTTCAAGTTGGACTAGCCACATTTCAAGATTCAATATCCACATGTGGCTAGTGGCTACTGCATTAACAGCACTGTTTTAGACAGAAATTTTTTAAGAAGCACAAAAAAATAGGTTTTATGAACTTGAGCTCAGCTGTCTTTACTCCATCTCTGTGATAATGGAAGGGTGAGAATACACTTAACTTTCATGTTTAATCCCCCAAAGTTGAAATACCCATGTGTTTATTTAACAAATATTCATTCTTTGTTGATTCTTTATGATGGACTTGGTGCTGTGGTTAGTGTCACAAACTGTCCCCATTCCTATGGAGCCTACATTATTATAAGAAGGGGGGACTGACAAACATTTACTGAATATATATTTTGTGCCAGAAACTCCTCTAAGTGTTCTTTATATATTATCTCTGGCATGCATCAGGCAGGTGCTATCATTCTATCCAGTTTCAGATGAGAAAACGATAATCATTTAGCTCCGTGTCATAATGCCCTGTCTCCATAGCTCTGAACTTCCTCACACTGACGTAATTGATTCTCACCTAGAGAGTCCCTGGGCAGTGGTGTTCTACCTCCGTAGCACATTAGAACCACTTGGCGGGCTTCTTAAAATTATCAAAGCCTGGAAACCTCCCTCAGAAATTCTGATTTAGTTGGTTTGGGTTTCTAAAACCCATGACGCAAGTGATTCTAATATGCTGCCAGAATTGTTTAGGGGAAATTCAAGAAGCTTTAATCCCATCGTCATGGGAAATGGCTGCCAATCGCCATTGTTAGTAGTCCCTTTCTAAACTCTGCTCATCATAGAATAATTAAGCTTTGGCTTTGTCAATGATACCAAGTCTCAAAACTTTTACCCAAGTTCCTTTTACCACCTTCCGCTCACCTCAGACACCACAAATACTTAGCTCTTGCTAAACTTTCTGTTGAGTCTGGGGGCCTTCTCTGAACCCCTACCCCAAGGCAGGACTAAGTTTGCATTTCCAGCAATATCCAGGAGTCACCGTTGGTGTTTATCCAGGAAGCATACTTTGAGAACTACTGCTGTATGGAACCAGGACTGGATTCCTCAAATTGCTTGAAACTGAATCTGCCTCTTCCCACACACAGCATGGTGCTTGTCCCTCCTTAGTGAACATGCCCACTAATTTCCAGCATCTGCTGGTCGACTGTGTCTTTTGTACTTTGTACCTAGCTCTGTGATGAGATATACCTTGCAAATAGTTTCAGCTTCTCGGTAACTGGATCAAGGATGCTATTGAGGTTTTCTAGGCAAACCTCATTCATCTATGAGCACTGTATATGAAGCATGCACAAATCAGAACTTTAATTGCCCTAGAAATTTTATAGTGTTTTACAGAGAACTCAAGGTATGATGGCATATGGTTATGAGAACAACAGAGGACAAGCAAGCAGAAATAATTTAGGGAGGAGAGACTGTATCTATATTACAAAAAGGAAAAGTGAAATCAGATCTTCTTAGGTCATCTTTGTAGTAGGCTGCTACTGATTATTATTAAGGTGCAAAATGTACATTTCATGAAGAGTCTGCTTTACATAAATCAAGATCATTAGGTCACCATAAGGTTAATCAGTTTCTACTTTGTCTTACTTGGTTATCTTATAGTTATAGGTGGTCTTTCATGTTCTGTGCTTGATGTTTTCAGTTTGGTCTCTCCCTCTGTATTTTTTTTGTGGTCAGCTCATTCAACAATCTTTGCAACACTTTAATTCTTCATTTTCCTGTATAATATATATGATAGATGCTAGCTATATACAATATATATGATAGATATCAGCTTTCCTTCCTCTAGAGGTGGCATAATTCTGTGAAATAATCCTGATCAGGGAGATGGAAGCACAAGTCCCTAGGGAGGGCTTTCCTTCTCAAACAAAAATGCAAAACTTCACAAAAAGAAGACTTTCATCCTTGATCTTTTGCCCTTTGTCTATCTTCCTTCTTCCTACTGGGACAAAAACAGGATGTCTCATAAGTTCAATAGCCATCTTGCAACCAAAAAGATATAAGGATGTTAGAAGGAGCCCAGGTCTTTGATAAAATCTTTGAACAATCAAACCAGCCCTGAAACTCCTACCTCTGAACTTTCTGCTACATGAGAATGATAATCACCAATTTTACTCATCCTATTGCTCATCAAGTTTTTATAACAGCTGATTTCAACACTACATGATACATATGTTGAACTCAAGCTATGCTTTAAACTGTTAGACTATTTCTTTAAACATCAGCTTGTTACTGATGACTTTGAGCTCTCACTTGTTAGTATCGCCAGCTATATCTTGGCACTGAGGTAAAAACCCAAATCACCAGGCTACCGGAATATCTGCACGTAAGAGCTGAGGGAAAGCATTTTTCCTACCCCTCCATGGTCCAAATAATCAACATCTGCAACATGAAGAAGTAGCCATGGCAGCTCAGGATACTTGTAGTCTATAGTTTGCTTGCTAGTGATGGGCTGCATTGGCCACCTCAACCTTCACTCTCTCCTCACCTACGTGCTGTCCCATTTTTGGTGTGTGGGGCAAGGGTCTGCTCCAATTCCAGCAGGTAGCCAAAGGTAGGTGTTTCATCTAATCAGTCACCTGTACACATTTGTGGAAGTTATTCCTTGACTTCTAGGGTGAAAAAGATGCACGTGCTACCCTACCTTTGGTTCAGGAACTAACGTGGTCTAGCTCAGAGTTCTGAGCTTGAGCACTGCCCAATACCCCACTCCGGTCCTTCCAGGGTACTCTGGGCAAATGTGACAGTCATTTGGAAGAGGTTACCAGAATGAAAGGAAGAAAACACCACCACTTGCTCCAGAGCAATTTGCAAGCCATTTTCTGATAATCCTCCCTAAAGTGTTCCTTGAGGCTCAAAGGAACAAGTACTGCCCCTGGCCCCCGAATATGCAGAGACTGGATCTTCCTAAACCTACCAGCAGAACACAAGTAAAGACATGCATGGAAGCACAGAAACTTGCGGGTTAAGTTATTGTCAACCAAGAAGAGCTTAGTGTACTAAAGGGGAAAGTGCTGCCTTCAACATTTTAAACCTTGTCTGTCTCTGTAGTAGCGGGCTATAGTGCTTTAGTTTGAGATGAGTTGCTCATAAACTTGCCAAGATAAAGAACCTTTGTCAGATGCCTGTTTGTTTCCTAGCTGCTTTATGATTAGCAATACAACAGTCAGAGAACCACATCTTATGGTCTCCTACCTGCTAAACAGTTTCATGACACCAGAATTTTACATTAAGTGAAAATGACTATTAAAATGCATTTCAGTGTATGGTGACTGACACTTTTGCTGTCTCACACACCAAGCAACTCTGAAATATCAGATGACTTATGCTTTTTATAATTTTTTGGCTGCATTTTAGTACTCTGAGCTTGAAAAACACAAATTTTAGCATTCATATCACCCCTTCCTTAACAAAAAGAAACACATTTCTTCTAAAAATGGAAAACTGGGCTTCCCTGGTGGCACAGTGATTGAGAGTCTGCCTGCCGATGCAGGGGACACGGGTTCGTGCCCCGGTCCGGGAAGATCCCACATGCCGCAGAGCGGCTGGGCCCGTGAGCCATGGCCACTGAGCCTGCGAGTCCGGAGCCTGTGCTCCGCAACAGGAGAGGCCGCAACAGTGAGAGGCCTGCGTACCGCAAAAAAAAAAAAGAAGGGAAAACTATTACAAAATTACCTACACACAAACATATTTCCAGTGGTTATCCAGGCCATATACAAAAAGGGTCCAATGGAAGCAAATCACTTTTGGTGGCATTCTTTACATTTTTTTTTAACATCTTTATTGGAGTATAATTGCTTTACAATGGTGTGTTAGTTTCTGCTGTATAACAAAGTGAATCATTTATACATATACATATATCCCCATATCTCTTCCCTCTTGCGTCTCCCTCCCTCCCACCCTCCCTATCCCACCCCTCTAGGTGGACACAAATATATACAATGGAATATTACTCAGCCATTCTTTACATTTTTAACTCCTTGCATTATTCCTGCAACTTCAATGGTTTCATTATTAAGTCAAAATGAAGGCCTTGGCAGTGACATCCCTTGAATGATGAACAAAGCAGGTTAATTAGAAGCGTTCTAACTTTTCTTAAGTTACAAATTCTCCTGAGTAAAAGAAATGAAATAGAAGTCTCATAAGGCAAGAAGAAAAGTGACATGGTTTTTATGCTTCCAGATGAATAAGTTACACTAGGAAAAGATATCGTTTATGGAAAATCTATGACAATAGTTGGATTTTTCTTTTGAAGAAGATTGGTCCCTTGTCATCTTTCTCACTGGGCATCTACTCCCTATGGCGACCACACCAGCAGCATTTTATGTAACAAACTTTTCTCGCATCTTTTCCCCCATAGTTGCGAACTCGTCTTCTAGCCCTTCTTGCCCTGTGTTTGGACAGGAAGAGGATTTTTTTATGATCACAGTGATCTATAGTTGCCTTTCAATTATCATCACAGGCATTTTCCATTTCCCAGATTACCTCAGGCACTTCCTGAGCCAGCTTCTCCCACTGTGCAGCACGCTCCCAGGATAAATTCCCTGCCATCAGTTGCTGTGTGGGCAGGAAATGAAAACTAATTTTAACCTTAGCTTCACCAAACCATTATTAGAATCTTCAAACCACAGAAAATAAATCCTACAGTATAGGCAAAAGGCAAGTAAGAATGATATTTTGGGGAAGTCTGGGACTATCGGGTGCTGGGGCTTATTCTAATCTCTGATTCTCTCCATGAATACCAATCCTTGAGAGCAGAGTCCATAGCTTTGCATATTTATTATTCTCTAGCACATGTCAAATAGACAATTTATCTGGGTCAGTGAGCTCAGTTGGTGTGGAGCTAATAAGGCCAAAAGCACGGGCTCTTTCCCCATAGAAACCAGGAAAAAGGACTCAGAGAGAAAAACCAACCTACTGTACATTCACTAGTTGTACCCCTAAACCTGGCCAGACATCTCGCAAGTGCATATTGTGGGTGACAAGTGGGGTGGGTGAGGAAAACTGTGCTAACTCGGAATGAGTCCAATGCAAGTGTTCTAGAGTTGACTCAAAGTTGAGGTCCTTTAGGAAGCAAAGCAAGTTGGTGACTGATTAGGAGGGTTGGAATTCATATGCTAGACAAAAACAGGCATATAGATGCATGTCACTGCCACTTACTATAGAAAACTGTTTGTAAGATGTTATCTCTGCTGATGTACACGTTGTTTGTTCTAAAGAACTGATAATGAGTTTTTGATGGTTTCAACCATTTTCAGGGTTCATTTCTTAGGTATGACTCTGCCTCTTGGCCACATAGGAAGACACTGCAGAAATATCTACTTTGTCAGAGACCTGAGATCAAATCCCACCTGCATCATTTACCTCTTGCATAGCCTTGGGCAAGATACTTGCACTCTCTATGTTGTTTCCTCATATGCAAGAGAGCTGTTGGGAGGATTCCAAGAGATAAGGTATGTAAAGCTATTAACTTCATGCCTGGGACCTAGGAAACCGCTAATGGTGATTTGTGTTATTAGTACATCATAGGATGGCATTTGAACAATAAGTGGTGTAGTTCCAGGTTCATGATAGGAACTCAGTAAAGATTTGTTCCCATCCTTCTTCCCCAGTTTCTGTGGTTTTCCTGTAGGTATCTCCCTTTCTTCATTGTGTTGCATTTCTTTTCTCTTTGTGAGGCAATTTCTGTCTCTGCCCAGGGCATTCCTGCTCCATGATTTCACAGAACAGGTGCTTAAGGGTCCTGCTGCCACAGTCTCAGGTGTGCTGCATCCTGCATCCCTTCATTCCTGCATTGATTGTGTCTCAAGGTCCTCTTTACAGAGCAGCCATCTTGCTATTTAACATTGTCTAAGGCTCACTCATTGGAAGATTTCTTTATCCATCCAAACCATGTATATTAGTGATGTTATTCAGGAAGCCTGATGTGAGGGATATATTTGGAAGGTGTAAGCCACTTCATTTCCAGAAGGTTAAAAACTTGCTTGTCTATTTGTCCAAAAACTGGATTGTATATTGGCACCACATTCAACCTACTTGAGTTATTTTTTTCTTTTTTTTCCCCTCTTTAAGTGAAATTGAGAGTGAGCTTAATGAAAATAAATTGGTGGGCATAGAAGAAATTTATAATGAACCTTAAGTCTCACACGCTATGTTTCTCAAAGTTTAATGTTTGTGTAGGGACTCTATGCTGTTTCCATATTTCAGTGATATAAGTGGTAGAAATAATTGGACTTGATTTTTCCATGTGCATCTGAGTCAGTGCTTTGGTTCACCTTCCAAGCTATTAGGGAAGAAAAATCTCCAGGGGGTCAGAGATCACTTCAACTCTGCCATGGAAAACAGATTCCTTTTTAATATTACAGAAAGTGCATCTGTGAGTGAAAAAATTCCCAATAAGCAGCCCATGATTCCAGGAATTTTGCCTGGTTTCTCCTTGTTCACTCCCAGCTGGCTCTGAGGACAGAGCAATCCTCACTCTTTTTTTTTTTTTCCCCCTTTTTTCATGATGTGCTATAGTCAGATTTGATATCTTCTGCTATTAATTCAAGTATTGATCTCAGTTTGTCCCCAACTGTGATTTTTCTGTACATTCTGGACTTTGATGACCCACACATGCCCTTGCAGATATATCTGACCTACATTTGTATTTTGTATTAGTTTTGAAAACTATTGGTAGGAGTCACAAAGAGACAAGACGTTGGATGCAAGGATCTCTGTATGGAAGCCCAGTCAAAAGAGCAAAGATCAATAAATTGCATTCTTCTAAAGCGGAATCCTTGCAGAAGTGAATATTTCTTTGAACTCACTCTTGAGTATATTACCCAGTTGGGTCTAAAACAGATTATTCCTCACTCATTTCTTCATAATGTTGTGCTCCAATGCAAGCATAACTCTCAAGGGTTTTTCTCCTCAGATATCTTCCAAAGAATCCTTCTGAAAACTGTGGGCTGGTACCCTGGGAGGAGGCTCTCTTTATATGGGCTATGAGGCTGATGGTTGGTTTATGACTTAGGAAGGCATGCTCCAATGTTTTCTCAGCATTCTATGCAAAGGGTGGAAGATATACAGTTAGGTGTATTGATTTCTTAAACTAACACATATTGAGCACTTATAATTAAACCCTCAAGACACAAAGATGAAGAAGACATTGTCCCTGCCCACCATCTAATGGAGAAAGACAGATACATAAATCATAATACAAAAATGTTTATTTATGAATAATGGATTTAGTTTTAATACTTCATTTCCTTATTGACAATATATGTGCTATTTAATACTACTGAAATAGTACACATTTTGGGGTGGAGTTAGCATCGCAAGTCTATTAGTCTCACCATATCCTCTATCCATATTCGTTTCTCCTACCCCCTTTCTGTTTTTAATTTCCTGTCGTTCCCCTAGGCCTCAGGCCCTCCATCAGTCAGTTTCATCTAGTGTCTGTTTGATAAGCTGCAGGACGGTGTTATAAGTTTCAGTTTGTCTGCTAGCCCCAGATCACTGTCTAAATATACTAAAACCTAAAGATCACTTGGCAATGCTATTGGTTGAATCTCCAATAAAATTACACACTGGGATATACTTGAATTGAAGACAAACAGGTAATATTTTTTATTGATATACTCCCTTGAGTCAAGGACTCAAATTTTAAAACCAAATATATCTACAAGGAGGGTCATTTATAGGGTATTTGTTCATTAATTCAAACTGCCTTCACCATCTTTGAAAAAACCCATAGGACCCAGAGTACATGTATATTCCTCAAAACAGTATATTTTAACATAATTACAGAATGTAAAGGATCTCAATTAGTCAAACTCAACTCATGAATATTCATAAAGTTTTACATGTCTTTTTGCCCAGAGACTACCAGGACCTGACAAGTCATTTTCTCTTCCCTTTCTTTATACAAAATGAACTTATTAACAGTGATTACAATGATTAGAAGTGAAATGTTTAACAGAGCTGACATTTAGGTGCTTGTAATTAGGTTTGAAAGTGACCATATTACTGAGATGGATAGGAGAAGTGGCTGTGTCACTTTCTCTTGTTCCAGTGGGCACAGTTCCATGGGCAATGGTATGTCACCAGAGGGAGGTTAAAAGTCCATAAAGTTTAAAATAGGATCCAGTAGAAGTCTTGCAGAGAGCCATCAATTTTCAAAATCATAGACTTTGAGCATGCTCCAATTTATGTTGTCTCTGTACAAGTGGGAATTATTCTTTGCCCATAAATCAAGTGTGTTTGTATGTCAGTGTATGTTTCCTTTTACTCCCTTTAGTTACAACTATATGTATATTTGCATGTATTTTTTATTTTTCCTTTGGCCTCTAGAAGAGGTTGATTGCTGCTAAGGTGTTATTATGTAAGGAGTGTTTCTAATCTAGTGTGTTCATTCTGTGTACCAGAATCCTAAGGGCAATTTTCAGTTGCCCTATGATTTAAGCTCCTGTTTATAAAAATAATAGAATGAATCTTTACTAAATCTTAAACCACAAAGAGGTAGCTGTGGGCTGAGAACTCCATGTGCTTCACTTAGGTTTAATTACTAATGAACACTGGTTCCAACTTCAGCATCCAATCCAATCCTTTCTTAAATTGGTGACATTCTTAGGTAAATTTGGCTAAAGAGATTGACTTTGGCCTCTGTAAGTTTCAGTCCTTTTCTTTGATTTTTCTGGCACTGCTTTGTTCCCTCACTAAAACATGGGTTCTCTAAAGGCAGGACTTCTATTTTGTTTACTTCTGAACTTCCTGTTCCTGGATGGTGCTAAATCTTTTCTGTGTGAACGATCAATCTTCTATGATGGTAGTAACTCTGGGTTTTTCTGTGTGATTGTCACACATTTGCTTTTATGTAGCCTACAGACAACTTTACATATATAAATTAAATACGTATAAGCACACATACACCTAGTATATTGTCTCTTTTTTTTTTTTTACTAACATTCCAACATTGTGTTTATTCTAACTTTAAGAAGAAATTTAGTTCTGCATAGTAGGAAAATTTTTGACCTAAAAATAATTCCCACAACTTAGCAGATTATAGTATGGGGCAAGATAATCTACCTCTTTGAGCTTGAATTTTCTCACTTGTAAAAATTGTTTCAATTAATTAATTAATTAATTAATTTTAATGAAGTATAGTTGATTTACAATGTTGTGTTAGTTTCAGATATACAGCAAAGTGATTCAGTTATACATACATATATATCTATTTTTTTTTCAGATTCTTTTCCCTTATAGGTTACTAAACTATAATGCCTATCTCACAAGTTGTTGTGAGATTTAACCATTTACCTGAAGTATATAGTACAATCCTTGGTATCTAGTACACGCTCAATAAATATTATCAAAATGATAATAGAGTTTATCTTATTCTCTCTTTGAGATTTAGATTCATGGAACATGACAATTACAAGGTTACAGAATTGCTTGGTGGCAAGTGGAGAAGGCGTGGCCAGAGTTATTGACTGTGAGATCTTACATGAATGGCAAAGTCTAAAATCAAAGTGTAATTGAATTGCCAAAGTGTAATTGAATTGCTTATTTTGGCTTTATTTAACCATTAGTTCTGCACAATTAGTTACTATCAATCTATTCAAAATTAATGGAACTCCTTCTAGTGAAAGACTATTAGGCAGGCTATGCCTTTATTATTTAAAATGCTATAGTGTAGTTTAATGTAATTTCTAAATCAATATGCCCTACCCCAAAACCCAAAGTTAAAATATTGGTTAAAAAAATCGGTTGTATCAAAGCAAGCAATATGTCTCTGCAGGTCAGTACCTTGGCTTCTCTGAGTTCTAGGTTTTAAGCATTAGTTAAATGCTACTTACTCCTTAGTTATTTTATCAGGAATAGAGGACTACATGGGCATATGGAAAATAGTAGTAGAATTATCTTTGCACATTTATTCGAAATGCCCCACACAGTTGCTTCAAAGTTTCAAAACATGCTGGTGTCAAGTCTACAATTCTCTGAAAATTCAATTAAAAAAGTGCTGGAAAAACCTCACCTCCTTGTTTGATGCACTACCAAGTTGTGTCCCACAAGTTCTCTAGGTTCTAGGGAGAAGACTTGGATTCAGGGCCCACGTCCCCAATGCTGGGAGCTGCTGGAGCTCAATGGTGGTCCCTTCTGACAGGCATGCCTTTTCAGCTCACCACGGTCCACCCTGGACCCACTTCTGCCATTTCTGATGAGCTTCTTTGCCCCCGAGACACTAGATTTGGGAATTCTGCATCTACCTCCACAGAGTGGAACAAAGTGACCTTACACATAAGAGGAAGTGCAACTTATTCAAAAGGTGAGATTCTACAGAGTTGCTGCATGAAGATAACGGGACATTCACCAAGGCAAGTTGGATGATACAGCAAGCAGGCACCTGGATGGAAGAGAAAGAGTGTGGTATAAAGGAATCAAGAACTGTGGGTGGCTTTAGGAGAAGTTCCAATGCTAACAGCGGTCATAGGTTTGAGAGATTGATCCCTAGGCAATTATTTCTAAATAAATCATGTCTTTATCATTTGTGAAGGGTGGAATGCATGAACTGAGGAAGACAAACACCTTATTTTTTTCTGCCTGTTGCTTATATCTAGCCCCTCCCTATCCCTTATTTTTATCACTTACTTTTGCAATGCTGCTAGCAGTTTATTAGTAGTTTTATTTGACAAATATTTGTATAGCACTAACTATATATGGAGCACTACTCTAAGAATTTTACAAATGGTAACTCAGTGGTTCTCAGCCAGGGGCAACATCTGGAAATAATTTTGGTTGTCACAATTCGACATGGGGTATTGTTACTTCATCTAGTGGGTAAAAGTCAGAGATGATGCTAAACATTCTGTAATGCACAGGACAGCCGCTCTCCCCAAACCAAGAATTAATCTGGCCAAAAATATCAATAGCACCAGTGTTGAAAAACCCTCTATTAATTCCTTAATCCTTATAACAGCCCTATAGAGTAGGTGCTGTTCTTATGCTCATTTTATAGATAAAGAAAGTGAGGCACAGAGAGGTTAACTAAATGGCTCAAGGTCACACAGCCGATGAGTGGCAAGGTTGGTGTGTAAGATTAAGCAGTCTGTGTCTAAAATCCATGCTTTACCAACACACAAAGCTATCTCTCTCTATGGTTTTTATGCAAAGTATTTTTACTCTTTTGAAATCTCACCAAGAAAGGCCATAGTTCATCTCATCCCATTTCCTTACCTCCAGACCACAGAGCTTAGAAAATACTGGCTTTGTTCCATGTTACCCATCCCTTCAATGGATGCTTTGTTATTCCACTGGTGTGGGTATGTCAGGTGCAGGGAAGTTACCTCTCCCCTAAACTGGTCTCAGGTCACAGAGCATCTTTAACCCTACTCAGGGATTACTCAATCCTGTAGTCTCTTTATCTTCTTCTTCATGACTTCTAGCCTTTTGACTATTTTGGAGCTAATTTATGTAGGTTTCAGAAGGTAGGTAATGGATAATGAAATTCAAATGAACCTATTTTGTGACAAGCTAGCATCCCTGAAGAGAGTGTGAATACACAGTTCGGAAAATTATGAATAAAATTAAAATCAGCTCACTATCTGTGCATTCTTTATAATAAGACTTCTTAGGTCCTTATCTTTCTTTTGATACTCTAAGTTAAGTATAAATGTGTTATTTAATCATTGCAAAAATTTATAAGAAATTGCCTGATAAATCCACCCTTACTTAAAAAAATAAAGTAGAACTGGGTATCTATGTTATCTCCTTGCCGTACCGTGTGTATGTTCACTGATGAAACACAGGATTTCTAAGTAATATCTGAATCCTGTCACACAAAAGATCTAAAGGAAAATATATCAAAGTGTATGTTTCCAAAAAGCTACTCTTAAGTTTGTAAAACACTTGGTGTCCATCAAACAAAGTTTGGGTGGACAGCGTTGCCCTCAGTAAATGAGACACAGTGGGTAATAATTAGGGTTCTAACTTTCCTCTACAATGTTGGTTCAATATTTATGTTGGGAAACCATGTTACTTCAACTGCCTGGATCTTCGGAGGCCATGTCACAGTTGGCCTGTGCCCTGGAATCACCCAATGTGACATGCTGAAAATGAATACAACTCCCTTTTCTTTATACCTCTCATTTCCATGCAAGTGTCATTACCAACCCAGGCTGTGGGCATGGATGCTGAAGGGACTATATATACACAGGGAAACAGAAGAGAGAGGAAAGGAAGGAAACCAATGAGAGGAAATGGACCAAGGCTTGAGTCCTCCAGCATTCAGAAGGAAGAGGGAAGCAGTCAAGAAGAAAAAAAAGCAGTAGGATAGAAGAAAAACTAGGTGGGTGCTGTCTTCCAAAGGCCAAGGGAAGAAGTGTGCCCAAGTAGAGAAAGTAAACAGCTGTGTCAAATATTGCAGGAGAGACTAAGAGAGGCTGGGAGTGGACCATTGGATTTGGCAACATGGACACCACTGAAAACACTGACAATAGAGCCTGAGGACATTTTCTGTTATGGGAAAGATATTCCAGAACAAAAGAGAGACTCAGGAACAGTCTCGGCATCCTGGTCAAGAAGGGCTTCCTTGTTCTTTCAAATTCTTTGCCATCCTGCATCTGAGATCAGCCCCTGCTCCTGGTGTCACAGGTGATGCCAGGGTAGGAGGGTCCCAAGACCAGGCAGAACAGGGAGAGTTGTTGACCTGGGGTGGCCAGAAGCAAAGCAATTCATGGGAAGAACTAACTCCATGACTGGGGAACTAGGCCCGAGCACCAGTTAGCAGTGCATCTATGTGTAGGTCTGTCCCCATCCCCTTCACACCTCTGGTTAAAAGTGGTCACCTGCTTCCTGTCCCTGAGCACATCTAACACCACCTTTTCCAAGCTGCACCGGATTCCATTCCTTCTCACCTTCTCAAGGCTTCTACTCCTTCCTTCTTTTATCACCTATCTCTCTCTCATCTCTCTCTCTCACCTGTCTCATCTCTTCCAGGCTAATGTTATCAGCATACAAACAAGCTGCATTATCTCCAATCTAAACTACAAAATAAAACAAGCAGAACTCACTTCCCCCCAGGGGCCCCGCTAACTCTTGCTCATTCATTTGCTCCCCTTTATAGCAAAAACCCTCCAAAGAGGTGTCTATGCGCACTGTGTCCTTTTCCTCATTGCCCTGCGTCTGCTCACCCCAATCCAGAGTTTGTCCACAAGACTCCATGGAAACAACTCTGGTTAAGTTTTCATCACCTCTGACAGGAGGAGCAGGTGCTGACATTAGATTCAGGATGTCATAGAGTGAGAGAGCCAGGGGGCCCTTTCCATCCGTGAGGACCACACTCTGTTCCTGTGTCTTGTTCTGTGATATCTTCCCCATAACATGAAATGTCCCCAGGCCAGGTCTTCAGTGTCTTCTTGGGAGTCTAAGATGATAATTGGGGAAAATGAATTTTGTCTTTGCTTCCCTTTGAGAATTGGGACTTTGAAACCAGCCGCTGTTGGTCTCTGTTCACATTTTGATACAGAGGAAAAAACAGAAAACATTGAATGTGGTCGCTGCCCTTCAAACATTGAAACTTGTTACCTATAGACCATCATTCTTCATTCAGGCCAGACCTGTGACAAATGATAGAATTACTAAGTCTTTATCAACAGTCATTCTGAGGCCAAAATTCTAATTCTCCTTTGTGCTATGTATCTCTGCTAATGAGCATGTGTGTACAGAAGCACCATGACCCTCATTTGGGAGAAGAAGGTGCCAGAGGCCAGGAGGTTGGTCTACTTCTCCGTTGGCTGGGGAAAACTTGTCCTATCAAAGCTTTCCTCCAAATATAGTTATAATGTAACCTACATCATTCTGAGTGCAGGTCTCCATTTATTCAGTAGAAGTAGGCTAAAGAATTCTATTATATGACTGTGAAAATGTACAGATAGGGAAAGAGCTTCCACCCTCCCCACAAACCAAACTCAAACTGTCTTAGAAAATGTTCTGCTAACTCCCAGTGAGGGATCCTGTGCAGTAGGCGTTCTCATTGCTGAATTTATTTGGAAATTTTAAAAATTCCTTTTGAATGGAAATATTAACAAACAGTTTCCTAAGCATTTTTTTAAATTTCAATTTATTTTTAGGAAGTGATAATTTCTTGTTCCCAGGCAACATCAAATTGAGTTAAAGATACAGTGTCAAATGAGAGAGGCTTTGAGATCCTAGCATTGGATCTATTCTAATGTACTTGGAAAGAATGAAGAATGCTGTTCTGTGCTGAGGGGACTGTGAGTGACTCTGGTGTCTGAGGAGGTCAGCATTAGCCACGTAGAATAACAACCCAGTGTATCGGGTCTGGGCCATAATGAGCTGAATAGGACTCACAAGTGAAAGCACCAGAAACAAAACAAAACAATAAAAAAGGTGGCTCATAGATGAACCAGGAGAGAAAGGCAGAAAAGATACAGTGGAAAAATATCGGGTAGAATCAGGCGACCTGATTTAGCTCCCAGCTGTGTGACTGTGGAAATTACACTCTGAACCTTGGTGCTCTGATCTCTAAACTGCGGGTATTAATACTGCGCCTGTTCACCACCTCCCTGCGTTGCTTCACAAATGCCGGCTAGGTTCGTGTCCCACCACGGGGAACACTCCTACCGTGGTAAAATGTCGTGGGTCCACAACCTCCCACGCATGATATCCGGCAAGGTACTCAGCGCCTTTTCCCCTTACTTTCCTCATCTGTAAAATGAGGAAAACAATAGGATCTGCCTCTTAGGAAGGCTCTGAGCATTAAAGGAGTGGGTTCTTACAAATGGTTGCAGTGGTGCCCAGCACACAGTGGGTGTTGGGTGTTGACTGCACTATCGCACCTGGCCCTCCACCAATGATGGGGAAGAAGACAGATTTGCCCTTGCACTTGTCTCAGTTTGCGGTGGAGTTGTCAGCCATGCAGACAACTTCATATACTTGTTTTAAGGATCAAGCGACAGAATAAAGGGGAAAATGCTCTGTAAGTCAAGTTCTTTACAAATACAAGGCATTGTTTTTATTTGAATTCAGCACACCCCCAAGGAAGAAAAAAGACTTTAATGATGTGCATTCAACTAAACAATGCAGAATTTAATTAGTTTAAACTGTGGGATTTGGTATGAAAGACTTTTTAGGTGGGCTGTAGCATTGCTTTTAGAAAATAATGAGTCCATTTTAGGATATGAAATGAGTTCCTAATGCCTTGAAGAATGAATGCACCCCCTGAAGAGCCCTCCTTAGGACTGGCTTGGCACCAGGGCAAAGAGAGCTCCTTGTTATCCAGACAACTATTGGCCCTTCCAATAAGCCACCTTGGGCTGTGTAGAAATAGATGCACATTGGGTGAACTCCTCTTATTTGTTATTAATTTCCTTTCTACTTTTTCATGGGTTTAACCCTTTCAATGTGTTATTTATGTAAAGGGTTTGAGTGTTGTCCAGTGCACTTTTTCTATTCATCTAGACTGGCACAAGAAATTATTTTTTTAAATGTAAATGGATTCAAACGTTTGTACACTGTATGTCCATTATTGGCCTGACAGCTGAACTCCTGGATCTCTTGACAGTTTAGATATTAATGTAGACTTTCAATAGCATTGTATCTGTTACATTCAATACCATCAAAAGGGAAATGGATGCCCTTCAAATAGCTGGCATTTGATAATGTGCATTTTCTGAAGTGCTCAAAAGAGATGTTCCCAAGGGAAAGGGACATCCAAAATACTTGCCGTAACTTTTTGTCCACCACAGGACTTCTTCTCCATTCCTAGAAAAAGTGAATGGAGTTCACTTTTCTAATTTCATGGAAGTTTCTAGCTACCTAGCTGCTCCTAGATGTAGACAATTTGGGGAATGATGGGTGGAGCTTGAATTAAGCAGCACTTTTCATTGAAATAAGATCTCTAGCACTTCAAGACTGATCCACTTTCAGAAAATAATGGGCCCCAAGTTTTATCCTGTCATCATGAAGGGTAATCTTAGAAGGAAGTTATTAAATCAGTATTACATTTTTGATAGATTTTAAATGCCCAGATGGTCTTAAAAGTAAAATATATTAGAAAATACCAATGTAAGCTAATTTTTGTCCGTGTTTAAAATCACAAGCTTTAGGCAACGTTCATTAAATTTTGTATTCTACATTTTTTAATGAGGGATAAGTAGTAATAGGATAAGCCCCAAGAATTTTTTAGAGAATTAAATTGGTAAAATGTGAAACAGGGACAGTGATAAAGAACAAATTTAGAGTAGAAAAGCCAAGAATTATCTAGTAATATTAAGTTTGTCATAGCTTATATTTATACAAAATGGTAGATCAAGGAAGTTTTTCCAAGAGAAAATTTTAAGAATAAATTTGCAATGTCATGCTTTGGAGTTAGTTGGACCTGGGATTGAATCCTTTTTCTAATACTTATTGGTGTCAACCATGGACAAATGATTTAAACAAAGCTCTGTGTTTGCCCTGGAGATAGTGTATATGAATGCCTACCCTTTAGAACTGAGAGGAAAGAATGTAATAATATAATTTATGAAAAGTAGCTGGTTCGTAGAAAACACATACAGTATATACTTAACATATGCAGTTGTACATTTTTGTGTGTATGAGTGTGTATTTGTGTGGGTGTGGGTATATGTACTTTTTCCTCCCTTACATATATAGAAGGTGAGACCCTGACTCGTGAATTTGCTTTCCTAGGAACACATAGCTCTTCAATAGCATAATAAGGTTTGAATCCAAGACAGATCTTCTAAAGTTCCTTCTAGTTAATGCGATCTTCATAAATAACAGTAAATCAGCAGAAACCTCTAATGCTCCATTCTGAAAACAATCAAGTTGCTCTAATTATTTCTATATCTGATTAAGTACTATAATGAAAACAAATATATATATATATATACACACACATGCATGTGTGTTAGCGTTCAAGCGAAATAAACACAAACGAGCATGATAGAAAACTGAGGAAGTATTCAAGATGCTAAAACTGGAAGAAAACAAATTAACTCAGGAAGCAGGTAAAACATAAGCACAGCAGACAGCATGCTGGGTCTTTAGTATTGGTGAGTTTGAGAGAAATATCTATTCCATTCACAGTGTAAATCAAACCTTGTAATAGACATCAAAATATTAGCATATCCAAAATTTTGATTCATCACTCTAGGTTTTACTTTACTTTCACCCATCTTTTGCTAAGCTTACATGTTTTGCTAGGCAGTAATAATGATCATTAATAATACCTCTTCCTGAAATTCTTCCAAGGTTTATTTGAAACCAGCAGTCTCTGCTATACACCAATTCCCTTATGAATTGGTAGAAATGCAAATATAGTACCACTAATAATAACACATGCACACACACTTTCTCTTCTAGTCCATATGAGAGATAAATAATTAAGCTACAATCTTTGATTTCAAGATGGTTATAATGCAGTTTGGGACAATGTTGTTTAGGAATAGGTTACTTTATGAGTGAGAGAAAACTCAAAATATAGCAGCTTAAACAAGGGTATGTGTTTCCTAGTACTGCTGTACAACATTGTCACAAACTTCATGACTGTAAACAATGGAATTTTATTCTCTCACAGTTCTGAAGGCCAGAGGTCCAAAATCCAGGTGTTGGCAGAGTCATGCTCTTTCTAGAGGCTCTAACAGAGATTCCTTTCCTACCTCTTCCAACTTGTGGTGGCCTCCAGCATTCCTTGCAGCTAGATCATTCCAATTTTCCGCCTGTCTTCACCTCCCCTTCTCTTCCATGTCTCTGAGCCTTCTCTTCCATGGTCTGTGTGTCTCTCCTCTGTGTGTTTGCAATGAGAACACTTAGAGTTGAATTTAGAGCCCGCCTGGACCATTTGAGATGATCTCATCTCTAATTATATTTGCAAAGACTCTTTCTCCAAATAAGGTTACATTCACAGGTTCCAAGGATAAGGATGTGGATCTATCTTTTGGGGGGTCATAATTCAACCCACTACAACCAGATTGAAGTTTATTTCTCTCTTGTAAAATCTAGGCAAAGAGTTAAAGGCTGATATGACTCTCCACAGTGTGTTAGCAACCCAGGCTCTTGCTATTCAGTTTCCCTGCTAGAAGCAGCTGCCTTATAATCCAAGATGGTAGCTCAAGCCACCACATCTGATGTGGAGCCAGTAGAAGGAGAAATAGGGTTCATGAGTTTTCCAAGTGAGTTACTGAACCGCTGCCCCGATGACCTTATTACGTAATTATAAACTCTATATTTTAGTAATTGATAAATTAAACTAGCTTTTCTGAAACATATGTTTATTAAAGGATATTGAGCCATGTAGAGCAACATATCATAGAGGACTGTGATAGAGTCCAGAAGACGGGTGATCGCTGCAGCTTAGGTGGTCCAGAAAGAGCTGGTTCCTGATCATTTTAAGGATTGGTGAGATTTGTCAGTGTGGGGAAAATGCACTTCCAGATGACTTCAAGACTTGCTCGCTCTTTCTTAACCATAAAATTCAACCACTTGGATTTTTGTAATTACTTGTTACCTGTAACTACTTAGACTGCTCATTAGGGACAAAAATATACCATTCTTAGAAGAATCCAAGGTTGCACCACTCACCTCTTAGGTTCTGCAATGCTGCTGATGGAGTTTAGCTAGGAAAGGAGAACCAGAAGAAACCTAAGATTTACCTAAGAAACAAGACATAATCTGAGGGACAAAAAAAAAAAAGACAGATCTGGAAAGTAAGAAAAGAGGTGAGGGTGTCAAAATTTTGAGGGGGGTAGAAAAGAGTTTGGGGCAGCTGTTGTTAATTTTAAAAAATGCTGTCCACTTCCTGTTTGGTAACACATTTGTTGCCACTTTAAGAGAATTCAGAGCAGATATAGTATTATTGAAGGCTTTGGAGTAGCACTGTAAAGAGCGAGGCTTAAATCAGGACAAGATGGCATGGGGGAAATATTCACACCTCTAAGATAAAAACAACAACAAAACTCAACAAACTCTACATAGTTCATATCTCCATTATATTCACTCAAGACTATCTTGAATGTAGATAATTACTTTTACTCAAGGTAGACACCCTTGAGAACCTGGGTACTGAGCTAGCCACAGAAGCGTTCACTCCCTTAAAATCACAGAAAGATGGGTAAGACACAGAAGACACACATACAGCATTAGATATTGGTTGTTTACATGTTATTTTCAATAGTATTCTACTTCTATTGCTTTAAAACTATTGTGTACAGTTTGCAAATAACCATCAGGAGTATTTTTCCGTAAATTATTTTTCCCTGTGCTGAAAGGAGCACAGGCAATTCCCTACCAGAGGCAGAGGCAAGAGGTGTTTACTTGCTACACAGCGCCATCTGGTGGCAAATGCTGCAAATTTCAGATACAGGGTCCCTGGGTTCCAGAGAGACTCCCAAAGTCATATACCTTGAGGTATCCACCCAACGGAAAATGAGTAAATACACTGTCTTTAGGAACGTTTGTCAAAGTTGAAGATCAAGTTACTTGTTAATTATTCTCATTGATATTTCTAATATCTATAGTTAATAGATTCTCAATAAGAATGAACTGTTTTATGTACAAACTGATTCTTAATAGTAACAATTCTCAATCAGCATAACGCTGTCGTTTTCAAAGTCCTATTCTTACGCGATGCACAAGAAGGGTATGAATATTATGCTTGTCTCACAAATATAAAATGAAGCTCATGTAGCTTAGAGAAATTGCTCAAGCTCAAAAAGTTGAAAAAAATGGTGCTGCTGAAGCTCAAATAAAGACTCTGTCACTAATCTGTGTGTTGTTTTCACAATGATCCTGTTTCCCTCTGCTTAGAATGACATGAAGCAGGTTCAGGTGAAGCTAGATTGAAAGTTTAGCTTTAGCAGGAAGTGGTCTTTTGAATTAGGTGGCACTTTATAAAGCAGTAGTCTCTCCTGATAGCATCTGAAGAAAGGCTCGGGGAAACCTTGGTGGACGTGGCAGTGCATTCCTAAAGTTTGGTGCATGTGGTTTTTTTCTTGTTTTCTCTTCAGACCTTGTATTTACATATACACAACACCATCTCTTCGTGTTTTGCTCTGCTGCCCTGTCTTGAGATTTACTGTTTATAATCTTTTCATCAAAAGCACCACCTACTTCTCAGTAGACCTTCAGGTGGCCCTTCACTGCCTCCCAGTAGATATATTTCTTTCAGAGTTAATCAAAGGGTGATATTTAAAGTGGCATCTCTTAGTGGGCATCTAGATGACTTATGCCATTCATATCAATGAGACCTTTTCAACTCTAATATCTGTTCCAGTGATCTGTGGAGCACAGCCTTGAAATTTAATTATGGTGATGTTTCAGAGGCTGATGGAAGCTCTTGCAGCTTTAAGCATCTTGCTTTAAAATCATTAGACAGTCGCAGGTTTCAGTGCTGTAAACGATTGAAGACCAGTCTACTTCATGTCTTACCTTCATTATGATCTGTAGGTATAAGCTTACATTTCTCAGATCCTGTCAGGAAGTTTTTTGTCCTTTGGCTATGATATTTCATCTTGTGAAAAACTATTGAAATTTAAGGCTATTTTAAAAGAAGCCTATGTAAGTCTATGGATATCATCCTGATTCTGGCTGTAAGTATTTTGGTCATTGCTATACAGTTGCTTTCATTCTTAGACTTGGGCAATGAGTTCTGGAGCCATTCCAGGAGCAAAACTGAGACTTATCAATGTTGTATTCATCTAAAATAACCTCCTGGGAAAAATAGTAAATACGCATTTTATAATGCCTCATCTTTATTGGTTCATCAAAGCCATTTAAAAATTTATTTCAGAATGTATTTCAAAATGCAGAACATTTTCTTTCCTACAGTTATCAGACCACTGAAAACCTCAAATTTCCTTCTTTCTTTAAGCCATTTATTATCAGCAGAAATAAGGATTTTGGAGTTAGAACTTAGGTAGCAATTTTGGGATGATATATTAGCCCTTCTTCAACTATGTTTGCTCTAGAGAGCTGATTAATATAAATGTCAGTTTATTTGTAAACTAGGAGTATGTAACACAGAAAAGAAGACAGAGAAAAGAACTGATACTGCCATTTCCAGAGCCTCCTTTTAGACCCTAAATGAGTTTTAGTTGGGCCAATAAACATTAAAATTAATATTGCCTAAAATGACAGAAAACACAGTGGCATCAATCTCTTTTCAAGGTTAAGAAGTTGCTTATTCTGTTTCAAGAGCTCAGCATACAAATACAGTTTACAAGGCATTTTAAACTGATCACTGAAACATGTATATCTTCAACTGTTAAATCAAAAGGGAGCCTGTGGTGTTGATCAAGCCCAATAATCACTCTTTAATATCACTGGGGAGATAGCAGCATGATGAAAAGGATAAGGATGGTATAAATCAACTGAAGAAATTCTTAGCCAAAGACCTTCATCTTTAAAAGGCAGAGATTAAAATCACCAAGCTAATAAGATCTGCTCAAGGACCTAGAAATGTCAGCCAAAAATATGGAAAATGTATCCCCCAAGAGGCAGCTTTACCCAGGTCGGTTTATAAATAATAGTTATTTGCTGAAAACAGACCATTAAGCTTGCTGTTTAGCTTAAAGGTAGTATTTAGTTAGAATTCTATATACAGAATATCTTACTCATATATTAATATTCATATCTAGTAGTTAGGAAAAGAAATAAACATTGCAAATGGATTTTGCATGAGTTTCATAGCTGTTTCCTAACATCTGGCATTCACTTCTCTGCTCTCAATAATACTACTTTGCAAATATCTTCCCCAACCCAAGACCCTCAATAGGTCCTCTTTGTCCATGGGGTACCTCAGATATTGATATTACCTAAGATAATATCAATACTTGAGATATCGATATTATCTATCGACTGGGCAGTCATTCCCAATAGATTGGAGGTTAAAGAACAAAATAGTATATTAGTAATTTTTATGTCTCCAGGGCCTAGAGATTTTTATGTCTGTCAGGTTTTTATGTCTGTCATAAATTTTTATGTCTGTCAGGTTCCTGACAAAAAAGCAAGTGCTCAATACTAATTGCTGAACTTCATTTAATTCTCTCATTATAAATGCCTCAACATAAACATATCTTGAACCCAGATGATCCGCTTACATCCCCAGACACTGAAAATCCCCTCCTTTGTGCTTTAGCTTATACCCTGTGTCCTTCTAGGAGGTTCTGATTCTTCTTTACTTTTTCACTCTTTCCTTTTTTTATAAGATATAGTCTATGAGACATTGTTTCCCAGAAAACACAAATTTTCTCTCCTTCCCCTTCCTGAGGCATTTACTATTTCCCCCAATTCTCCTAGTTCTTATTAGTACATGTTATCCTGTATCATTAGTTATGTTTTTAATTCACAGACACAATTCCTAATCAAGGTCGAGTCTTTTGAAGAACAGGAGTCATATCATGGATTTTGTCACATAGCAGTTACCCAGAGCATTGCATTAGCACACCCCAGTGCTCAGTAAATTTGAGTTTAAAGAACGCTGGTTCAAAGCTAGTCTAATGATACGATAGCATAATAAAAATGAAGCCCAGTGTCAACAACACAAGTGTAAACTATGAACAGTGTCGGTGATAAATTGTGTGAAAGTTGAAGCTGAAATATGTAATGCACTGTGATTTGATAAAATTAATTTTTAAAGATAATTTGAACCATTAATTAATTAATTAATTTTTTTGTTGCAGTACGCGGGCCTCTCACTGCTGTGGCCTCTCCCGTTGCGGAGCACAGGCTCTGGACGCGCAGGCTCGGTGGCCATGGCTCACAGGCGCAGCCGCTCCGCGGCATGTAGGATCTTCCCAGACCGGGGCACGAACACGTGTCCTCTGCATCGGCAGGTGGACTCTCAACCACTGCGCCACCAGGGAAGCCCTGAATTAGTTTTTAAAGATTATTTGAAAAAGTTGTGTAAAACTCCTACTCAACATTCAAGCGGTAGGGAAAACACGCCACTTTCTCCAGGAATACTTTCCTTATCCAGTCCCCTCCCCTCCCCAGCCAAACTAGAAGCAATGATTCCCTGAGATAAATACCCAAAACATGGTATTTATTTCTCAAGGATTTTTTTTTTCTCAACCACACTGGGGTGCTTATCATCTCCACTTTGGAACTGAACAGAATATATTTTGTCCTCTTCTAAACCATAAGGTATTTGAGGAAAGGAGATCAAGTTTAATTTATTTTTGAAACACTTCCAACATTTAGAGCATGGTTTACCTATAGAAAGGCCCCAGTGTATGCATGCATGCCTACACGAGTGAATAAGGTCCATGTCATTAGTACAAGGGCATTCAAGTTAAAATTCTGTATCTGGATACTCACAACCAATTCTTGAGTCTTAGACGCATACTTTTTAATTATAATGTTTCTGAAGTCAGAATACTTCTTACTTTTGATACGTACATTTAATATTGTCACTGTTGATTGTGTTGGGGGGGAAGTAGTTATTAATCAATATCACATTTTAGAACGAATAGCATCTTTGTTTTTTGTTTTTAACATCTTTATCGGAGTATAATTTTTTTACAATGGTGTGTTAGTTTCTGCTTTATAACAAAGTGAATCAGTTATACATATACATATGTTCCCATATCTCTTCCCTCTTGCATCTCCCTCCCTCCCACCCTCCCTATCCCACCCCTCTAGGTGGTCACAAACCACCTAGCTGATCTCCCTGTGCTATGCAGCTGCTTCCCACTAGCTATCTATTTTACGTTTGGTAGTGTATATATGTCCATGCTACTCTATCACTTTGTTCCAGCTTACCCTTCCCCCTCCCCATATCCTCAAGTCCATGCTCTAGTAGTTGAGAAACTAGAATACAGGTCAAAACTTCTAACTGCAAGATCAGTTACTGGGTTCTCATGTGTCCATGAGAGAGTGCATGGTTAAATGTGAGAAAAAGAAATTTTCATCCTTCCAGCGAGGTGTAGAATTTTTGCTCTATGCTTGCATGCCTGGAGTGAAACTAGTAAGTATTTGCTTTGACTAGATGACGTACTGATCTCTGAAAAACTCCAAGTAAGTGTTAAAAGAGAGATATTCTTCACTGTTCTTCCTGCATTATTTTGTCCTCAGATGTGAATCTGTTAATTTC
This sequence comes from Globicephala melas, assembly GCF_963455315.2. NCBI lineage: Eukaryota > Metazoa > Chordata > Mammalia > Artiodactyla > Delphinidae > Globicephala > Globicephala melas. Next base: position 111,522,832 of record NC_083318.1, on the reverse strand, counting down.
CCAGGCCCCTAGTATCACTGTGATTCATGCCCATCTTTAAGTATAATTGCGTCACTTAATAAGCCCTGCCATTCCTTTCTGTCTTCATTCATCTTTTGCCTGGACTTTCTCATTCACAATAAACACTGGTTACTTCGGATATGTAAAATCATGGGTCCACAGCCAAACAACAGTTTGTCAGTTTGCAAATTAAATCCTTGTTTACAAAGAGGTCCAGGAAGGAACAGGAAATGTGCATCACATAGTGTACCTAGAATTCTACTACTAGAAACACATTCCCTGGCACTAGACGTGCTGACAGTATGATGTGAGCACAATTTTAATCACAAGAGCAGGAGGCTGAGCTACCTGCTTGGCAGGGCAGGAAATAATCAAGAATAGGGAACCAAAAAGAAAAAAAAAAATAGAGAACCCTTTCTGATCCCCTGCTGCCTACTTTGGGATTATCCATAAGGTTTATAAAAGTGAATAGAAGAGAGACTTCACACACTGCATTAATTTTGGATAATGGCCGGGGCAGCCACTTAAGTATATATATTCGGGAAGTCTCTGATAGAACAAGAAGACATTCTTATTTCTTAGGAATATATGTGGAAAATGCTGTTTAGTTTTCCTCTTTCTTTGCAGAGCAGTCCAGCCACTAGGTGTGCATGTTCATGCATCTGGGCAGGGATGAGTAGGCAAATGATAAAGAACATGTATTCAATGGAATTGCATTTTGAAATGTGAAGATTACTATAAAAGACTGTAATTGTCCTTTTGAGTCTAAAGAGTTAATATTTTTTTCTAGCATCATTTCATTTCACATCCCAAAGAATCAGATTACTCCCAGAAAAATGCCACTTAAATGGGAAAAATAAAAGGAGGCAAGAAAGGGATTGACAAAAAAAGGAGGCTTGAATACATAATGAATGCTTTGCAACTCATTGATAGACAACCCTTAAAACAAAGCATTGTTGTGTGAAATGTTCTAGAGAAAAGAACTCAAGAGTTTATCAAATGAGTTACTGGAAAAGAATTTTTTTTTAAATCTGCCAGAAATGTACCAGGCCATTATTGCATCTTATAAATTATTTATTATTCTTAGATATGTCATAAAGTCCAACACAAATAAAGGAAAAATGCTGACAAGACAGAAACATCATTGTGAATATAGACATAGCTGCTCAAAGCCTTGCAAAAAAAATTCCAAGAATCTTTGCACCCTGCCTGCCACATTTTCACCACTTAGGTATTTTGCTTTCTTGTATTTGAGGGTGTCAGCACTTTCTTTTTCCAACAAGACCACCCATTCCCATCTTTCTTCACATGGCTAAGGTAACAGACCACAAACCCTTTTGGCTGTGTGTGTGTGTGTGTGTGTATGCGTGCGTGCGTGAGACAGCGCGTGAGAAAGAATTAACCATGAAAAATCAAGTAAAATACGATAGTGAAGAGAAATCCAGTTTTAAAAACATCTGTTCATATGATCGCCTAGTTTATATGCATTTTTGCATGATTTTGCTTGGGACTGCCTTAGCTATTCCAGAGTCTCACGTAATAAAACAGCCAAGTTTACTAAGAAAGACCCTAGTCTTTCATTCTTATGAAGCAGGCTAATGAAACATCACAGAAATAGTTTCATTTTAACACTGGGAAGACATTAAGTATCTGACTGTAATATATTTTTCTCCATATTCACTTTTTTTTAATAAAATCTCTTTATTGGAGTATAACTGCTTTACAATGGTGTGTTACTTTCTGCTTATAACAAAGTGTATCAGTTATACATATACATATGTCCCCATATCTCTTCCCTCTTGCATCTCCCTCCCTCCCACCCTCCCTATCCCACCCCTCTAGGTGGTCACACAGCACCGAGCTGATCTCCCTGTGCTATGGGGCTGCTTCCCACTAGGTATCTATTTTACATTTGGTAGTGTATATATGTCCATGCCACTCTCTCACTTTGTCCCAGTTTACCCTCCCCCCCCCACCCCATATCCTCAAGTCCATTCTCTAGGAGGTCTGTGTGTTTATTCCTGTCTTGCCCCTAGGCTCTTCATGACCTTTTTTTTTTTTTTTGACCTTTTTTTTTTTAGATTCCATATATATGTGTTAGCATACGGTATTTGTTTTTCTCTTTCTGACTTACTTCACTCTGTATGACAGACTCTAGGTCCACCTCACTACAAATAACTCAATTTCATTTCTTTTTATGGCTGAGTAATATTCACTTTTAAGTGTCTTACGAAAATGAGTATGGTTTAAAGTAAAAGCAGCAATTTCAAAGTTGCCTAGGACTTCCCTGGTGGTGCAGTGGTTAAGAATCTACCTGCCAATGCAGGGGACACGGGTTTGAGCCCTGGTCCGGGAGGATCCCATATGCCACTGAGCAACTAAGCCCGTGTGCCACAGCTACTGAGTCCGCGTGCAACTACTACTGAAGCCCGAGCACCCTAGAGCCCGCGCTCTGCAACAAGAGGAGCCACCGCAATGAGAAGCCTGCGCACTGCAACGAAGAGTAGCCCCCGCTCTCCACAACTAGAGAAAGCCCGCGTGCAGCAATGAAGACCCAACGCAGCCAAAAATAATGAATTAAAAAAAAAAGTTGCCTAGTCTCACAACGACACACCATCATTCACCCCTTACTTTCTTTGCCCATTACTTATTTCAGAATCTGGAAACACATCTTTCTCCCTCATAGCCTTTCCAATGAATTGCTGGAACTATCTCACAAATTACTTTAGGACAGGTAGACACCTCGTCTTGTACATCTTAGTATCCTCCATGGCACTTCACCAAATGTGTTGCAGGTCACGAGGGTTCCAAAAATCCTCGTTGATATTAATGTGTGTGGAGTGGGGGCGTGGAATCTTTCACCCTCACTGCTGTGTGCTTAGAAACCTCTAGAACACCACGTATCACACAACTTTAACCGACCTTCATCACCAAGGCAGGTGTACAGGAGGGCACAGCTCTATTCCTTTGTATCTGAGAAATTAAACTAAACAATGTGGGTATTTTCCACTTAACTCGTCATAAGCACAACACTCCTAAGAAGACAAGTCGCCTGCTGTTAGCTCCCAGCCAAGCAGCTCAAAATGCCTACTTTCATTTTCTTAATCTTATATCCCAATTAAATTCACTTTTAACCTGTATATTTTTCAGAAACATTCCTATAAACTTTGTAAAGGATTGCTCTGGCAATATTCAGATGATATAAATTATAGATAGTCTAATACCTAGGAAAAAGTAGAAAATTTGAGGCATTGCAGTAAGAACTGTCATAATGACTAAGTTATAGTGAGGAATACCAAAGAATGCTGAAGTTGCCTGTGAAAGATGTGGAAGAAAGAGAATTGTTTTAATTTTATATTCTTCTTTTGACCACATTCAGGATCTTATAAAAACTAGATTGGTGGGCTTCCCTGATGGCGCAGTGGTTGAGAGTCCACCTGCCGATGCAGGGGACACGGGTTCGTGCCCCAGCCTGGGAGGATCCCACATGCCGTGGAGCGGCTGGGCCCGTGAGCCATGGCCGCTGAGCCTGTGCGTCCGGAGCCTGTGCTCCGCAGCAGGAGAGGCCACAACAGTGAGAGGCCTGCGTACCGCAAAAAAAAAAAAAAAAAAAAAAAAAAAAAAAAAAAAACAACAAAAAAAACTAGATTGGTCATTGATTGGGACCGAAGGTCTCTATGACTATTTTTTTCCCTGGGAAATGTAATTTATTTCCTATGCACTCTTAAGCAGAGATGCTTCCAAGGCAAGATTTTCCCTCCACCACTCTGGATCTCTTATTTTTTCCACTGAGAAAATACATTTATAGTATTCCGTGCAGAGAAGAGTCCCAATCAGTCCCAGGGAAGTCTGCTAAATAGCGGAGAGAAAAATCTGTGGATACTGTGATAAAATAACATCTAGTCTAGTGTTTTACTTCAGACAGAGTTTACAACTTTGGATGAACATTGCATGATTTCCCTAAACCCAGAAGTCTGCTGTGTACAATATAGAGTGAAAATATGGCTGGTAGTGAGGGGGCTTTCCTAATAACAGACTGGAAGATTCTATATATTTCCCTTCTCAGTTACAGCTTATGCTATTATAAAGTGAGGGCAGTGGACTGGATTATTTCATTTCTCTATCATTTCTTGTATTCCATGGAGTCAATCTTGGATTCCTCCTTTCTCCAGGGCCCCATCATCAGTCACTCCACAATGACTCCTGATGATGTCTCTGCATCTCTTCCAGCCACTCTCCTGGTTCAGACTTCAACACAAAGGCTTCTTAAACATCTTTCCTACTTTCGTCTTTTTTTTTTTTTTTTTTTTTTGCGGTACGCGGGCCTCTCACTGCTGTGGCCTCTCCCGCTGCAGAGCACAGGCTCCGGGCACGCAGGCTCAGCGGCCATGGATCACGGGCCCAGCCACTCCGCGGCATGCGGGATCTTCCCGGACCGGGGCACGAACCCATGTCCCCTGCATCGGCAGGCGGACTCCCAACCACTGCGCCACCAGGGAAGCCCGCTACTTTCGTCTTTAATGGCTAGTTCATCCTGTACCTTTGGTCTCCTCTAACCATGATTAAATTGCATCAGCTGCAGCTCCAGCAACCTCAAAGAGGCCCCATGATCACAGAAGACAGTTCACCTCCCTGAGCCCAGGTCCCTCTTTAGCCAGAGTCTCATCTGGTTTTCATCTGTTCTTTATTGAGAAGTTAGCTATTAGCAGATTCCTATCCCTTATTTCTGATTAAAAGCCCCAAACACTTCTCATGTCTTGATTCCAAACATAACCCGTTTTTTTTTTTTTTTTTTTGGCCGCACCATGAGGCTTGTGGGATCTTAGTTCCCCGACCAGGGATTGAACCCAGGCCCTTGGCAGTGAAAGTGAGGAGTCCTAACTACTGGACCGCTAGGGAATTCCCACATAACACTTACTGAGGCAATTTTAAGCCCCCTTTCTTTCCTTAGATCACTCTACTGCACAGCGAGCTCCTTCATTCTAAATCTCTATGGAGCTATTGTTTCCACTTGTTTCTCCCTTGCCACTTATTGCCTCAAACCTGCATCTCCCAGTTAGCATATGTGTGGCTTTGGCTAATGCCATAGTCTCCCAGGTCTTCAGTTGTCCCATCTGTTAAATATGAACAACAGATATATGTACTCACAGGTGGTTTTGGGTCTCCCAGATGATGTGTACAAAATTCTTTGCACTGCGTTCAGTTCCTAATGGTGACAACTATTATCACCTAGAAAATATGTATATTGCCCTTTTTGGTCATAAGAAGTTTACTCTTTTTTAAAATTTATTTTATTGAAGTATAATTGATTTGTAGTGTTCTGTTCATTTCTGCTGTACAGCAAAGTGATTCAGTTATATATAATCACTTAATATATATATCACTTTTTCATATTCTTTTTCATTATGGTTTATCACTGGATATTGAATATAGTTCCCTGTGCTATACAGTAGGACTTTGTCGTTTATCCATTCTCTGTATAATATTTTGCATCTGCCAACCCCAAACTCCAACTCATTCCCCCCACCTTGGCAACCACAAGTCTGTTCTCTATGTCTGTGAGTCTGTTTCTGTTTCAGAGATAGGTTCATTTGTGTCATAGTTTAGATTCCAAGTGATATCATACGGTATTTGTCTTTCTCTTTCTGACTGACTTCACTTAGTATGATAATCTCCAGGTCCATCCATGTTGCTGCAAATGGCATGATTTCATTCTTTTCTATGGCTGAGAAGTATTCCACTGTATATATGTACCACATCTCCTTTATCCATTCATCTGTCGATGGACATTTAGGCCGTTTCCATGTCTTGGCTGTTGTGAATAGTGCTGCTATGAACACAGGGGTGCATGTATACGAACTTTACTCTCAATTGCAACAGGATACAAGACAAGGAAAAATAAAAGTTACCTAGATGTCTGGGTAGAATCCTTGTGTATACAAACATATGACTGCTCTTCTAATAATAAAGGAAATGACCAAGAATGTGTAAAAATGGGGAGTGTGAGGTATCTGTTACAAAAAAAAAAGACATGGGAAAGATATCATCGTCATTATGGAATTCTCAAGATTGTTTGATAGAAACAACAGCAAGAAAATCATACTGGGAAAAGATGCTCGGAGGCTTACGGCAACTCATTTCCCCATGCCACAGAGGTGGCCTCGTGGGATCCCAAGTAGATGAGGTCAGGGACCCCCACAACACCTTCTGTTTTGGAGAGCTGAGGATTGGAAATGAGGGTGAGCTATAGGGCAAAAGGAGTTTCCTTTGGCAGTTGTGTTGAGGATACTTGAGGGAAACTAAGCAGGTATGCCCAGGTTCATGGGCATTTATACACAACAGAAAGATTATGATGGGCTTTTCCTTGAAGCCGCAGGTCTGTTGTTGAAGAGGCCATGGATGAGCGATGAGCAGCCTCTCCCAGGCCACGCTGGTACCATCAACCACTATGAAAAGACAGTGCCAAGGCCACACTCCTCTTTAGGAGATTGCCTATTACTTATACAAGAAAACATAGAAAATTAATGACCGTTGAGTCAAGATTTAAACTCAGCTCTGTTTGGCTAAAAAGTGCTAACATAATAGATTTAAAGACTAGGAAAGTTGTATATAACTGACTAAAGGTGTGCATCGAATCCAATTTGAAAAGTTTGAATAATTGTTATACATGTAGTTGCAAAAGTGATAACTTTAATTTTGAAAATAAAATGTGTGATACTGTGAGAATTTTAAAAACTGGAACTAAAAACTTAGATTATATGAAAATAAAACCAGGATGTGGGTGAGAAGGTAAAGTATGGTAATATTTTCATCTTGCATCACAGGAAGCCAGTGAATACTATTTTGTTCTTGATATTGATGAAACCCTGGGAAATTAAATACTCTTCCAGATAAACTGTGGGTGATTAAACACATCAAAACTGAATTTATCAAATGCATAGGGAATGATAATGACAACACTGAATACTAAAACCCATGGAACCCGGCCAAAGCTGAAATTAAAAGCAAATTTACACCATAAAATACTATGATTAAAAGAAGGAATGAAGATATGCAATAAACAAAATAACAAAATAGTTCAAAAGAAAGTAGAAATAGGGATTAATGAAATTACATATAGAAGCAAGTATAAGCAAAAAATGATTAGAATCTGTAAATAAAAGAAATTCCTTCTATTATATCACTCAGAATGGTCTTACAGATGTTAATAAAAATATGAAATTATGTTTGAGATTGCCTGATTTAAAATATTGGATACATGGACACCTCAAAATTAATTTTAGAGATTTCTGAGTAACTCAAAGAAATATGTTTCATACTTCAATATAGCTAAAACTGAGATGAATTTTTCACCTAATCTTGAGAACAGGTGAGATGGTCTGCAGTCAAATAAAGGCCATGAGGGATACATGAACTTCACTTTGGGAGCCCATGGGCATAGCTAAAAGAGAAGGTCGTAATCTTACAAACAACTAGAGCTGCAGCACAATGAGTGATTCTCAGACCACAAAATAGAAGAGATAATGCCACATGTCTTAAAACATAATAAAGAAAGAAAAAGGCATTTCATTATAAGTATAGAATAAAAAATCAGCATCAAGAACTATGAAGGGTGTGAGATTTTATTTATCCTACTTTCAAACTAAGTTTGCCTACACAAAACCCATGGGTCAGAGACAAAAGACTTTGTATCATGTTTGTATCAGTTCTTCTTTCACCCCAAGTCCTAGGGGGGTGATGTGGAGTAAGCCAGGTAGATGCTGTGCACACAGTGGATTTGTATCACAGCTAAGGAATTTGAGGAATCCTCAGCAAGAACCCAAATCTTTTAAAATAGACTGCAGGCAAATCTGCCTGACCTTTTTGCCCAAGCGGGATATTACCTTTTTTAAGCTAGGCAGTAAACACATCTACCCTTTTCTCCAGAGGGAGACATTATCTCTATCTTCCAAGGCTATTTCCTCTGAAACCTCCTTGAAAAGATAGTCCAGGACAAAGGCCACCTATGCCTCTGCTCACAATATACACAGAAGTGAGGGAGACCCATGGAGAATTGTCTCTAACCATACATAAATGCTCTAAATTTCAGGCATTGATTTATAGTTGCTCTGCACCTCACTATGTAGCAGGCTACAGACTAAATAGGAGCCAGGATTTATTTAACAACATTTAATGATTCTTCCAAGCAACTCAGGAAAGTTCAGCCAAGTAAACCCCAGGGTTAATTGGTTGAAATAATTTTTTAAGGAAAAGATAATAGCTGGACAACCTGTATGAAAATTTTTAAAATACAGAAAATTAGGAAAGGTATAAAACACAGATAAAGAAGTCACAAAATATTATAAGAAAATACTACATATAACTAAATGATAATGTTGATGTAATAAATGATTTTCTAAGAAAACACAAATTACCTAATTTTTTGGCATTTAACTCAATCTTTCTGGAATAAACTTTAGTACATAATATGATAGAGGCATTGACTTTTAAAAAAATATTTGTTTATGGAATATCTCTAATATCTGATATCTCAAACATCATCTATTATATAATTCATCTTTAATCTATTGATTTAAATAGAGAAAATCCTAAAATAAAAGAAAATAACATAACATTAGAGATAGTAAAAAAACAAATGATCAGTAGATTTGATTTGTAATTTTATTGCCATCCATTCTGCTATAGGAGGTAGTACAGGGTAGCCCATAGGAATTCAGACCCAGGAGCCTAAGTTCTGAGTAAGATATCTGGTCACTAGACTTGAATAATTTGGGGCATGTTACTCTGCTCCTGAACATTTCTGTACCTCAGTTTCATCCACTATAAAATTAAGATAATAATTGTTCACATCTCTTATTAGGATTAAGTGAGTTAATAATTATAAAGGATTAAAACAGTGTCTGGTACAAAGCAAACACTCAAAAGTGTTAACTGTTACTATTTTTTTACTATTTTTTATTTAGCACACCAAAACATAACAAATAAATATAGATGAGAAAAAAGGTAACATATCTGAGAGGCAGAGCATATGGTTTTAATTTATGAGAAGCTTACAAATCTTTAAGGAAAAACAAAGGCCCTAGTGGAAAAATTGCTAAGAGGCATAGCAGATAATACACATACAGAAAAATGCAATGGGAAATAAAGTATTAAAATATTTAATGACTAACTAAATGAAATGACTAACTAAAAATTGAAAATAGAAACAAACAGATTTTTTTCTGTCATACTGAAAAGATTAAAATAGGTAGAAAAAATATGTATGAAAACTCTCAAATACATACTACTAAAAGAATCAGCAGAGAGGCATAGCAACTTCCTGGAGGAAATGTGTCAATCTGGATCAAATTCTTAAACGTTTTAAGACAAAAAATCCAACTACTCTAAATGTATTCCAATGATAAAATCAAATATGTCTGTGTTACATGTACATTGGAATGTTATTTATAACAGAAAAACATTAAAAACAACCTAAATGTCCCAAAGTACAGCACTGATTATGTATATCACGGCACATCTATAGGATACCAGGTGCAGGACTGGGACAAGGAGAAGCTCAGAGCACATGATTTCAGGAATCACTCACTCTCAGGGCTGTGCCAATGTCCACACTGCTCTTGCAGACCTCTGAGAGTGAGAGCCTCCTTAAATTTTGCTACCAAGGCACTTCTTTTGCCTCAACCTAGACCAGAGTCTAAAGATAGAAGTCATTTAAAATTATGTTATTAAAAATCATCTAGTAATTTAAGTTCACATCTTTATATATTTCTAATTCAAAATCCAGACTAGACATATGTACTGAAATATCATACTAGGATAACCATACTCTAACTCTTGTGCTATTAATTATTTTACACTTAATTTCTTGCTTTTTTTTTTTTTAGTATTTTGAACAGTGTTATGATGACTCTCCTTATATATAATTCTTTCTGTATATTGTACATTATTGATTTTTGTTTGGTTTTTAGAATTGGGATTATTGGTCAAAGAGTATGAACATTTTAAGACACTTGATAAAAGTTGATGATTACTTTCCAGAAAGACTCCCCATCTGTACACCCTCAAGTGTGCAATGTAATTCTCTAAGACCTGCAGACATGTGACACTTCTACTGAAGTTCAAATACATGATAAATTTGAATTATTTCCCCAACTCACCAACTATAGAAACTTCCATGAAGGCAAAGACTTGCCTGTATACATTTTTATTTTCCCTTATGTGCTTTGCATATGTAACCCAAGTTAGAAGCTTACTAGGCATTAATAGATTGATCATTCTTCAGATGTATTTTCTACCACAGTTGTAAAGACTTCTTAACCCTATGAGTTCTTTTTTTTTTTTTTTTTCTCTTTTAATCTTCTGGTAGCAGCAATATGAATGGAGGCTGGCTGGAAGTCAAGGGAAGACAAAGAATCCCTCTGGCTTTTCAGTAACTCCTGTAATTCTGGACCAGTCACAGTGTGGAAGATGCTGAGAAATGGCAAGTTAATGTAAGAGGTCTTTCAGGAGAACGTCTCTTCCCTCCCCAGACTGCTGTTCTTGATTCCCATGATTACATACAAAGTTTACTGCACAGGTGATATTGGGAATTTACTAAATTAAAATTAGAGCAACAGGACATTAAAACTCAGTTGAAGAAGAAGAGAAAGGAAATAGTTCTGAGTCTTGTTTCCATTGTCAAGGTGTGTTAGAAAAAGAAGCATCTCTCTGAAATGTTTTCATGAGTATGGCCTCGTGTCCAAGCAGCTATGTTAGTGCTCTCGGGCTGCATCTAAATTGACCAGGGATCCTTTCTTACTCTTTTTATTTTCCTGCCTATATTACTGGGAATTTCCACCTAACTGGTCCCATAAGTGATTCAAGTATGCTGTATAGGGCAGATGAGAACACAGAATTCATAGCGTCATAGCCAAGGTTTTCTCTGTCACAAGGACATGGCTGAGAACCCACATGAAGTACCTTTGTGCTTCCCGTGGCAGCAGATGACAATAAACTCTGTAGGACTTTGCAGTGATGGGCAAACTGACACACAAAAGAAATGGTGTTATATTGTCACCTCAAATTCCTAGAGAGAATTTGTTATTAAGGCTTTGACATTTGTTTTATTTCTCTGTTCCTTTCCCAAACTTTTTTTCTGACTCACTCTTATACTTATGTGTTTATAAGGGAATTTTCAATTAATCCAAGAAATCTGCCTGTGCTTTTGTAAAACAACAGGAGATCACCAACCTTATTCTGTAAGGAATACTAATTAATGGGCATATTTGCAAAGGAACTCAGGTTTTATTGATGGACACTGTGAAATATTTTAAAAATCCCAATGTCTATTTGAGCAATTGACCCAGAGATAGTAACTTACAATCTTCCTAATCAGGTAAAGTGAAACTATATTTATGATTATCAGTTTTGAAATGTAAGCTACCAGCTATGAACATTTTAGAACGTTCATCCCTCCTTCAGCAGTTATGATATTGAAAATAATGATGCATATGAAACAGAAACAGACTCACAGCCATAGACAACAGACCTGTGGTTGCCCAGGGGGAGGGGGTGTGGGGAAGGGATAGACTGGGAGTTTGGGATTAGCAAATGCAAACTATTACCTATAGAATGGATAAAAAACAAGGTCTTACTGTACAGCACAGGGAACTGTATTCAACATCCTGTGAGAAACCATAATGGAAAAGAACATGAAAAGGAATGTGTGTGTGTGTGTATATATATATATATATACACACACACACACACACATATATGTATATATAACTGAATCACCTTACTGTACAGCAGAAATTAATACAACATTGTAAATCAACCATACTTCAATAAATAAATTTTAAAAAATCATGATACAGATTTTACAAATCTAAAAATGACTTCTGGTAACAGAAAAGGAAGCAATCTTAAGTGATTTCTCTCTTTGGTTCCTGGAAATCTAATGGGTCAAGCTTTCTGGGCACCTGCTGTCCCCAGCTGTGGTGACCACAGTCTGGCTATGTGACAATAGACTCATCAGACTCAAACACCACCAGCTGTTCCACGTCTTGCCCTCCAGGTCCCGTTCTGATTCCCGTTGATCCAAATGTTTGCAGTGCCGGTGCTCTGAGCATGCATTATGAATGACATGCCCTGCCCATCCATCATCTGGATTCTGCAGGCCACCTCTACTTGTCAAAAGTAAGCAGGTTGCTACTTGTAGAAAATAACTGAACCCAGCCCTGAAAAGGCTGGCATTCTCTGCATTTATTTTGTTCAGGGCAGTTCTGGGTCTTCCATTTGCCTCATCGTGTCAAATGCAGCTTTCCTTCCTTTCTAGCCAGTGAGGAAGTTTTGTAGCTAGAAATCTTCTGATAAACATTACATGCAATGAGAGAAAAGAGTCAGAAGTCTTGATTCGGAGTTCTACTTGAGGGTGTGAGCACATTTCTGCAATCTGGACCTGCATATTCATCTAATGAATTCAGTTGGGAAATTTGGCTCCCATTGCTACTTCCTAAAGGAGACGGAGTGCCAAGAGGGTGGCAGCTGACAGGGGAGGGACAGAAGGCTGGAGAGTGGGCGAGACTAATTGGTCTTGTCGCATAACACAGATTAGATTATGTCTGCCGAAAACTAGGAGGGGGCAGGGAGACTGAATCACTGTTTATACCAAAAAGATGTAGAGCAGAGCATCCTCCTGGAACCAAAAGCAGGGGATAGAAACACAAGCCTCTTGACAAGAAAACAGGAAAAACCAAGTGTAAGGCAATTAAAAAAAAAAAAAAGATACAATATTTTGCTCTTCAACTACTCAAGGGAATTGAGACCCAGAATAGCAAAGTACAATCTGATAAGAATTCTGATCATTTTTGATAATTCACAAAGGCCAGGACAGAACTTTACCTTGCTAAATAAGTCAATAGATCTTGAAAAAGAGCGCAAAAGATTGCTGGGGTTCTGAGGAGAATTCTAACCACAAAGAAAGATCAGCTTTTCAAGAAATGAGGAGCAAATTTTTGAATGTAAATAACTCACATGATTAACTGTTAATGATTCTTATGTCAAATAGTAAAGCAACTTAGAATCACTAATATAAAATTGCTATTTGAATTCAAGTTACTGTATGTTCTACAATGTAAAACTGTACTTTTAAGACAATACTCTGTGAATTAATCTTACAGAACCCAGGGCTAAGTGACTACTACGTGCTGGCTTAGTGACCAAAATTCCTAAAAGAAGAAAACCAATGTTTTCCTTCTCTACCCTTTCTTCTTACCTGTTTGTCCTCCTGCTTCACTCTTTCCCTTGGATCTTTCTTCTTTTCCTAAGATACTTGGTCCCCTACTAGCAAATTTCAATTCTTTTAATAAGAAAACATGAAGAAGAAATAGAAAGTGTTGATGTGTGGCTAAAAGATTCCTTTAGATGAGTGTAGGTTCTATAACATAGCCTTTTCCCTAGACTCTGGAACTCCAATGAAATAGATATTTCCCCCAAGCCTTTGCTGCCTCTGGCCATGGACCACAATTAAGTCAGCCTCTCTGGGTTTGTCTTAACATCCTACATCAGATATCCCAAACACCCTCATTATTAAACCCAGCTGTGAGCTAACTAATGGTCCAAAACAGATTTTTCTCTCCTTTATACTGTTAGGAAGACATACATAAGAGTCACAGCTTCCTGTAAATAGCTGAGCCCATTCTGTTGTGTTCGTAAATAATCTGAGGATCTGTGATGGGGACTTCTTATTTAATGGGTGGACCTGGTTTGTCATATTGCATTGTGTCAAATAATTTAAAGATTTTCCTCTATTTTTTTTTTTAAAGAAGGTTTCTGTGGGTTTTCTCTACTCAGTAAATCTTTCCAGTTTTTTTTTTCCACTCTCAGTTGCTAGATATTCACTTTCTGTGAAATTGTAATTAGTGATATTCCTAGAAAGAATAATATTGAGTTTTGGATTGCACCTCTCACACTCAGGTTCTCCACAGCTGTTTCTAGAACGATGAATGCTGAGGTTACACAATGACTGTGGAAGTAAAATAGTACCAACGATTGAGTGTTCAGAAATGGCTCATCTATGAGTTCAAAGGAGAATGTTCCTTTCTGAAAGGATATTGGCCAGGAATCTTTAGCAGGGAAGATGATTATGTTTGCTTTTAATACAAGAAAGTAACTCTAGCTTCTAATCTTACATTTATAGGATCAGAAAAGTCAATAAGGACAGGACAGGAGAGAGTGTGCAGAGAAAGGAAAGGACCCTGAGGGTGACAGGGAAGAGTCTTTGGGTGTCAATACAATCATGATGAAGGAAGACAATTACAGGAACCAGAGAATTCTGAAATAAAACATGTGATTCTGGACTTCCAGTTAGTTACAGAAGAATTCTGGGCATGTTGCGATAAAAAATACTCCTTTTGAATTTTTTTTTAATATTTATTTATTTAGCTGCATTGGGTCTTAGTTGCGGCACACTGGATCTTCATTGTGTCTTGTGGGATCTTTCGTTGTGACACGCGGGCCTTTCTAGTTGTGGTGCGTGGGCTCCAGAGCATGTAGGCTCTGTAGTTGTAGCACGTGGGCTCTCTGGTGTGGCTCTTGGCCTCAGTAGTTGCAGTGCATGAGCTTAGTTGCCCCATAACATGTGGGATCTCAGTTCTCTGACCAGGGATCGAACTAGCGTCCCCTGCATTCAATGGCAGATTCTTAACCACTGGACCACCAGGGAAGTCCCTATTTTTTAAATTTTTTTGGAAATTATTGGAATTATTTTTCATAAACACTGTTGCCAGTCACTGTCTGATTTTAAAGGCATCAGAGCTTTCTCAAGAGATCTGAGTTCAGGAGAAGTTAGTCTTCCCTGCCTTGTGATCTACAAAATTGGGGACAGTATTCTAATCAATTGCTCTGATAGTCCCATCTGAGTGCAATGTGAACAATACTGCCAGCCTGTGACGTGTGTGGTCCCTTGGTCTATAGAAGTCACTTGTGGTCATCCTGGCCATTAATCATATGGAGCTGTTTATTTTCCTTTCTGTTTTGTACCCCAAAATGACATCTTTAGATTCCATTAGAACAAAAGAAAAACAGACTATGTCTTTTGGTATTTACAAACAACGATGATTGCTGCTAATACTACTGACCATTTATAATTGTGATAGTCCAATATCTATCTATCTATCACCTCAACTGATTCTCATAACAATTTTATGAAGGTAGGTAATATTATCATCTCTATATTACCGTGAGAAAACTTACATTCAAGGGTTGAAAAATTCCCAGGGTCATAAGATAAGAGACAGACCCTCGTCATTTTGACTATAATGTCATACAACTACCTTGCTATCCCACTATTTTAGTTGATTTCATGGTTATCACATTGCCATTGTTTATGTCTAATAGGCAAAAAAGGCAGAAGTTATAAAAATGTTGGAATGAAATGAGTTATTCTTTGTTTTACTGTCATTCACTTGCCATTTCTCCATTTCTGGTCACTTGTTGATGAATATATTCTTACCCAGGTAATGAAAGGTACCAATGCAGTCATAGGATTTTGCTTTGATGCTTTTCTGTTTGGGCTAGCATTTGTGTTATTATCAGAGAAAATTTTCTAAATGCTCTGAGGTCACCCTTCACAGCTGTATTTTGTACTACTCAGTTCCTACTGTTGTTTGCCTGAAGAGAGAGAACTTTAGTCTTGAAAAACTCATAACTAAGAATATTTCTCAAAGTAACAACCTAAATGGTTGATCTCATGGCCTCTAAATCATGTTCTTGTGATGACACTGCATTGTATGCTTTTTCAACATTGAATTTGTCTGTCTCATTCCTTACAAAATGATTTAAGTCAACTTAGAGAAAAGACACAATAGCAAGCATAATAATATGATGGGGAAAAAATCAGCAAATAAGACATAAGGAAAAGAGAAGAATGCAGGTAGCCAAATGGCAGGATTAGCTCAACTGTACAATTACACTCTAGGTTTGCCTCTGAACTTCACTGACACCAAAAGGAAGCATGATGAATTGTATTGTTATTATCTCTGGAAAGCACATGTTTTAGGAGATACAGTTGAGTGCATGTCAGCCCTATTGTGAACTCTATTTTCACATCTTTATTATGTCCATTCCTCCCTATTCATTTTTCTAATTTTTTTTGGGGGGGGTAAGTTTTGTTTTCTTTAAAATATTGACCAAATTTTTATTTCCTCTTGGAGCAATAGATCACAAAATCACGCTGCACACCTGTCAAAAAAAAAACTATTTAAGTTCTGAAAACGCCTCTATCTAGAACCAGAGACCTCACCAGCCACTACAGACAACACAGCATGTATTTAGAGACAGCACCTTTCCAGCTGTTTCCCACAACTATTTTTTTTGATCGGATTTTTACTTAACACTGAGTTTTTACCATTCCAGATTCTAGTTGGCATTTTTGTAAACTTTGAACCATTAAATAAAGCATAGCCTCATTAATCTAGACTCTAACACTCCAACAAAATGATTTATAGACTTTCCATGCATTAGCCATAATAATTTTCTATTTATATCACTTTGTAACACCTCTGAAATTAAAATGTGCTTTAACTTCTTTCTGATTTGTATTATGGGTATTTTCTAGAGAGAAAATAATATTTTATGGTTGAGAAGAAAATGACAACAAGAGGAGTCCAGGAAAAATCCAGAAACCATTCACTAGATTTCATGGGATTAGATAAATCAATTAGTAGAAAAAATTTAACTCAGTGATTCTGCTGCTCAACGGGTTTGATAAATGTACCCCCTAATTTTGAAATAACTGATTTTAAATTTTGTGTAATTTTACTTTATGTCCACTTCTTTTTAAGAGCAGTCATATTTATTCCCTATAAAGTAAATGGAAATGCAATTGTATTGGGAAATGTCTCTCAAGTTCTGAAACTAATACTTTTTTATTCATTATCAGGGATAATGTTCTATATCTATTGTAGGAAAATATACCAGCAAATTAGATGTACTTTCTGGATAGCATTTGTAGATAATGCAAAAGTGATATAGCAAACGCACGTATTGGTGAAAGGACTTGCATTTTTAGCATAATTTCTTGATCACAAATGAAGAGTGCAAATGTTTAGCTGAAAAAGAAGATTCTAAGAAAGCATAAAAAGATGTTTTCTGATCATACATGCTGTGATGTACAAGAGATGCTAGGTTTAATCTATGTTGCCTAATCAAATAAACTCAGGATCAATAAGAGGTTGTTGGAGAGAGATTGCTTTCAACTATCTATCAAAACTGCTTTCCATTTACAGCTTCATGAGGGCAGGAACAACATCTGTCTTTTTTAGCATGTATCCAAGCATGGAGCACAATGCCTAGAAAAATAATAGTTATCCTATCAGTAATAGTTAAAGGAATGGAATTAGGATTTTGGAAAGAGAAGGAAAGGACTTCCCATTACTCTGGACGATTTTGTCTGCAGAAAATATGCTTCCATTCAGAGATCCTAGGTCAGGATATCCCAAGATGACCATGATGATCTATACCTTATAGTTTAGATCATCTAGTTCAGTGGCTGTCAAACTTTTTCTGTAAAGGTCAGATAATAAATATTTTAGGCACTGAAGGCCAGTCTTCCTCAGGAGTACTCCACTCTACTGTTATAGTATGAAAACAGCCATAAACAATAAGTGAAAGAATTGCTATGGTTGGATTTGGCTCATTGGCAGGCCATAGTTTGCCAACCATGATCTAGTTACATATTACTTTCTCCCTACTTCCTTTATTTACCAACACACTTTTTAAAAATTTAAGTAATTTTTGTATTTTATTTTTGATTGTGGTAAAGTATACATAACAAAAAATTTACCTTTTTAACCATTTTTCAGTGAACAGTTCAGCAACATTAAATACATTATTGTTGTGTAATGACCATCACTATGCATCTCCAGAACTTTTTCATCATCCCAAAATGACACTCTATACCAGTTAAACAATAACTCCCCATTCCCTCCTCCCTCCAGCCCCTGGTAACCACTGTTTTACTTTCTGTCTTTATGAATTCAACTACTGTCTATACTTCATATAAATAGAACCATGCAATATTTGTCCTTTTGTGTCTAGCTTATTTCACTTAGTATAATGTCTCCAGGTTTCATCCATGTTGTAGTATAAATCAGAAGTTCATCCTTTTTTATAGGATTTATTTTTCCAGAGAAGTTTTAGATTCACAGCAAAACTAAGAGAAAAGTACAGTGATTTCCCACATACCTCTGCCTCTACACATGCACAGCCTCCCCCATTATCAACATCCCCTATCAGAGTGGTACATTTGTTACAACCTATGAACCTACATTGATACATCATAATCATCCAAATTTCATGGTTTCTCTCTTGATGTTATATATTCTATGGGTTTGACAAATGTTTGGATAATATGTACCCATTATTTTAGCATCATACAGGGTATTTTTACTGCCCTAAAAATCCTCTGCACTCTGTATGTTCACCCCTCCCTCTCTCATTCCCTAGCAACCACTGATCCTTTTACTGTAACCTTAGTTTTGCCTTTTCCAGAATGTAATATAGTTGGATTCATACAGTATGTGACCTTTTCAGACTGGCTTCTTTTATTCAGTAATGTGCATTTAAGGTTCCTCCCTCCATGTCTTTCCATGACTTGATAGCTCATTTCTTTTAGTGTTGAAAAATATTCCATTGTCTGAATGTACCAGTTTCTTTATCCGTTCACCTACTGAAGGATATCTTGGTTGCCTTCAAGTTTTAGCAATTATGAGTAAAACTGCTGTAAACATCTGTGTTCAGGGTTCTTTGTAAACATAAGGTTTCAACTCCTTTGCTGGCTCACATCGTTGGGATGTGTATAATTTTGTAAGATACTGCCAAACTGTCTTCCAAAGTAGCTATACTATTTCGCATTACCATCACATATAAATGAGGGTTCCTCGTGCTCCACATCCTCACCAACATTTCATGTTGTCAGTGTTTTGGATTTTAGTCATTCTAATAAGCATGTAATAGTATCTCACTGCTGTTTAGATTTTTATTTCCCCGATTACATGTGATGTGGATCATCTTTTCACATGCTGGTTTACCATCTGCATGTCTTCCTTGGCTAGGTGTCCATAAGTTCTTGAGCCCATTTTTTAATCAGGCTGTTTCTTATTGTTGAATTTCAAAAGTTCCTGGCATATTTTGAATAACAGTCCTTTATCAGATGTGTCTTTTGCAAATATGTTCTCTCAAATTGTAATTTGTCTTATTCTCTTGACCCTGCACTTTTATTAGATTTTTATATAAACATTCCAATTATATTTTAAGTATGTTATTAAAAATTGAGGGAAAATGCACTTCTGGTTAAGGGTAGGGCAGCTCCTCCTGAGCCAGTAGAGAGATAACAGTAATAATAAGTAAAAGATCACATATGAAAACAGAAGTCACAAGAGTAAATTGAGGTTATAAAGTCCAACCATCACTTTTCACTAATACCAGCTCTGAAGATTTTCTTTGGGCATTTCAGCACTCTGATGTGATTACAAAAAAGTTTATTAGGGTTCTGGTGTCTGGTAAAATTGAATAAGCACATTCTTCCACTAAATGCAGTTATAAAACATAGAACGCATGAGCAGCTATTTGGGAAATCTGAAAAGTAAATAGTAGCAGCCAGATTTGAAAGAAGATCAGAATTCTAAGTGCCACTAAACCACCAATGATCTTACCATTTCTGTCTCTGTTATCTCCAAACCCAGTCTCAGTGCAGTCTGAAACCCGGAAGTGGGCATTCTTATAGACTGAGAGAGTTCCAGAAGTTCCAAATTTTGGCTTGCAAGATGGGAAAGGGATATTCTAATGGTCAGAGAGAGTGGGATAAAACCTCCTGTTTTGTTGTTTTCTTTTTTCCTTTCTCTCTTCCCCCAGTCCTCAAGCAATCCAGTGCAATTGGTGGTGGCACTGGAAGCAACAGCAACAGTGATGATTTAGGGACACACAATGAGGAATTAGAAGCGTCCCTACAAATCAGAGGAGATGAGGCCCCAAGAAAGTGGGGTGAGCACCTGATGCTTTTCCCTCCATCTTTTCCTGCTGCATCTAGGCTCAGGAAATGATCACAATTGGTAATGAATGACAGAACTGGTAAAATAAAGTCCAAGCTTTCTGGCTAAACTGAAAAGAGGAGCCACAGAGAGACTAAAACGTTCTAAGGATGTCACAGAGAGGAAAGAGTTGGGAGAGTAGCTGGAAAAAAATAGTTATTAACTACTGAGAGCACTCCCACTATGCCCATGTAGAGCTTTGACAGAAAACAGCATACCATCGACTTTGAGAACTGAACTATAAGACAGATCACCACCCAGAACTAAGAGTGGCCACAGGGTGACACACACATAAGACAGATCTAAATAATATTGCAAAGGTATTTATAAAGGAAGTGACATTGGGACCACAACTCCCATAAGTCTTGTCAGAACTTGCAACCTGAAACAAACCAGGTCAAGTGCCTGCTGATCTAAAATATCAACATTCTCCAGAGGAGTTAAGCAAGACCCAGAGACTCCTAGCATAATATTCAAAATGTCTAGCATACAATCCAAAATTGCATGGCACATGAAGAACCAGGAAAATGTCAATTTGTATGGAAAGGCAACAAAGAGATGCTAACACTGAGATGCCACAGATGTTGGGATTATCTAACAAAGACTTTAAAGCAGCTATTAAAAAAAACTCTCTAAGAAATAATGTCAAATACTATTAAAATGAATGGAAAGAGATAAGTCTCACCAAAGGAAAAAAAGAAATAAATAAGAACCAGGGAATTTTAGAATTGAAAAATAAATAATCAAAACTTGAAACTTACTGGATGGACTCAATACCAGATAGGAAATAACAAAACAAAGAGTGAACTTGAAGACAGAGTAATAAAAATTATTCAGTCTGAATGATAAAACGGGAAAAGGTTAAAAATTATGACCAGAACCTCAGGGATTTGTAATACAATGCCAAAAGCTTTAAATTTTATATCATTGGAAACACAAAAGGAGCATTAACACAAAAAGCATTAGCATTAACACAAAAAGAGCATTATTCTGGGAAATAGTTGAAGAGATAATTGCTGAAAACTCCCCCAATTTGGGAAAAGACATACATTTACAGATTCAAGAAGTGCAGCAAACCCTAAACAGAATTTACCCAAAGAAATCCCCACACAGACATATAATTAAACTCTTCAAAACTAAAGGCAAAGAAAAAATCCTGAAAGAAACCAGAAAAAAATATTGCATTATTTATAGGGTGACAATGGTTTGAATGACCATATTTCTGATTAGAAAAAAATGGAGTCTGGAAGGAAGTAGAACAACACTTTTTAAAGTGCTAGGAGAAAGAAAAAAACACCCAGAATTCTATATCAAGAAAAAATATCACCCATAAATGAAAGTGAAATAAAGACATTAACAGAGGAAGGAAAACTGAAAGAATACATTGCCAGCAGACCAGGACTAAAGGAATTGCTAAAGGAAGTTCATCAGAGAGAAAGAAATGATATGGGAGGAAAACTTGGATGGCAAGGAGTAAAGAAATCACAATAGAATGCAGATAATTGGGTAGATATAACATACTGTTCTTCTCTTAAGTTTTTAAAAATAAGTTTGATAGCAGAGAGCAAAAATTATAACACTGCCTGATACGGTTTCCTATGTATGTAGGTGTTGAACACATAAGAATATTATATCATAAGGGGGAGGGGAGTAAAGAGACCTAAATGGTCATCAAGTTTCTATATTCTACTTGAAGCAGTAAACTACTGATTTTAAGTTGACTGAGAAAAGTTAAGAATGCATACTATAATCTCTAGAGCAACCACTAAAATCCTCTACAAAGAAATAGATTTTAAAATGCAATAGATAAAGTAAAACAGAATACTAAAAAAATTGGTCAAATAACTCAAAAGAAGGCAGAAATGGAGAAACAGAAAGCAGAAATAATAGAAGAAACAAATATAAATCAAATAATAAAATGGTAGACACAATTCCAATCATATCAAGAATTACATCCAACAAAAATGGTCTTAAAAAGCTAACTAAAAGAGATTAGAATGCATTTTTTTAAAAGAAAGGAAAAGAAAAACATGATCCAACTTTATGCTGTCTACAAAATTTACTTTAAATATAATTATAGTTGTTGATTAAAAGTTAAAGGATAGGAAAAGATACACCATACAAGCATTAATGTAGAGGCAGTTGGAATGGCTGTATTGATGTCAGACAAAATAGACTTCAGAGCTAATAAAATTACCAGGAACAAAAAGAACATTACATAATGATGAAGTAAATTTACCAAGCACACATAACAATCCTAAATATTTATGCATCAAAACAGAGCTTCAAAATTCATGAAACAAAAGGTGACAGAACTGAAGGGATGATTAGAGAAATTAAGAATTATAGTTTGAGATTTCAACACTCCTCACTCTGTAATTGTTAGAACCAGTAGACAGAAAATTAGCAAGGATACAGAAAAAGCAAAAAGCACCATCAACCAACTGGACCTATTTGACTTTTACAAAACCCACAGACAACAACAGCAGAATACACATTTGTTTTTAAGTGCACCTAGGACATTGACCAAGTTAGGTCATATATCCTGGCGATAAAACAAATGTTAAAAAATACAAAATAATTAAAACCATATAGAGTAGGCTCTCTGACCAAAATGGAATTAGATTGGAAATAGATAACAGAAAGCTAACAGAAAAATCTCAAAAGATTTGGATATTCAATAAGATATTCCTAAATAATCCATGCTTCAAAGAGGAATTCTCAAGAAAAAAATAGAAAATATGTGAACATATCAAAATTTCTGAGAGGCAGCTAAAACAGTGCTTAGCTGTACATTTATAGCATTCAATGCTTACTTTGAAAAAGAAGAAAGGCTTAAAGTTAATAATAGACTTCTACCTTAAGGAAAAAAGCAAAATAAACTCATATCAAGCAGAAAGAATAAAAGAAAAAAGAAAAAAATCAATAAAATTGAAAACAACAAGCAGTAGAGAAAAAATGTCAATAAAACAACAAGCAGTTTCTTTGAAAAAAAATCAGTAAAGTTGATATACCTCTAGCAAGACTAACAAAGACCCAAATTACTAATAAAGGAATAAAGATGTTGTATCACCATAGACTGAAGACATTAAGAGAAAACTATAACAAGTCTAGCACAAACTTTGAGATGAAATCATACAAATTCTTGAAAACTACTAACTCCCAAGAATTATCCAAATGGAAATAGATAAGCTGAATCACCCTATAACTATTGAAGAAATTAAATTCATATTTTAAAGCCTTCCAGAAAGGAAATCTCTGAGCCCAGAGTCTCCCTGGAGAATTCTACCAAACATTTAAAGAAAAAGTAAATTCTGCACAATTCTGCACAATCTCTAAAAGAAAATAGAAGAGGATAGAACACTTCATAACTTATTTTGGGAGGCCAGCACTTCCCTGATGAAATTAGATGAAGAATAGCAAGAAAAGAAAATTACAGGCCAATATCCTTCATTAAAATAGATTTTTAAATCCTCAACAAAATATAAGCAAATCCAATCCAGCAATATATAAAAAGAATAAACACCACAACCTAGTGGAATTTATCCTAGGACATCAGGACTGTTTCTATGTTCAAAAAGTGATTAGTGTAAACCACATTACAGTCTAAGGAGAAAACCAACATGATTTTTAATTGTTGAAGAAAAAGCATTTGACAAAACTCCAAATTCACTCATGATAAGAACTCTCAGTGGACTAGGAATAAATGGTAAATTTTTCAACTTGATAAAAAGCATCTACAAAAAGCCTACAGCTAACTTCATACTTGGTGAAAGACTGACTTCTTTCCCACTAAGATTGATGAGAAAAAAAGAATTTCTACTCTCACACTCAATATGAAACTGCAATAGCGCAATAAAGCAAGAAAAAAATTTAAAGCCATACAGATCTAAATAAATAAATAAAATTGCCTCTATACTCAGACAATATGATTGTATATGTAGAAAATTCCAAGGAATATATTTTTTAAATCTCCTAAAAATAGAGTTTAGAAAAGTCACAAGTGAGAAGGCAGTACAAAGGTCAATTGCATTTCTGTATTTCTGTAATAAACAGTTAAAAACCATAATTTAAGAAAATAATACTATGGACTCCAGCTCAAAAAAATGAAATGCTTAAATGTAAATGTAACAAAACTGTACTCTGGCTGTCTATCTATATGCTAAAAACTACAAAACACTGATGAAAGAAAACAAAGACATAAACTAATAAAGGGACATACTGTGGTCACCTGGTCATTGATTAGAAGAATCAACATGGTAAAGATTCCAGTTCTCCCTGTAAACAAAGAAGAACAAAGAGCATTGCTCACCACCTAGTTCTACAAAGATTAAGTCATCAGCCACTGCAGTCACTGAACTAGGGTGCACTCTGAGAGGAATTTAGGATGAAAAACAGGACTAGGCACTCTGTGCTTTGGAAAAACAGGCATCTTAGATAGTTGAATCACCCCATACAGAGAAAAGCACTGAAATCATTAACTTGAGATGTCTGTTCCTTGTGAGTAAGAGTAATCTTTTACCAGAATGTATGCTTGACTGCATACATATTCTGTAGCTAAAAATCATATATAAGCTGGTTTCTCCCCTATCTGTTCAGAGAAGTTCCCTCAGAGCTACTGAAAGGCTGACTCCCAGGCTATAGTCCTCAGTAAGACTGAATAAAAGAAACTCACAACTCTTATGTTGTACGTTTTTCTTTAAGTCAACATCCCAAGTTGATCTGTAGTTTTAACATGTTTCTGATCAAAATCATAGCAGGATTTTTGGTAGATATAGACAAACTGATTCAAAAGTGTGTGTGTAAATGCAATGGAACTAGAATAACCAAAGCGAGTTTTAAAAAACAAAGTTGTGTGGAATCATAATATCCAATTCTAAGACTGCATAGCACAAGGAGAATCAATTCGATGCTTTGTGATAACCTAGAGGGTTGGGATAGGGAGGGTGGGAGGGAGGCTCAAGAGGGAGGGGATATGGGAATATATGTATACATATAGCTGATTCACTTTGCTGTATAGCAGTTATACTCCAATAAAGATGTGAAAAAAAAAGACTTACTGTAAAAGGACAGTAATCAAGATAATGTGTTATTAATGAAAGGATAGGTCTATAGATCAGTGGGAAAGAGTACAGAGTAAAAAAATAGACCAACACAAGCACAGTCAATTACAAGAACAATTCAATGAGGAAAGAATAGGATTTTAAAGAAATGGTGTTAGAAGAATTGTATATAAAATAAAAATAAACTTCAACCTAAACCTTACACTTTAGACAAAAATTAACACATAATAGATCATAGATCTAAATGTTAAACATAAAACTATAAGTTTTGGGGGGATAAAATGTAGAAGAAAATCCCATGAGGCAAAATCATGTTAGGCAGAGTTCTTAGACATGACAACCAAAACATAATCCATCAAAGACAAAATTGATAAATAAGACTTTATCAAAATTAAAAACTTTTGTGTGATGAGAGATACTATTGAGAGAATTAAAGATAAGGTACAGACTGGGACAAAATATTTGTAAATCACATATCTGGAATATGATTTGAGTTCAGAATATGTAAAGAACACTCAAAGCCCAACAGTAAGGAAAAAATCCAATTTAAAAATGGGCAAAAGATTGAAGTGATACATCCCCAGAGAAAATATACAGATGGAATATAAGCACATTAATAGATGTTCAACATCGTAGACATGCTCAATTAAAGCTATGTTGATATATACCACTACACACCTATTAGAATGGCTAAAATATAAAATACTGATAACCCCAAGGGCTAGTGAGAATGCAGAGCAACTGGAACTTTATTAGTTGCTGGTGAGAATGCAAAATGTCATAACCGTTCTGGAAAATAATTCGACAGCTTCTTACAAGGTTAAACATACACTTACCATATGACCCAGAAACCTCACTCCTAGGCATTTACCCTAGAGAACTAAAAACTTATGTTTATACAGAAGTCTAAACAACAGTGTTTACAGCCCTTTTACTCATAATGGGCCAAACTGGAAAAAACCAAGATGTCCTTCAACAGGTGAATGAATAAACAAATGGTGGAACATTGGGAATTTACTATTCCCAATAAAGAGGAGTGAACTCTCAATACACACAGCTTAGATGTATTTCAAAGGCATTATGCTGAGGAAAACTTGCCAGCCTCAGAAAGTCATATATAGTATGATTCCATGTATATGACATTCTCAAAAAGACAAACTACAGTCCTTTGGAAGGGTCTGACTACAGAGGGATAGCATGATGGGATATTTCGTAGGTATGGAAATGTTTTATATCCTGATGGTGGTGTAGGAGAGGGAAAAAGTCTTTTTCTGTACCTATCTTAGGTTCTCCAGATGGGACCCTATAAATTAGACTTGTCAAAGACAGACTAACAAGAGAAAAACAAACAAATTTATCAACATGTGCATAGTGCATGTACACATGGAAACATCCAATGATGTGTAACCCAAATGGGTGGTTAGAACTTGGGCTAATTAGGCTAAATAATGGAAAAGTGGTTTTGTGTTCTGGGTGGGGTGGGGAAGACAAGCTAAGGAAAAGTTGGGGGGTGGGGAAGTATGGTCTACAGAGGTTGTTTAGTAAGGTTTGTTATGCAGATTCAAATCTTTGCCTTCTCCATTGGTATGAGCTATTGAGTCTTCCTCTTCCTAATGGAAGGAGACACATTTTACAAAGGGAAATTTCCTTTACAAAAGGAAACCTTGTCCCCTGTTTTTAGAGTTTTCCCTGCATCTGCTGGTTCTCAATGGCCTTTAGCTCAAAATAATTCACATGTCAAAGAGGCATAATTTGGGATGGCATATTCTAGTACCCTTCAGGGATGACGTTTTATATGAATGTGTACTTATGTTAAAATTGAGAGGACTGTACTCTTTATGTGGTTTTATTTTATTTTAATTTGAGCAATAATACTTTTCTAAAAATGAAAACTCATTGGGGAAAAGTAAACTTAAAATGTGAAAGGAACTTTGGGTTAGAAGCTCATTCTATATCATCATCTAATAAATCACCTTCATCAAGTGAATTCATTTTTAATTTTTCTCAATCTATTAAATGGATATAATAATACCTAGCACAACTTTCTGAACAGTAGTGGTTCTCAATGTTTTTTAATCTCCATTTCCATTTAAGTTCTTAAAAATTATTAAGAATGTCAAAGAATTTTTATTTATATAGGTTATATGTATCAGTATTTACAATATTAGAAACTGAAACAGAACAAATGTAAATATCTATTAACTCATTTAAAAATAACAATAACAAAACTATTACATATTAACACAAATAACATTTTTTATAAAAACTATTTTCCAAATTAAATAAAATGGTGAGAATAATAAAATTGTATAAAATATTTTCAAATGTCCTAATGCCCAGCTTAATGGAAGACAGCTGGATTTTTTTAATAGTTGTGTCTGGTCTCTGGGACCCCTGGGATCTCACACCAGACTTTAAGAACTACTGCTTTATAGAATAGGAAAAAGGAGAAAGAAATATTTGACAAGAAAATTTCTCCATCAATGAATCTTTATATATCATTAATATGTTTTAAAATGGTGTGTATTATAGATAGATTTGAAAACAGAACTGAAAGATATTTATTTCTCTGTGTATGAGAAAAAAAGGAAATTATTGTCTTAGCCAAAACTAGAATCTACTTCTCTTGATCCCAAATCACATATTCTTTCACTATATCATTTCCCTCCCAAATGCCTTGCTAGGGACATCACAAATTCTGCTTTTCCCATCCTCTCCACCCCCAACTATATTGAAAGGTACATTAAACACTTCTGTAATCATTAGATATTTTTAAAGTCTAAAAGTGCTATTCTGATTTAGCTTGCTTTCTTTCCCATTTTTCCTTTTACTTTTTTCCCCTGAATTATGTCTTCCCAAATATTGTCTGAATTTTTCTGAATAACAACAGCTGTTCATTCCCAGGTTGGCTATGACCCCAAAGCAGCAATGGCATCAAGCCAATGTCCTCTCCTTGACAGCACCAAGAAAATTAACTTTTTCTGGTTTCTGTTCACTGTGAGATCCTCTTCCTACTTGAACTCATAGGAGATGTTAGGAAGAATGAAGTTAAAAGAAAATAGTACACCTTCTCAACTTTTTGCTTTGGCATATTTAAGAATATTGGGATGTTCCAAATGTTAATAAAGAACATATCTGGACGTTAAAATATTATAAAATTAAAGAATTTGATATATCCTGGAGAGAATTTTATTTCTCATTATTTATTCAGTAACACACTGATGTTTTTTACAGTTTTTATTGCATCAAACTGCTACAAATATTTCTCATAGTAGCCCATTTTAATAGTTAGTTTTTGCTACATAAGAAACCACTTCAAAATGTATTTATTTAGCTCTTGATTCTGTGGGCCAGCAATTTGGGCTAAGCTCAACTGACTGGTTCTTCTGGGCTCAGCTGCCTATGTATCTACAGTCTGCTGGGATGAGTCATTTCTACAACATAAATTCTTATCCTCTGGCAAGCTAGTCTACACATCGGCTGGTCAGAATTTTTCAACAGAGCAGATAATCAAGACTCTCTTGATGCCTGAACTTGGATTTGCATGCCATAACTTTTGCCACATTCTATTGGCCAAAGCAAGTCACACGGCCAGCCCAGATTGAAGGGGTAGGAGAGTAGAATCCATCTCTTGATGGGCAGAATTGCCAAGTAACATGGTAAGGGTATGTTTATAGGAAGGAGAATAATATAGCCAGTTCTTCAAACAATCTACTCTACCCATTTTATGAGATCCAGGAAGTTACTCTATGCCAATTTTAAGTTTGGGAAAATAATTACACAAGTATGGAAAAAGAATAAGAAAATATGTGGGGAAAATACCTAAATACAGAAGGAGGGACACTTTTGTTGATGGTGAAAGGGAGAAATGGAAAATGCTGAATGTTAAAAATTATAAAGAGCACTTCAATCTAGGAGTAATGGAGAGTGAAATTGAGAAAAAGAAAACTTGGGCAGAATTCCATGAAAGGTCTAAGAGTAAAGATTATTATTCTATAGAATAATCTTGCAGACAAAGCAATTTATTGTGCATTGCATAAGGATTTGATAAAAGCTTGTAGAAACACACTTTTTCATTCTATAAAGAAGAAACTTGCCTTATGTCAATACATTGCAGGACTGGCCAGTTTGTTTAGCTTTCTTCCTTTCTTTACTTATCTGCTGATGTCACCAATTTTCAAAGTATGTCATCACTTCCCCCACCATTTTCACAATATTTGGACTGGCCCTATTTGGATTACGCCTGGTGTGCTATAACAACATCCCTGTCAGCCACCCTGTTGCTTTCATTTCTCCTTCCTATACAATGCTGAGAATTGAATTCCGAAAGTATCATCTTGGAATTACACCCTCCTTAAAAATGCAGTGTTTTGTTTAGACTATCATTTTCAGCCAATGGACAATTTATTTGGCTCTGATCATACGCTAGGTGTTAGATAAAAACTAGTTTGTTATATAAAATGTTACTTTCCAACTGGATAGTTTCTTTTAATCATTTCAAAGAACTTTCTCATCTATTATTTCATTGAATCTCTGTGAATCAACTAAGCAGATGTTTTCTGACTTTTATATATGTGGAAACTAGGGCACTGTGATCTATGTGGGGTGGCTAGGTCATGTAGCAATTACCTAATTATCCAGTTCCCCGGGGTATAAAAAACAAACAGGGCTTCCCTGGTGGCGCAGTGGTTGAGAGTTCACCTGCCAATGCAGGGGACACAGGTTCATGCCCCGGTCCGGGAAGACCCCACATGCCACGGAGCGGCTAGGCCCGTGAGCCATAGCCGCTGAGCCTGCATGTCCAGAGCCTGTGCTCCACCACGGGAGAGGTCACAACAGTGAGAGGCCCGCGTACTGCAAAACAAAAACAAAAACAACAACAACCAAATTAAGACTGCAAGTCCTGAGAAAGAGATAGTAAGTGTACCTTTCACTATTTGTTCTGTTTGAGCTGTCCAGTCCAATAACTAGATTTTCTAATTACCCCTTACTCAAAAAATACTTGCCTTATGTACATGGACCATTCTTACATGGACAATGTGCTCTTTCTTCTGCCAGCTTTCTCCTCTGTTCAGAAGGTTCTTGGAGATTGGGTTAAGATGGTGGAGTAGAAGGATGTGCACTCACTCCCTCTTGTGAGAGCACTGAAATCACAACTAACTGCTGAACAACTATTGATGGGAAGACACTGGAACTCACCAAAAAAGATACCCACATCCAAAGACCAAGAAGCCAAAATGAGATGGTAGGAGGGGGGCGATCACAGTAAAACCAAATCCCATAATCGCTGGCTGGGTGACTCACAAACTGGAGAACAATTATACCACAGAAGTCTACCCACTGGAGTGGAGGTTCTGAGCCCCAAGTCAGGCTTCCCAACCTGGGGGTCTGGCAACGGGAGAAGGAATTCCTAGACTTACAGACTTTGAAGGTTAGTGGGATTTGACTGCAGGGCTTTGACAGGACTGGGGGAAACAGAGAATCCACTCTTGGAGGGCACACACAAAGTAGTGTGTGCATCAGGACCCTGGGGGAAGGAGCAGTGACCCCACAGGACACTGATAGACCTACCTGCTAGTGTTGGAGGGTCTCCTGCAGAGGAGGGGGGTGGCTGTGGCTCACTGTGGGGACAAGGACACTGGCAGTAGAAGTGCTGGGAAGGACTCCTTGGCAGGAGCCCTCCTAGAGTCTGCCATTAGCCCAACCAAAGAGCCTGTAGCCTCTAGTGCTGGGTCACCTCAGGCCAAACAACCAACAGGGAGGGAACTCACCAACCATCAGCAGACCAGCGGATTAAAGTTTTACTGAGCTCTACCCACCAGAGCAGCACCCAACTCTACACACCACCAGTCCCTCCCACCATGAGGCCTGCACAAGCCTCTTAGATAACCTCATCCACCAGAGGGCAGACAGTAGAAGCAAGAAGAACTACAATCCTGAAGGCTGTGGAAGGAAAACCACATTCACAGAAAGACAGACAAAAAGAAAAGGCAGAGGGCTATGTACCAGATGAAGGAACAAGGTAAAACCCCAGAAAAACAACTAAAAGAAGTGGAGATGGGCAACCATCCAGAAAAAGAATTCAGTATAATGATAGGGAAGATGATCCAGGACCTCAGAAAAAGAATGGAGGCAAAGATCAAGAAGATGCAAGAAATGTTTAACAAACACCTAGAAAAATTAAAGAACAAACACCTAGAAGAATTAAAGAAACAAACAAACAGAGATGAAAAATACAATAACTGAAATGAAAAATACACTAGAAGGAATCAATAGCAGAATAACTGAGACAGAAGAACAGATAAGTGACTTGGAAGAAAGAATGGTGGAATTCACTGCTGCACAACAGAATAAAGAATGAAAAGAAATGAAGACAGCCTAAGAGACCTCTGGGACAACATTAAAAGCAATAACATTTGCATAATAGGGGTCCCAGAAGGAGAAGAGAGAGAGAAAGGACCAGAGAAAATATTTGAAGAGATTATAGTCAAAAACTTCCCTAACATGGGAAAGGAAATAGTCACCCAAGTCCAGGAAGTGCAGAGAGTCCCATACAGGATAAACCCAAGGAGAAACATGCCGAGACACATAGCAATCACATTGGCAAAAATAAAAGACAAAGAAAAATTATTGAAAACAGCAAGGGAAAAATGACAAATAACATACATGGGAACTCCCATAAGGTTAACAGCTGATTTCTCAGCAGAAACTCTACAAGCCAGAAGGGAGTGGCATGATATACTTAAAGTGATGAAAGGGAAGAACCTACAACCAGGATTAGTCTACAAGGCAAGAATCTCATTCAGATTTGATGGAGAAATCAAAAGCTTTACAGACAAGCAAAAGCTAGGAGATTCAGCACCATCAAACCAGCTCTACAACAAACGCTAAAGGAACTTCTCTAAGTGGGAAACACAAGGGATGAAAAGGACCTACAAAAACAAACCCAAAACAATTAAGAAAATGCTAATAGGAACATACATATAGATAATTACCTTAAGCGTGAATAGATTAAATGCTCCAACCAAAAGACACAGGCTTGCTGAATGGTTAAAAAAACAAGATCCATATATATGCTGTCTACAAGAGACCCACTTCAGACCTAGGGACACATACAGACTGAAAGTGAGGGGATGGAAAAAGACATTCCAAAAATCAAAAGAAAGCTGGAGTAGCAATACTCATATCAGATAAAATGACTTTAAAATAAAGAATGTTATAAGAGACAAGGAAGGACACTAGATAATGATCAAGGGATCAATCCAAGAAGAAGATATAACAATTATAAATATATATGCACCCAACATAGGAGCACCTCAATACATAAGGCAACTGCTAACAGCTCTAAAAGAGGAAACTGACAGTAACACAATAAGAGTGGGGGACTTTAACACTTCACTTACACCAATAGACAGATCATCCAAACAGAAAATTAATAAGGAAACAAAATATTTAAATGACACAATAGACCAGATAGATTTAATTGGTATTTATAGGACATTCCATCCTAAAACAGCAGATTACACTTTCTACTCAAGTGTGCATGGAACATTCTCCAGGATAGATCACATCTTGTATCACAAATCAAGCCTCAGTAAATTTAAGAAAATTGACATCATATCAAGCATCTTTTCTGACCACAGCACTATGAGATTAGAAATGAATTACAGGGGAAAAAACGTAAAAAGAGCAAACACATGGAGGCTAAACAATACGTTACTAAATAACCAAGAGATCACTGATGAAATCAAAAAGGAAATCAAAAAATACCTAGAGACAAATGACAATGAAAACACAATGATCCAAAACCTATGGGATGCAGCAAAAGCAGTTCTAAGAGGAAAGTTTATAGCTATACAAGCCTACCTCAAGAAACAAGAAATATCTCAATCTAAGCTTACACCTAAAGGAACTAGAGAAAGAAGAACAAACAAAACCCAACGTTAGCAGAAGGAAATAAATCATAAAGATCAGAGCAGAAATAAATGAAACAAAGAAAACAATAGCAAAGATCAATAAAACTAAAAGCTGGTTCTTTGAGAAGATAAACAAAATAGATAAACCATTAGCCAGACTCATCGAGAAAAAGAGGGCGAGGACTCATCAATAAAATTAGATACAAAAAAGGAGAAGTTACAACGGACACCGCAGAAACACAAAGCATCCTAAGAGACTAGTACAAGCAACTCTATGCCAATAAAATGGACAACCTGGAAGAAATGGGCAAATTCTTAGAAAGGTATAACCTTCCAAGACTGAACAAGGAAGAGAGAGAAAATATGAACAGACAAATCACAAGTAATGATATTGAAACTGTGATGAAAAATCTTCCAACAAACAAAATTCCAGGACCAGATGGCTTCACAGATGAATTCTATCAAACATTTAAAGAAGAGCTAACACCCATACTTCTCAAACTCTTCCAAAAAATTGCAGAGAAAGGAACACTCCCAAACTCATTCTATGAGGCCACCATCACCCTGATGCCAAAAACAAACAAACATACTACAAAAATAGAAAATTACAGACCAATATCACTGATGAATATAGCAGAAATCCTCAACAAATACTAGCAAACAGAATCCAACAACACATTAAAAGGCTCATACACCATGATCAAGTGGGATTTATCCCAGGGATGCAAGGAATCTTCAATAAATGCAAATCAATCAATGAGATACACCATAATAACAAATTGAAGAATAAAAACCATATGATCATCTCAATAGATGCAGAAAAAGTTTTTGACAAAATTCAACACCCATTTATGATAAAAAAAAAAAAAAACTCTCCAGAAAGCGTGCATAGCGGGAACCTACCTCAATGTAATAAAGGCCATATACGACAAATCCACAGCAAACATCATTCTCAATGGTGAAAAACTGAAAGCATTTCCTCTAAGATCAGGAACAAGACAAGGATGTCCACCCTCACCACTATTATTCAACATAGTTTTGGAAGTCCTAGCCATGGCAATCAGAGAAGAAAAAGAAATAAAAGGAATACAAGTTGGAAAAGAAGAAGTAAAACTCTCACTGTTTGCAGATGACGTGATACTACACATAGAGAATCCTAAAGATGCCAACAGAAAACTACTAGAGCTAATCAATGAATTTGGTAAAGTTGCAGGATACAAAATTAATGCATAGAAATCTCTTGCATTCCTATACACTAACAATGAAAGATCAGAAAGAGAAATTAAGGAAACACTCCCATTTACTATTGCAACAAAAAGAATAAAATACCTACCCAGGGAGACAAAAGACCTCTATGCAGAAAACTGTAAGACACTGATGAAAGAAATTAAAGATGATACCAGTAGATGGAGAGATATACCATGTTCTTGGACTGGAAGAATAAATATTGTGAAAATGACTATACTACCCAAAGCAATCTACAGATTCAACATAATCCCTATCAAATTACCAATGGCATTTTTTACAGAACTAGAACAAAAAATCTAAAAATTTGTATGGATACACAAAAGACCCCAAATAGCCAAAGCAGTCTTGAGGGAGAGAAGCCGAGCTGGAGGAATCAGACTTCCTGACTTCAAACTATACTACAAAGTTACAGTAATCAAGACAATATTGTACTGGCACAAAAACAGAAATATAGATCAACGGAACAGGATAGAAAGCCCAGAGGTAAACCCACACACCTGTGGTCAACTAATCTATGACAAAGGAGGCAAGGATATACAATGGAGAAAGGACAGTCTCTTCAATAATTGGTGCTGGGAAAACTGGACAGCTACATGTAAAGGAATGAAATTAGAACACTCCCTAACACCATACACAAAAATAAACTGAAAATGGATTAGAGACCAAATGTAAGACCAGATACTATAAAACTTTTAAAGGAAAACATAGGAAGAACACTCTTTGACATAAATCACAGTGAGATCTTTCTTGATCCACCACCTAGAGTAATGGAAATAAAAACAAAAATAAACAAATGGGACCTAATGAAACTTAAAAGCTTTTGCACAGCAAAGGAAACCATAAACAAGACCAAAAGACACCTCTCAGAATGGGAGAAAATACTTGCAAACAAATCAACATACAAAGGATTAATCTCCAAAATATACAAGCAGCTCATGCAGCTCAATATTAACAAAACAAAAAACCCAATCCAAAAATGGGCAGAAGACCTAAATAGACATCTCTCCAAAGAAGATATACAGATGGCCAAAGAGCACATGAAAAGCTGCTCAACATCACTAATTATTAGAGAAATGCAAATCAAAACTACAATGAGGTATCACCTCACACCAGTCAGAATGGGCATCATCAGAAAATCTACAAACAACAAATGCTGGAGAGGGTGTGGAGAAAATGGAACCCTCTTGAGCTGTTGATGGGAATGTAAATTGATACAGCCACTATGGAGAACAGTATGGACGCTCCTTAGAAAACTAAAAATAGAATTACCATGTGATGTAGCAATCCCACTACTGGGCATATACCCAGAGAAAACCATAATTCTAAAAGACAGATGCATCCCAATGTTCATTGCAGCACTATTTACAAGAGCCAAGTCATGGAAGCAACCTAAATGCCCATGGGCAGATGAATGGGTAAAGAAGTTGTGGTACATATATACAATGGAATATTACCCAGCCATAAAAAGGAACGAAATTAGGTCATTCGTAGAGACGTGGATGGATCTAGAGACTGTCATACAGAGTGAAGTAAGTCAGAAAGAGAAAAACAAATACCGTATTGCAACACACATATACGGAATCTAAAAAAAAAAAAAAGATTCTGAAGAACCTAGGGGCAGGACAGGAATAAAGATGCAGATGTAGAGAATGGACTTGAGGACACAGGGAAGGGGAAGGGCAAGCTGGGACGAAGTGAGAGAGTGGCATAGACATATATACACTACCAAATGTAAAATAGCTAGGGGGAAGAAGCCTCATAGCACAGGGAGATCAGCTTAGTGCTTTGTGACCACCTAGAGGGGTGAGATAGGGCAGATGGGAGGGAGACGCAAGAGGGAGGCGATATGGGGATATATTTCTATGTATAGCTGATTCACTTTGTTATAAAGCAGAAACTAACACAGCATTGTAAAGCAATTATACTCCAATAAAGATATTATAAAAAATAAAAAGGCTTTCTTTTCATATGCCCTAAGGATTACTTGACTGGACTTGGATTGCTTTATCCATTTGATGGTTAGTTTCAGTTGTCATGGGTGAACAAAAGGGTAACTGTCTAGAACATATCAAACATTGTTTTGTTTTGTTTTGAAAACTATGTTCTACCTGAATACCTCTCATAGCCGGTTTTGTGAAATTATTCTGCTGTTAAAAATGTAGACTTATGTTTGACAGCTTTTAAATCAAATTCATACGGAATAAATAAAACTAATCCAGTGTGATTTAAAAAAAAAAAAGACACATGCACCCCAATGTTCCTTGCAGCACTATCTACAATAGCCAGGTCATGGAGTCAACCTAAATGTCCATTGACAGATGAATGGATAAAGATGTGGTATATATATACAATGGAATATTAGTCATAAAAAGGAATGAAATTGGGTCATTTGTTGAGACGTGGTTGGACCTAGAGACTGTCATACAGAGTGAAGTAAGTCAGAAAGAGAAAAACAAATATTGTATATTAACACATATATGTGGAATCTAGAAAAATGGTACAGATGAACCGGTTTGCAAGGCAGAAATAGAGACACAGATGTAGAGAACAAACATATGGACACCAAAGGAGGGAAGCGGGGGGGGAGTGGTGGTGGGATGAACTGGGAGATTGGGATTGACATAGATACACCAATATGTATAAAATAGATAACTAATAAGAACCTGCTGTATTAAAAAAAAAAAAGGAATGTTCTTTGACACCCACCTCCACCAAGGAATTGCCTCAGAGACACCCTGATTATAAAAAGGCTTTGCATTTACAGATTTCACTTTAAAAAAAAAACCTATAGATTTTACTTGATCCCCGCATGATGGGTTCAGTGGCCATTTTTATCCTATGTCACAGAGAAGGATCTGGTATGACTTCAAGAGGTTAAGGGATTTCCAGGATCATAGTTAGTAGAAGAGCCAATATTATGACTAAAGAAACCAGGGAGTTTCCTTCTACAAGTCACTGGCCCTAATCAGTCATCACAGTTTCTCCTTAGTGCCCGTGAACTTTGCTGTTACTCACTGCCTATTCCTTCTATTTACACGTGTGCCTTTCTATGGAACACATTCTCTCCCCAGTTATGAGCTGAATTCCCACCTCCCACCCCCATTCCTATGTTGACGTCCCAACTCTCAGTACCTCAATGTAACCATATTTGGAGATAAGGTCTTTAAAGTGGTGATTAAGTTAAAATGGGGCCCTTCAGGTGGAGCCCTAATCCAAAATAACTGCTGTCCTTATAAGAAGAGGGGCACCAGGGAAGAGCATGTGACGTCAGCAAGAAAGCAGCCATCTTCAAGCCACAAAGAGAGGCCTCAAGATAAATCAAACCTGCCAACACCTTGATCTTGGACTTCTGACCTCTAGAACTGTGAGGAAATAAATCTCTGTTCTTTAAACCACCTAATCGGTGGTATTTTGTAATGGCAACCCAAGCAGACAATACACCCCCTTAAAACTTATGGTCATGCTTCCTATTCCTTCAATATTATTATGCTACTCTTAAAACAGGACTGTTGTCATTTCCTGGTAGTTTTTGTCTCAACATAAAAGTTTCACAGTTGGAGGGTTTTCCAGGATCTTCAGAAATCAGAAAGAAAACCTAAAAGCCTTTGCCACAGCATTTTTTCTTCGAGATAAATCCATCCAATGATCTCTGCACTAAAACAACTGTTAAGGGTTTCAGGTAAGAAAATGGTATATAAAAAAAAAGGAAATTTGATAAGGAAAGTGTTTCATATTACCTCCCCGAAGCTTAAGGCTCTCAGGTCACCAAAGATAAAATCTCAGGCAACCTTGCAATATTTAAATGCTTATCAGGAGCTAGAGAAGTGTTGCTGTAGAGCACGGCATCTGCTGTGTGACCACAATAACAAAGTGTGTTGCTAAAATAGAATTTGTTCCTTCCTGCCTATGTGTCTTTTCCCTTTCATCCTGGAAGCACACAATTCCACCAGTAGGTTAGTTGCCAAAACTAAAAACAGGCAGAATATGCATGGTAAAATGCCAAGCCAGGCTTGGTAAATTCTCTTCAGCTCTCCTTTTTTGTGCCAGTGGCTCTATTGTTTCCTAATCATGTTTGAAGTGCAGCATTGACTTTTTTTCCCAGCCTTGGAAGGACTCGGTCATTCTAGAAGAATGAGTTTTTGAAATACAGGGGACAGATCAGACATGGCGTAATGTTTCTTACAGTATCAGAGATCTGGCAAAGGATTAGAGAGGAAGTAACTCAAACCAATGCCATTCACACCTGCCGGATTTTTGGTCAATTAATGTGCTAAGTATTTGACAGAATAGTGATGAATGAACAATGAGAATCTTTAGAAAACATTAAAAACTGCTTTACTCTGAGATCTGCTCAGCACACAGACAAAACATAACTCAATAGATAAGAGCCACTGTCTAGAAAATAGAAAATTACAGAGCTACTGGTCCTCAGGCAAATATTAGTAGCACAATGGATACAAATACAGGTACATTCATTTTTAAGAACCTATGATACCCTGGGCCTGGCCTGGGCTGCACCTCTGGTCTGGTGTGCTGCTCACTGGTCAGGAGAACTGCAAGGAAGCAAGAATCACTCCAGGGGACTGGATCCGTACGAGCGCTTTTTGGAGCTTACTCCATGGGGACTGGCCAAAATAAATCCCACATTCCTTTCTCGCAACAAACAAATTTCTTGCGTTACACTAGAAGCCAAATGGACTTCCAGACCGTAGGAACCAGGACCAGAGATAGTACTCTTAAAGTCTTAGAATCAAATCCCAAATTTCCCCAAGGACCAAACCAGCCTGTAAGGCTAGTGGGTGGAGGCGGGTTGGAGATGAAGCAGATCCTTGAATCTAGGCCAAAGCAGGAAAAAAATCTTTAATCAGGAATCCATCCTACCAATATCTGTAAATGTACTTTTCTATGCTACCTCACTATTAAGTCCTGGAATGGCTAAACATTTGTCAGCTGAATTCAGTTCTGCTGCCCTTCACAATTCTCGTGTGGAAGAGGGCAGGGCACACCCTCCACCTGAAATGGAACATTCTTTCCGCTCTCTGCACCTCATCAATATGGAGAAGACAGTAGTAGCAGAGGGAGAATTATGATCTGAAGGGGAGGAAATATGGAGCTGCCCTCTCTGCCTTAAAGTTTCAAAATGCAAATAAATAATTCAAAACTTAGATTATTAACTTGTTCATAAAGTTAACTTTTGCTAGAAATCCAGCATGCTAGTATAAATAAAAGAACTTTTTCTCAAAGGGAATTGGAAAACACAGAGGGCTATCTTCAGATTTATTTTCTGCAAAGAACTTTTAGATCTTTGTAGATATTTTATATTATAAAAGTCATGCATGCTCCTTATAAAAGAAATTTAGACAATACAGAAGGATATGAAGTAGAACATATGATACTCTCCTCTCCCTGCTCTGCTTTCTTCTTCTGAATCTAATTTTCTAGGGATGAACTGTTAATCTGATGTATAGCCTTACTCAAATGTCCCTGTGAATTTACAAATATAAACCCCATAGCCAGTTGAATTACAGTAGTTAGATTATATAGTAGAGAACATACTATTACCTTTTCATTTAGCAATTGACCATGGACATTTTCCAAATTAGAATATATAGATATACTTCAATATTTTCAACCACTGCATAATATTCTAGTATATGCATTGTAAAGAAACATTTAACCAACCCCTAAAGATGAAAACTTAGGTTGTTCCAAATTTCTGCTTTTAAAGTAACACAAATACCATGCTTAAACATCCAAACATGCATTATATACTATTTTTCTCCTATAGACTTATTCCTAAAATTGCAATTTATAGTTAAAAGGACATTAGCAATTAAAATATTGACTTATATTGACAAATTGCTCCCAAAAAGGTTATACTGAACTCATTTACAATCCAAGCAGTATTCTGAGTGCTCATTTCCTTCACTCTCACCCAGACTGGAGAGTACCAGTCATTTTGCCTTTTACCAATCAGATAGGTTAAAATTTACACCTCTTTGTTGTTTTAACTTTTATTTGTTTAGTGAAATTTAACATATTTTATTTGATGTTGGGTATTTGTACCTCCTGTTCCATGAGTTACCTGTTCATATAGCCTTTGCCCATTTAAAAAATGTTTTTTTAATCATCAATATATAAGATCTCCTTTTATCTGAAGGACATTAAGCTTATTTTATGTACTATATGTTATGAATATATTTTGTTATTAATATTTAGGGGAGTTTCTTGATTCATGTAGAAGTTTTAAATTGGGATGTAGTAAAAATGTACCAGTTCTCTTTATGATTTCTAGATTTTGTGCCAGGCTTGGGAAATTCTTCCCTAATCCAAGATTATCATAATATTCAATCACATCTCATTTCAATACTTCTGCTGATTTTTAAGAACATTTAAACCTTTAACTCATTTGGAATTCATTCTGTTGTTAACTTTGAGGTAGGGATCCAGTTGTATTATCATTATTTTTAAATGACTATGTTACTGTACAAAACATCAGTGACTGAATACTTATCATTTTCCCAGTGATTTGCAATGCCATCTTTATCACACAGTGAATTCCAATAAATGTTTTAATCTATTTGTTGATTATTCTGCACCACTGGATTGTCTATTCTCTTACTGTTACCACACTATTTTAATTATTGTAGCTTTATGAAAACAATTTAAAATCTGACATGAATAGTTCCTCTAGATTATTCTTTCTTTCCAGCATTTCCCATCCAAGTCTCAGATATTTATATTTCTAGATGAAATTCATGAAGTTTAAAAAAAAGTTATGTTGTGATTCACATTGGGATTTTATTTGTTTTAGAGATTAATTTAAGAAGGATTTTTATCATGACAGTATTGAATCTTCCTATACAAGAATAGGAATTGTCTCCTCTTTTAAAAGGCATTATTTCTCACACTTGAAACTTATCATTTTCTTAAAAGTATGCATTTTTCTATATGCCTAGATTTTTTTGTTGTTTCTTTATTGGAACAAACAACTGGAATAGTTTTATTTAATTATCTTTGCTAACTGCTTATTAACATTTGTATGGTAATTTTAAAGTCCAACTAAAATTTTAAAATGCAGTTGATACTGTTTTTTATACCTCCAGGCATTGCAGTCATAATATTAATATAATCTGCAAATAATCTACCCCATTTGAATATAAACTCCAAGAGTGCAACCAGTCCATCTTTACATGGCTATACGGTGGTTCTCCAGTATCAACAGATGACTGATCCGAGGACTCCCACGGGTACAAAAATCCAGATGCTTAAGTCCTTATATAAAATGGATAGTATCTGCAGCTAAACAATGCACATCATCCTATATACTTGTTTACTTTAAATCATCTCTAGATTACTTATAATACCTAATGCAATGTAGAAACTATGTAAATAGTTGTAAATACAATGTAAACACTGTATAAATAGTTGCTGGCACGTGACAAATTCAAGTTTTGCTTCTGGGAACTTTCTGAAATCTTTTTCTGAATATTTTTGATTGGAGTTTGGCTGAATCTGCGGATGCAGAACTCTTGGATATGGAGGACTGACTATATATCCTAAGAGCCTTATTATATGGCCAACACTTGATAGGCTGTCTATCAATATTTGTGGAATAAATGGCTGAAATAACATTTTCCCCTTTGTGCCAACATTTCACATGTTTCATCATTAGTTTTAAACACTACCAATAATAGTGGGCATCACTGTTATATTTCTGACTTTAATTGTAATACTTCAAGTGCTTCACTCTTCATCATGAAACTTAGTTGGCATCCACATTTTTTTCATGTAAAGGAAATTTCTCTTTATTCCTATTTCTCTAAGACTTTTTCTTCTTGAATCAGGAGTGGGTAATGGAATTTTTCAAATGTCATATCAGCATATGTTGAAGCCATCCTTTGCTTGTTTCTCCTTTAACTCATTAATATGCTGAATATTATTAATGCCTTTTAAAACATTGAATCAGTTTGAATTTCTGGGTTGAATCCCAATTGGCCATGCTGAAGTACTCTTTTAATGTACTTCTAGATTCTATTTGCTAATATTTTATTTAGAATTTGCATCAATATTCCTAAGTGAGATTGGTTTTTCATTTTCTTTTTGGTACAGTTTTTGGATATCAGCATGATGGGTTTCAGACAGAGAAGTAGCAAGTTTACTTTCTTTGTGTTACAGAACATTTTAAACAATAGCCAATCATTTTGGACTTGGAGCTTTCCTTCTCCTAACTCTGCTAGTCTGAAGAAAAATTAATTTTGATCCTTTTAGGGGAAATCCTTGCTTTCCCAGGTTTACACTATTGTCTTCATGTCTGGCCCTTTCAGGGTTAGCAGAGTTTTGTGACTTCTGCCTCCCTAGACAAGAGAGCCTTTAAAATTACTATGTGTGTATGGATACACTTGAGTACTTGAGAAACTTTTCCTTCATTGTTCATATTAAATTTGAGTTTTATCTTCTGAGTCTCCTTTCTGTGTGCCACAGTTTATTTTTATAGCTCTGGTTGGTATAAATGTATGTTTCATTTTATTAAAGATCTTGATTAAACACCGTACTTTTACTATTATTAAACAATTAAAGAGATAA
Organism: Globicephala melas; assembly: GCF_963455315.2. NCBI lineage: Eukaryota > Metazoa > Chordata > Mammalia > Artiodactyla > Delphinidae > Globicephala > Globicephala melas. The sequence continues at coordinate 111,479,950 of NC_083318.1, read as the reverse complement.
TCTACTGGAGAAGATTGTGTCTCATTCAACTTCAATACATTCAGTGCAAGAATTTTGAAACACTACTGTTTATCATTTGAGAGGTGCAAGGTAAAATCAGAGTGGGGTAACCAAAAAGGTGCTGGTACTATGATACCTCAAATTCTGACACTGTGACATCTACAGACACTGTTAAACAGACCAGACTATTTATTTATTTATTTATTTACAGGTTGTTTTTTTGGGGGGGGCTGCGTTGGGTCTTTGTTGCTGTGTGCGTGCTTTCTCTAGTTGTGACGAGCAGGGGCTACTCTTCACTGCACTGTGTGGGCTTCTCATTGCGGTGGCTTCTCTTGCTGGGGAGCACGAGCTGTAGGCATGTGGGCGTCAGTAGTTGTGGCACCCGGGCTCAGTAGTTGTGGCTCACGGGCTCTAGAGCACAGGCTCAGTAGTTGTGGCACATGGGCTTAGTTGCTCCGCAGCATGTGGGATCTTCCAGGACCAGGGATCGAACCCATGTCCCCTGCATTGGCAAGCGGATTCTTAACCACTGCGCCACCAGGGAAGTCCCCAGACTATCAAATCTATGTTTTGAGACAAACTTTCCTCTACTCTTCCCTGCCCGCAGGTGGGGTGATACTGGCTTCCAGTATTCCATTATGCCAGAATATTGAGATGTTATTAAATATCTAAATAACAGTATTTTGTTGTTGTAATATTGTTATTCTGGTATTTTTAAAAATCTGAAATCTGGATCATTGCTGCCTTAAAATGCCTCCATAGCATTTTATGCCACATTACATTTCTAACTGGAACAAAATATATTCCTTCAAAAGCATCCCTCATTGTTTAAAACCCATCCAATGTATCTTACTGTTTTTATTCCAAGTACTCATGTTACCAGTGAGGTTGAGCAAATTATATTTATTGTCTATTTCTATTTTTTTGTGGAGCCAGTTTGAATTTCTTCTACATTTGGATGATCCCAAAGGGATTTAAGGAAGATGGGAGAAGCTCGTGGAAGGATTGGGGAGATAGTGTAGACAGGGTCTAATAGGAGGTCCACAGACCCCATTTCAAGCTCTTGTCCTATTGCTGACCACCCTTTCCCCTAAGACTGGATTCCTCCTACTCTCAGTTTTTTCCTGTAGGACCAGGTCTAACCTTGAAGTTTTCCCCTTGCTATGATAATTTATTTTAACCAGGGACTTCTTTCTAGTTGTCCAACTGAGTGAGACTCAGGCATGCAGGACAGAGAAATTCAGCCCTGGATCCCAAGTTTTTCTTAGAGGGAATAACTTATGAGAACAAAGTACAGAAGACTGTGGCAATGGTATCTCACTTTTAAAGGTAAGTATATAAAGAGTAATATATTTTGTTCTCATACTGAAATCACTAAATACTTTGATGGACAAGGTCAAAAGAAACATATAACTTTCCTGCAACTTTATGCATACATGATGTGATCTAAATGGAAGATGTAACTGTTATGTAACTTCAATAAATTCTCACATGTAATAAACTAAAAGAGAAGAACAGGACATTTAAGATATAAGGAAAAGTGTTATCAGACCCAGGGGCCATGGTAGAAGAAAAGAGACGTGAGGAAAGAGAGACTGAAATGATTAAATGAGAGACTGAAGGGTCAGTGGACTAGAAACTTCATGAGTTTGACAACCAGGCTTGGTGGTATGTTGGAACCTCACAGAATTCTAGCTGAATTTTATTTGGAGAAGAATGCAACTGGTTGTCCCTAGGTACAATGAAAGAGGATGACTTGACCTGAGTATGAAAGACAAAAAGCTGAAAGAGGAAAGAGTCATATAGAAATGTTAAATAGAGTAGAGGGTAGTGGTTGCAAGAGGCAAAGGAGAGTAGTAACCCCATGACTTGCGACCAAAGTACATGAGCAGTGAGGGAATAAAGTGCTACCACTGGAGAGACCACCTGCAGAACCTGGGTCCTCAGGGCACAGGCAGGTTTTACTAAAGCAGATGGAGAAGGAAGCACATGGAGAACTGTTTGAGTTATGAAGACAGGCTGATAACTATGGAAGGATAGCTCCAGGGGACACAGAGAGTTGGAGAAAGTTGAAGACATGAACATAAAGCCTTGTGGGAAACAGAGGGTGGTGGCTAATACCACAGGTGTCAACTGACAAAATCACACACAGGAAACGTGGTCAATTTAGTCTCATTTTGGAGGGTGTGGAAACTGTGCCTGATGCCCAGAGACCTTGGCATTTAAGATAGTCAAGCGTCTGCCATGTGCAAAATCAGTATTCAATATGAGTGACTTAAAACCAGCAATCATATAGAAAACTAAACATAATTTCAACTAACTCCTTTTTACTTATGATTTACCCATTTGATTTATAATAGGTATAGTGATATCATAGAAATTTACATGGTCTTTGTCCCTGATTCCTTTGTTCCCTGCTCCTAAAACCCTTGGAATTTCCTGAGTGATAAGGGTGATAGAATTGTCTGCTGTTCTAATGAGATGGGTCCCTAGGTAACTTCAGGATGAGGGCTAGTTATCAGAAAGACCAATCCTTGATTAGAAACTTGGAACATGCCATCCCACTCTCCAACCTCTGGGAAGGGGAGAGGGGCTGGAAATTGAGTTAATCATCAGGCTAATGATGGAATCAATCATGCCTACCTAATGAAACCTCCATTAAAAACCCCTCCATGACAAGGTATGGGGGGCTTTTGGATGGGTGAATGCATCCAAGCTGACACCCCAATTCTTCAAGAGGGTGACACACCCCAGTTCTACAAGATCCTGGAGACCTCTCCAGACATCACCCTATGTACCTCTTCACCTGGCTTCTTTGTATTCTTTATAATAAGCTGCTAAGCATAAGTAAAGTGTCTTTATGAGTTCTGTAGCCATTTTGGCATATTATTGAACCTGAGAAGGGGGTCATGGGAACCCCTGAGTTATATAGCCAGTCGGTCAAAAGTACATGTGGCCCAAGACTTCCCATGAACTTCTGAAGTGAGAGCAGTCTTGTGGGACTGAGCCCTTCAGCTATGGGGTCTGCACTAATTCCAGATAGTTATTAGTGTCTGAATTGAATGGAATTGTTGGACATCTAGTTGGTGTCAGAAAGTTCAAGTTAGAGAAATTGTATTGGGCAAACACCATATATTCGATGCCAAGAGGAAAAAAACCTCTCTCAGGTACTATTTTATTATTAGCTTGAACAATACAGAATGAAGTAAAATCGAACAGAATACCAATTATACTGAGGTGAACTCTCTCATTTTCCCTATATTGAAATACAGCAGTGGGCTCCAACTCCAAAGTCAAATAGCAGTAATTATGAGCACAGCTGAAACCAGACTTTATGTGTGCCTGGCATTTTCTAAGAAACTGCAATCATCTTCCTTCCTCTGCATCATCCATATAGTTTTGGTCCTATTCCCAAGATTAGAATATAGTTATTTTATTTAGCTTGTAAATTTCAGGCTCATTCTGAGGTCAAGCTTGTTAGATGCTTCTATTGAAATGGATAACATTCCTAGACTGTGCTGTAATACTCCAAAATACTATGTGAGGAAAGAGGCTCAGAATGCACGCCAACCATATAAGCCCCACATGAAATAAATGTGTCATTGGTTTTTCTTGCAAGTATGGTGTGAATTTCAACGGACCAACAAGGGTAGCTGTTTGAGATCTTGAACATCTTTCTGAGATGAAATTTAAAGGAATGAATCACCCCCTTGGAGTCAAAAAGTATGACAATACAGAAACTGAAGTACTTCCTCTTATAGAATACCTCTTTGTCTATTATAACGTAGGTTTTCATTGTAGTATACAAATGCTGTATAAGTAAATAAGCATCTCATCTTTGTTCTTTCTCAATTCAAATAAATATTCTGAAGCAAATCTTATTCTCCTGTACTTTAGTAAAGAGTTCCTGAAATATTCATGCATTTTTCTATGTCCCTTGAAAGTAAAGAGCATGACAGTTTCAGTCTACAATGTTGATGTGAGATAACATTTTCCTCAATATTTTCCTATGCAGTAAATTTGGAATAAAGAGGAAGATTTTAAACTCAGTACTTTCGAGTTGACAATGAATTATTAAACACAACACATAAATGCCAATGTGAATCTCTTACGTTCAGTAGATGAATTTAGAGAACATTTTAAAAAGTTAAAATTATATCTATTGCAAGTCTATCCAATCAACGCGCTGACAAAAAATTTCCATATGGCCAGTTAATTATATATTTGAAGACAGAAATCTTTAGCACGTATACTTTTAAATGATCAAGACTATTTCTTCTCATGTTATTAGTCAATAACATACTGAATTGTCTAAGCACTGTTCAGAATTAGCAGATATATCTTAGAAGAAAAAAAATTATGCTTGTTAGCAGTGGTTTTACACTGAATAAAGCTGAAGTGCTGATATAACTTTCTTAATAAATTATGACACCCCTCGAATTTCTGTCATCTTACTATTTCTCCTCCCTTATTCTATACTGAATTTCAATCTGTAACATATGCACTTTAAATGGGATGCCAGAGTTATGTGAATATGCGAGCAGGTGTTGCTGTTAAAATTAGAACAAGAAAATGAAAAAAAGAAAGAAGGGTTTATTGCATTTTAACTCACATTAGCATAGAAACACAATGAAATTTACTTTTTGTCTGAGGTGGCAGGGTCATATGGAAATTTGACCTATGACTACATTGCTCACACTTATATAAATTAGTAGAATTTAAGACTTTAATGTACATCAGTGGGCATATATCAACTTCACTATGAAAAAAGAAAAGGTATTGGTATTTTGAAAGGCACATACGAAACATGCATACACACACAAAAGACAAAACAAACAACAGCAACAAAAAAAGAACAAACAACCTAACACAAAACACTGCTTAAACTAGTAATTATCTCTCATTAGCAGTTTGTATTGTATTATACTAAGAAGTGAATTGGACTCTCTGAAGGTCTCTAAAAATATTAACTCACTAAATACAAGGTAATCCACAAGCCATTGAATATATGCCTGGGTGCTTTCAGAGGGCTGTAGAACTCTGAATATAAGAATTAACAACGTAATCATGGTAATATAAAACTCTGCAGGTTACAAGAATTTAAAATCAAATACAAGTTTAAAATCAAACTGAAACTTTCCTAAAAACACCACAATATAAAAGCTTTTTTTTTTGCCTGCATATTGACACTTATTCTTTCATATAAAATAGTTGTTATCTCTGTATAGTATGTATGCTACTATAAGCATACATATTTAAATAAGGGGACTCTCATTTTGAAATGTCCTATGTGGACCCTAGAGAAATTCTACACTTTTGTTAGTTTTCAGGAAGAAAATTAATGTAGTAATTTCAATATGCAAAAGGATACCATTTTGTTTTTCTCAGAGCACCTGATGCAACTGAACCAAAAAAAAAAAGTCAAGGTATGAGGGATGGTCCCATCTCAAGGGAAGATAGTTTGTTGCGTTTTCTTTTAATACATAGTACTTCCAATGATATCAGATCTGGCAGCTTTTCAGGAATACATGGAAAATTCAACAAATGTGAATCAGGTTTTCTTGTAGATCTCCCTAAGGCTTGGACCACCTTAAGAATTCAATCTAAGGTTAATGAAAGAACTATACTGTATCTGACAGCAGACACTCTTGCTCAGTCAAGCTTGCTGAATTTTTGCCTTATGCAAAATGGCAGAAACATATCTTTCCAATATGGGCCACCCCTTATTAAATGACTAGTTCAACAGCACTGACTCCTCTTACTTGTTCCAATCACCCAATAGCCAAGTCTTAGGGCTTTATCAATCATTTTGAAAGGTTTTTGTTCAGTACTATTTTAGAACTTTTCCAAAGAGACATTTGCTTTCTTTCTTTGCTGGGGAGAGAGGAAGGGGTGACTACAGCATGATGAAGAATAGGAAACAGTATCTGTATTACCATATTCTCCTTCTCTCATCAAGTTTCATGGATATCTTCATGACAAGACAGTGAATAATAGATATTTTCAAAAAATGGCATTTCCCACCAGATAACCCCAATTTAAAACAGGATATCCTGGTCTCTCAATTGCCTGACAGAAACTCTCTTTGGATGAAACAGACCATCTGTTTTCCAGGATAGAAAACAAAGACATAAAGGATTTGGTGGGAAGTTACTAGACATTCCTTCCAAGGACGAAGGAAAGGAACAGAAGCATCTTGGAGCTGCACTCTGAAGGAGTGTGTCATTACAGATTTAGGAAATGATCATCCAAGCCACAGAGAAATATTTAGCTAGTGGAAGGGAGAATACATTTTCTAACATGAAGCTATTTAACATTTAGTTCTGTGGAGCAAAGAGTTTATAGGGGAAATTCTTTTGCTTCCCTGCTAGGATAATTCCCTGAGGATGTCTCTTTAACTCCTATCTAAAACACACCACTGAATCTTGGAATGGTAATGATTTTCATCACTTTTACAGGGATTTGTCAATTTTTTCGTAAGTCTGAGTATGTGAATTATTTATTTCCTCAAAATAGGGAAATATTCACAGATACTATTTACCAAGTATTCTTTCATTCTGAATTCATTTAGAAATAATATTTGCTTGGTATCATTGCTTATATAATTATAAAGGAGAATAACATTAATAAACTGAAAATGACTTACCTACCTTGAACACAAACATGATGGTACTGGTGATTCTCATTAGGAGTGTTGGTCTAGTATTGGTAATGTGCAGTGTGCTTGATATCATTGCTAATTGATATAAAGATCTTTATTTCTTAAGTTAACTAACATTTATCAAGTGTCTTCTACATACTCAGCACTGTACTAGGCACTGAAGAAACAGAGACGATCAAGAAAAATATCCATAAAAGGCAGTCTATTGTAACCAGTAACTTTGTTAAAGAGCTAAAGGTAGTAAGTAACCTTTTGATAAGCAGACATATATTAAGCACCTAATGTTCCAGAAACTATGGCTAAAATTTGGCTAAAACTAGTTGCTGAAAATTTTAAAGTGAATAAGAAAGACATAATTACTGCTCCCACAGATCATAGAGTGTAGCATAAGAGGAAGTCAGTTAGAACTAATTGCAACGAAATATGATAAAGACTGACAAGGAAGTTAAGATTACTAAGAGGAATACATAACTGCCCACCAAACCACTCACGTTAATCAAGAAGTGAAGACTTTGGGGAGGAAATGTCTGTGGGGACCTAAAGAATTATTAGCAGTTATAAGGTCAAGGCAGAGTGGGGAGTGGAAAGGGAGTTTTACAGGCAGGGAAAACATGTGTGAAGATGCTGAAGTCCTGTCTTTAAGTGTGGAAGTGACGAGAATTGAGGATAGGGAGAAAAGCAGGGGCTATCTCGTAAAGGGCTTTGATCATTACCTCAATAGGATTGGTCTTCATTTTAAGCCCAATGAGCAATCATTTCAGGTTGTAAGTATAGGAACAATTTATCAAACTTACCCTTGGGAATATTATAGTGGCTGCACTGAGGAAAATGGTTGGAGTAGAAAGCAGGGAGATCAATTAGGCTTTTGTAACAGTAATTCAGGTAAGAATAATGAGAGTCTGCACTAGGGCAGTGCGCGTGGAGGAAAAAAAGATGAATTTAAAAGATATTTAGAAAACAGAATGGTGGTTCCAAGTGGCTGGTAAATGAGGGAAGGGAGTGAAAGAGACAAGGTTAGAATAACCCTGGGTTTCTGATTTAAGCAACTCGTATGAAGGTGCCAATCATATATTCAGGGAATTCAGAGGAAGGAGCCATCTTAGAAGGTGGGAAGGTTGTAGTTGAGTTTTGGATATGGTGAATTTCAGATGCATGTGAGCTCTCTAAGTAATAATATCTCACAGGCAAATGGTCTAAGGAGCATGAAAGAAGACTGAATTAGAAGAATAAATACTGGAGTCAGTACTCTCAAACCAGTAGAGTGTGCTATTATAGAAGCCAAAGGAAGAGAGTGCTTCAATAACAGTCATTATTAGAGACTAACTTTCTAGTTTCTTTTCTTCTCCTGGCTATGGGTGGGCACTGGGCCTATATGCAGAGCAAATCTAAAAGCATCTAGGAAGTAATACCACCAAAAAAAAAAAATCCATTGTCCACTGATATATAGGAAACTAGTGGATGAATGCCCCAGCTCGTTTGTGCCTTTTTTGCATTCTGAGTTGTATTCTACACAGTGGCCTCTGCGGCGGTGGTGGTACCCGGGGGACCCATGGGCACGTTGGGGCAGCAAGGCAAGGGGTGGAGGCCTATGCAGGGGGCCAGAGAACTGGAAAATGGGGGTTGTCTTCTGAGCACACGAGGGACAACACTCTGAGAAATTCTGTGAGACAAAGGATGGGCACTCTAGGAGGCAGAATCTACCCCAGATGAGGGGAGGCTTAATTAAGATCACCTTATTTCTGATATCTGTGGAAACCTAACTATTCTGTAGTCACAAGATATTGAGGCCAGGGCCATGTGAATTTTTAAATTAAAAGTATATAGAATGTGGGAGTTACAGTAAAGAGAAAAAAGTATTCAAATTGCATAAGAAAAAGTTAATTTTAGATATTTTGAGAAAATTACTGACTATAACTCATGATTTATCAAAGACAGAATATCTCGCCCTAAAGATTTTTTTTTTGAGGTAATACACAAGTAGGGTTACATCTGTAGTCAAGGAAATGGGACAGATTGATATCTTCATTGTCTTACAGCTTCCTTATTCAAATATGTGAGCACAGGTTTCAATATATTACTCACACATATAAACTCTGCTCACATACATGTAAAATTTTTAATGATTTGTTTTATAATAATATCTAAGAAATATATCCATTTCCACACTGATGAAAAACCATATTTTCAACTTAGACAAATAAGAACCTGTCATTGATATAAATCACACACTTTAAAAATCTTTATATTCCAGTTGAAAGATTAACTTGGCATGTAGACACAAATCAGCTTTCACTGATAGGCATTAAGTTAACAAGAGATATTTTTATATTTTAGTGTAGAGGCACATACAAGAAACTTAAAAAGTATTCATTACTGTTAATACTCTATTTTAAAAATGGAAAACACTTATTGAAATAAAATAGCAAAAAAACTATATTAAATTTTACATATAAGTTTAAAAATTTGAACTATCAGAAAAGTTTCCCTAAGCGATGTGATATATATATTGTGCTAAATAGATACACATGCATACGCATACACATATACATACACATAAGAGTGCATATGCAGTATTTATACATGTGCTATTCAAGGTAATAACTAATTCTTGTATGTTTTTCTTGGATAGAGGGATTCAAAACTCTTTCTGAGGTGATGCTGAAGAATGTTGCTATAATAAACTCTATTAAATTACTGGTTAGGCTAAACATTTTTTCTTTAGTGTGTGCCCAGTTACAGGAGCTCTAGAATTCAAGAATCTACAAATTCTAATTTCACACGTTAGAAAATTTCTAATACACAAATTAGAAAATTTATCAATATTATCAATTACCAATCAAAATATATTCATCCTATCAATATTAATTAGAAACAATTTTCACATACAAATGAAGCATTTATGTTGTTTTTTTTTTAAGAACCAAATCTGAAGAGTATCAAGAACACACAAAAATTAGGGATTTTCTACAAGTAGTCTTCTTTTATGTAAAATAAAAACAATGAACAAAATGTGTGGGAAGTCTAATTTTGGAAAAAGAAAGAATAAAGAAATTCTGAACATCTCATGAAGTTGTAAGAATACAGATTTCTCGAATTTATATGTCAGAGAGCTCCAGGTGGTTTGCTTATGAGAGGAGAACAAGGAAGTATCAATAAATGTTATTACACATGTTAATATTATATATTAACAGAAATGGACCTAAAAGTTGGAATATGGCCACATGTGAAACAAGTAAACTTCCTCCATTATTACCACTAAATATTTTACCACTTGATATAAACTGTATTTAGCATAAGATATTTGGAAAAATAATATTATGTGATTATGTAGTTTCAAAATAATGCAAAACACTTTACTACATATCACATGGAGGTAATGAATATATATTTTTCAAAGGTAAGCTGTGAAAACAGTTTTAAATTTAAAACTTACCACACAATTTCAATGGATTAGTGGGTATTATGCATATTTCACAGAAGAATCAAATTATTAATATATCCTAAGATCAACATACAATCTAATTTTATTAAAATTTTCATGATTTTAGTATGTATACAAAATCAAATCTAAAATCTGTGCATGCATGACTCTTTGGAACCATACCAAAGTTAATTACATTGACATGATATAATACACTGGAAAAATACCAAAATGCAACACAATTCTAAGATGTTATTTTTATATAACCATATAATTATAATAATCTGGAGAGTTGCTGAAAATCACTTAGATCGCTTCTGCATGAAAATGTCCTTTTTAAGTGCTCTTGTTCTTGAAATTTCCTTTACATTTATAGATTTTTAATAAAAACTGTAAGCTCTGTGTTCTACTCATAGACTATGATCAATAAATAAGTTCTGCCTATTTTTTAATCGGATTATTTGGGCAGTTTTGGGTTATTGAGTTTCCTACATTCTTTACATATTTTGGATATTAATCCCTTATTTGATAATAAGCCATAGAGATCTAATGTACAGTAGAATGAACATTGACAATAATATTGCACTATAACTGTGTAAGGCAATAAATATCACTACATTGGCAACCATATCAAGATATATAAATGTATCATAGTATCATGGTGTACCTTAAACTTACACAATGTTACAAGCCAAATTTATTCAATAATAAATAAATGTTACACGAATTAATTTAGAACATATATTATAAAACATTTAAAATAGTAGGCGTCTTAGAGATCAACTGAGCTAAACCCAACATTTTACATGAAGAGAAACTGAGGTCCAGAGAGGTTAAATAATTTGGCCCAAATCACTCCATTAGTTATGACATAACTGGGACTGGAACCCAGTGGACATTACGTATTTGTTCATTTACCTCCCATCCTATCACACATACACATCCCCCCAAAACTAGTGCTATTTCATGCTTTATCATTAGTTACATGGTATAAAAAATTATTTCATGTGACTACCTTTTGTTTTCACAAAATTATAACCTCCTGCTCTATTGTCCTTCATAAGGGACCACAATGCTCATTAGTAAGTCTGCTAGGACCTGATGACTTTGACCGCTCCATGTCACTGCCCAAACCTCTTCTCTGAGGACTGCTGTGGCCTCCTAACTCATCTTGCTGCCTCTGCCCTTGTATCTCCATGGTCCATGCTCTTCTCTGCACCCACAGTGATCCTCTTGAACTGTGAGTCAGGCCATGTTACTATTCTGTTCAATATCCTGTAATGGCTCCCGTTTCACTAGGCGTAAAGGTCAAATTCTCATGATGGTCTCTCCATGATCCTGCCTCCACCCCCAAGACACACACACCCAGCCTCCTCACCCACTGTCTGCTTCACTGCAGCCCTGCTGGCCTCCTTACTGTACCCACCCATGACAGCACGCTTCTGTCTCCCGGCCTTGGACCTACCTGTTGCCTCAACACAGAATGCGAAAACCCACATGTCTGCAGAAATGTCTTACCATTTTAAAACATGCTCAATGTCACCTTCTAAATGAGGTGTATCTGATCACACAAGTGAGTGCAGTCCTCACCCAATGGGCTGCACTTTTAGTTTGGTCTATAGCATGTATTATTTTTTGAATACTCTAAAGTTCACTTCTTTGTACATTTTTTTTCATTTGACTATCTCCTCTTACTGTAATGTAAGCTCCACAATAATAAGTAGTGTTGTCTTTTACTCACTTGCCTATTCCCAGTGCCTAGAACTGTGGACAGTGCATAGTAGATGCTTAATAAACATTTGTTAAATTTAAGTTAATTGACCACACTTTCCAATAAAAGATTACTCAGTTCATTTACAGCATGTTTTTAAAATGTCTCAAATCATTGTATTTATATTAATTACTATGACAAAGCTATCATAATTTCAGATTGGGCAAAGTAGCTATAGAAAAATAAGAAATCAGGAGACTATAAAGATTTTATATCTTATATAATTCTTAATTTTACATTTTCAGTGTATAAACTTTTCTTAAATAATAGTTAATCATCTTTGAAAGCTACATTAATGCTTTCAGATGAGTAAGATGTTATTTAAAACACAACAGAAAAATGGAAGTTTACAAAGTGGTCAACACAAGTCTGCCTTGGTCTGTTATGTTTGTAACTTAAAAATCATATAAGCCCAGTTTTGTTTTAACTATCAGTAATTCTTACTGTGTCCATATCTAAAAACCTCATTCATAAGATTTGACCTCTTTTTGTCACTTAAATTCAAATGGAAACATATTTGACCAACTACAAACAGAAATGTATATATGGCAATGATAATGTCATTTCATCCCAGTTGACTTTTCTTTAGTCCAATTATAAATGCATTTTTTTCTTTTACATCTTCACAGTGATGCCTTCTGGTAATTAAGTTCTTCCCATGGGAAAAAGAGTATATTAGAAAATATATATTGAGTAAAAAGCATTGCTTAGAGAAGTCTACCAATAGTTTTATATCCTCTCAGCAAGAGTTAATTGTAAGATGAAATTTTTCAAACATTTTCTTTTTTATAAAAATAAAATTTGCTAATTGAAGCAGAGAATCTGTTGAGCTTTTGTTATCCCCAGTAGAGAAGCTGAAAATGTACGAGTTCATATACTGTGACTATGGAGCTTAGATACTATTAACAAGGGGAAAAATGAATATGATTCTAGGTCACCATCCATTTTTAGTAACTATATTTCTAACTATTACTTTCCCTATTGAAAAGGTATATTAGGATTTGATGTGCTTATCATGGTATACAGAATGCTAATACTTGATAATTATAGACTGTTTTCTAAAAATCAGGTAGATGCTACAAATAATGTCCAACTCATCTGCACCTGCACGGAAGCACTATTAACTCAATATTGCTGAGAAGGCAAGTGGCCAGTGGAAGATACTACACACCACAGCAATTTTATCTTAGCTTTGATTCCCTTTTCAGTATATCCCTTTGACTGAACACTTTCAACTATCTTTCCCTCAAATTTCTTCAGATTCAGGTTTAAAGACCATTTAAAAATGTAAAGTATTAGAATCCTAGACTATGTCTCCTTGAATATAAAAATCTCAGTGGATATTCACAAGAAGCAAGGATAAGGAAGTAAAATCGGATTAGATGAAGTGGTGGATAAGCAGATGATTATGGCAGGGAAGCAATGCACATAGTGGAAAAAGCAGAGGCTTTGGGGGCCAGCTCAACCTCAGTTCAAATCCTGCTTTGGGTACTTTAAGCTACAATTGCCTCATTTCTTGTAATGCGATAATAATGGCCTAACCCATAGGATTTTTGTGAGGAGTAATGAGATAGGTAAAGCTTCCAGTGGAATCTTTGCACGTTGTAAATTTTCAATAGTAGGAAATCAGGGAATTCCCTACTAGTAGGGAATTATTTTCTTGAGTTTACTTAGGTTTTTCTTTTAGATGACTAGATCATCCTAAAATCAAGTAATACAGTAGGACAAGAACATCATAAAATTACACAAAGTAAACTTACTATGGTGTTGCTAGAAGTGTCTCTTCATTAAATAAAACAAAACAAAACAGTGAGGCTTCTTTTGAAATCTTTACTACAGAAAGTTTCAAGTGAGGTTTTGTAAGATGTTGCAAGTGCCTTATGGCTAGAGTGGAAAAATAATCCTGAAATTTTAGCCTCAAGGTAAAGCTGGACTGGCACTGCCAAAGGATAAGGTTAGGCAGATGGTGTCACAAGAGGCTTCATGGGGAGACATTCAGGACCCCTGAGTCTCCAGGGTGCAAGGAATAACCATCTAATTTTCATGCTCACATATACACTTTTTATGGTTAAAATATTTGAGGTCACAATTACTAAGATTTAATTATGGTAAGGGGTAGATTTTTCTTTTTTCTTGAAAAGTTGTTTTTACAATAGTGCAGAACAAGTAGAACCGACTCTAATGCTATATAATGCATATAACTGACTTACTGCCCCTTCAAAGATCAATACAGTTCTGAATGAACTCTGCAAAATTAGACATATCGCCTCCTTGTCCCCAAATTGTGTATGGCAGAAACAATTTCATTCATCTCTCAAGGACAGAATCATATTAACCAGTTCATGTATAAAACTGAAATGCCAACTCATTAATTTACAGTGAATAATCTCTGTAATGAAACCAAAGTATTCGAATCCTGGCATGCAGGTCTAAATGCAAGCCAAATACAAATTAGAAGTTTTCCTTGAAAAGCAGAAATCAGACCAAGAGTAGTGTAGTGGAAATAGATGAGTGGAAATACACTGTTTCAATTCAGTGTTTAACAATAGGCTTCCTTAAATGCTACAGATGAGCCAGTTTGCAAGGCAGAAAGAGACACAGATGTAGAGAACAAATGTACGGACACCAAGAGGGGAAAGTGGGGTGGTGGTGGTGGGATGAATTGGGAGATTGGCATTGACATGTATACACTAATATGTATAAAATAGAGAACTAATTAAACACAAACAATAGGCTTCCTTGAATATGTATCTCCCTCCTGTTATTACCCCGTGGCTCTGCTCTCAATCCCTAACAAACTCTTCAGAAGCGTTTCCTGTAATGCTGTCTCTGCTTGCTCTCTCCCATCCTTCCATTCTTTCTTTCTTTTCTTTTTGACTTAAATAACAGAAATTTATTATCTCACAGTTTTGGAGGCTAAAAGTCCAAAATCAAGGTGTTATCAGGGTTGGTTTTTTTCTGAGGGCTATGAGGGAAGGACCTATCGCAGGCCTCTCCTTGGCTTATAGACACTGACTTCTTTCTGTGTCTCTTCACATACTTTTCAGTCTATGAGGATCTATGTGTCCAAATTCTCCCTTTTTTGATGACAGCAGTCAGTTATATTGGATTAGGGCTTACCCTATTGACCTCCCTTTATCTTGTTTACCATTTTATAAACTTTTTCTCCAAATAAGATTACATTCTGAGGTGCTGGAGGTTAGGACTTTGACATACGAATTCTGAGGGAACACAATTCAACCCCTGACACTAGCTGATCATCTAACACTTGAAAGAAAATTTCTGTACGAGAAAGGTTTTAATAATTTTTTTTTATTGACATATAGTTGATTTACAATGTTGTGTTAAAGCACAGGGAATTCTATTCAATACTCTGTAATAACCTATATGGGAATAGAATCTAAAAAAGAGTGGATATATGTGTATGTATAACTGACTTTGCTGTACAGCAGAAACTTCCATTCTTTCTTGAACTGACTCCAATTAGCCTTCCATGTTGCCAAATCCAGTGGTCATTTCTCAGTCCACACTAACTTGATCTTTCAGCAGTGTACAACCACGTAAAACATCATTGTTGACATCCTCCTCTTTGAAACATTCCTTCACTTGTTTTCTAGCCATAATGTGCCCAGTACCATATTCCCTTGGTTTTCCAACACCACACTGGTTCTTAACGACTTTTTTTTTTAGCTTTTATTTTGAAATAACTTTATAGTTAGAGAAAAGTTGCAGGGATTGTACAAAGAAGTTCCATAGACCCTTCACCCAGATTCACCAACTGCTAACATTTTGCCACACTGTATCATTTTCTGTTTCAGTCATTCATCTTTTCCCCTGAACATTTTGAGCATAGATTGGAGCACTCAGACCCCTTGACTCCTTTACTTCTCTGTGTATTTCTTCAGAAGTAGGACATCATTTAATATAATTATAGTACAATAATCAAAATCAGAAAATGTAACATTGATGTGATACTATCAGTATTCTCCATTATTAGAATTAATCAAATTTTACCAATTGCCCCAATAATATCCTTTATAGGATTTTCTTTTTTCTAGTCTGGGATCCAATCCAGGATCATGACTGCATTTTCCAATTATGTCACCTTTAATCTCAAGTGCCTCAGGCTGTATTTGTTTCCATGACATTGACTTCTGGAAGAATATCAGACAACTATTTTGTAGAATGAGTCTTCCTCATGATTAGATTCAGGTTTGCATGTTTGGTAGGAATACCACATACAGGACACTGTGTCTCTTCAGCACATCTTCATCAGGAGGCACACAGTGTTGGCTTGGTTTGTCCCACTAATGGTAACATTATCTCTGATCATTTGGTTAGACTGATGTCCTCTGGGTTTCTCCCTGTAAAGTTACTACGTTTCCATTTACAATTAATATGTAATTAATGAGGAGATACTTTGAGGCTCTGGATAAATTCTGCTTCACATTAACTTACAGCCTCTAGTCTAGGCCACCAGCTGATGATTCTTGTCTTAGTCAATTATTATGATAAGGGTTGCAAAATGGTGACTTCCTAGCTTCAGCTACATTTGTTGGCATCCTACTCACCATAAGGCAAAGTTTCCTCTTTCCCCCCATTTATTTGGAGAATCATATTTCATAACAGTGTGAAGCCATGGATTTATATTGTATTCAATAGGTTGATCAACGGGTTTATTCAATTCACTGCTTTCATCGTTTGTGTTGAAGCTGAAATTGTTACATTTTTTGAATCCCTTTCAGCTAGATCTTTTTCTTTTTTTCTAATTTCTTGGCCTGTGAACATTGGAATAATCTAGGGCTTGTCCATACTTCTGGTTTCTTTTCTATGCACTCATCCTAGGCATCTCATCCAATCCAATAGTTTAACTATCATCTTCATACTGAAGACCCTAAATGTATATCTTTAGCCCAACCCTTCCCCATGAACTCTAGATTTGCATTTGCAATAATAGCCTGCTTTACTCTCTGAAGTCTACTAGGCATTTCAAATTTAAACTACTCTCTAGATGTGCACACCTCCCCTTCAGGATATCCCATCTCAACTAAATACAATTCTCTTGAGCCAGTGATCAAGCACAAATTCTTGGAGTCCTTCTTAGCTCCTCTCTTTTTCTCACACCCCTCACCTAATCTGCCAGCAAGTCCTGCAGCCTCCAACTTCATAAATTATCTGGTATCTGACTGCTTCATATCACTTTCACGGTTACCACACAAATCCAAGATTATTATTCTTCACCTGGATTATTGCAATAGACTCCTGACTATTCTCC
Organism: Globicephala melas; assembly: GCF_963455315.2. NCBI lineage: Eukaryota > Metazoa > Chordata > Mammalia > Artiodactyla > Delphinidae > Globicephala > Globicephala melas. Next base: position 111,462,822 of record NC_083318.1, on the reverse strand, counting down.
ATGCTTCCACCTTTATCTGCTTTCCATGATCTATTCTCCGATCATCACCGACTAAGTCTTTAAAAGCATATATTATACCAGGACATTCTTCTGTTCAAAACCTTCTAATGGCTTCCTATCCATTTAAATTAAATTTTAAAAGCCTAATCATGGCCCATAAGGTTCTGCATAATCTGGCTGGTAATATCTGACATCTGTCTGACTTCATATCTACTCTCCAGTGCACTTCATCCTATCTTGTCTCCTTGCTCTTCCTCTAGCCCTCCTCAGCCTGCTCCTGCCTGAGGACTTTGACATGTGTTATTCCCTCGGTCTAATTTTCTCTTCTTTTAGATATTTAGATGGTTTACTCCTTCCCATCCTTCAGGTCTCCATTCAAATGTCACCTCCTCAGAGAAATTTTTGCTGATAACTTATCAAAAATAGCACTTCTGTGTCTATTCTTGTACTTTTTTTTCCCATAGCACATTTTACCGTATATTTCATCATTTTTAAATGTCTATCTTCTACACTAGAATGTAATATCTGAAAGCAGAGACTTATCTTTGTTATTCAATGTTGTGTTTTCCTGTGTGTTGAAGAGTGTCTGATACATAGTAGAAACCCAATAAATATTTGTTGAATGAATAAAATATGTTGATGGAATTATGCAACCTTCTCCAAAAACAGCCTTGCTAATAAGTCCGAAGTTCCTGGTGTTTGCTGGTGCCAAGTTTTCTCTGCCCAGGACAGACTTGAGTGGCATTACCAAAATGATTCTCCTTCTGTGCTTCTCTGGCTTTCAGATTCCCTCCCCACTTCCTGAAGGTGTGACACAGTGTTTTCCTAGACTTGCCAGTACGGTTAGTCAGGTTATGTTTTTGTCTTGCTGGTCTGGGAATCATTTAGTCTATAAAATGATTTTGCCCATCTGTGCTCTGATCCATTGTGATTTTACACTTTAACTCTCAAAAGCCAACTTTGATGCCTCTTTCCCAAGGTCTTGGTGACACCATGTCATCGCCTCTTGTTCTCAAAGTCACAATTGTCTGTTGTGAACTCTGCTTCTAGAATCATATATCATCTAGAGGAACTTGGCCAATGTTCCTGATACACAACAGCAGTTCTGGTTTGGAATTTGTTAGTTAGGGTTTGTTACACAGTATCTGATGAGAATATCATTCTTCATCTTGGCTGTTATGACATGTGGAAGCAGGCTTATGTATGTTCTTGGTTATATGTCAGTTTCTTTTAACATAAATGGAACAATTACTTGCATGTTATTTTGGTGTCACTTATGTCAAATGTTACAATTTACTACACTGTATATCAGACACATTCATGTTCACATATAAGCCTCTAAAAACCTTGTAGAAAAGAGTAAAAATTTCTACTTTAGAGACAAAGATATGGAAGCTTGGTAAGTGTAAGTAATTTTTCCCAAGATCATTCAAATAGGACTATAAATAAAAGACCTATCTATATTCAAACCCCAAGTTCATCAAACTCCAAAGCCTGTTCTTTTTCTACTGTATTATATTATGTCCTGGCTTTTTGTGACTCTCCAGCCAGCTAAGTGAATACTTTTGGTGTAAAGTCGTTTTCTTTTGAGTGTCTGTAGCAAATGCACATGGATCTTTATTAGGCATGACTAAAACACTTTACATTTTAAGCCAAGCAAAGTGTATAATATATAATAAGACTCAAACCTGCCCATAATTATTGGCAGGTTTAATTTTTACCTACTTCTGCTCTTGTTTGCGATGAATTGATTTGGGTGGTGGTTCTCAACTGGGGGCAGTTTAGCTCCCCAAGGGATATTTAGCAATGTTTAGAGACATTTTTGGTTTTCACAACTATGGAAGTACTACTGGCATCTATTAGGTAGAAGACAACGATGATGCTAAACATCCTACAAAGCACAAAACAACTCTCTACAACAAAAAATTATCTGGCCCCATATACTGAGGTTGAGAAACTTTGATCTGTGGCAACCATGAAACTCAAAAAAGCCCAGATGGATTTGAAGTCCAGACTCTTTCATTTTCTAGCCTCCCTAAATATCAATTATATATCCACAAAATGGGAATAATAATACGTAGCTCACATAGATTATTGTGAGGTTTAAATGAGACATTATATAAATAGCACCCACACTCAGGGTAAATGGTAAAGTTCACTAGCTGCTGCTCCAATGTCCTCCATATTAGGGTTAGGGTTAAAAGGATTAAAGGAAATTGGGCCTTTTGGTCTCACCATTCCCTGTGGATTTTCTTTTTGTTTGGTTTTCATAAAACTCTAAATTTGCTCAGAACAATGCCTGACACATGGCAAACACTCCGTACATATTTGCTATTGCTATTATTAGTATTGTTCTATTTCTTTTACCTCTATGCCAGACAAGTGAACATTTCTTAGTTTTTGTCTTGAGGGATACACCCTAGCCTTGCCTCCCCAAAAGAACGGCTTCCTTAATCTAGAGAAATACTGAATTTTGATGGTTAGTATGTGTACTCCTTTTTATTTTGCACCACACCATGTCTGCTCTGAAAATTGAGCATCTGTGATCACTTTACACTTTTTCTGATCCTTTCTGTGAACTAGCAGATTGATTTTTAAGCTTATCCTGTTGACATTTTCAGTTCCTAGGAAGACGTTTGTTTTGCTCTAAGCTCTGTCCCTGTGGAAAACTCTACCGTGATGGCACCCATCTTTTTGGGATTTCAACAATCCCCCAAATAAATCCAAGTCCATCTGCTAAAGGACCTAAAAAGAGTCAGAAGTGTGATTAAAGGAAATTGAGACTTTTGGTCTCACCATCCCCTATGGATTTTCTTTTTGTTTGGTTTTCATGAAACTTTAAATTTGCCAAGGAACAAATACTCTTTCCCACAGGTTAATGCATGTATTCTCAGTAATATGAGAAATAAGGGGAAAAGGTGTTGGATAGAGAAAGTTATGACTGGGGAATATGGGAGGATTAGCTACAGTGAAGGGGAAAAGATATTTCAGCCTAATGGATTTTTAAAAGTTTTTTCCACTATTATGTGTATTATGTATTTAATATGTGGGGAATCACATTTTCCATATAGGAAGGTAATTGGGTAGAAATTTAGGCACAGATTAAGCTCAGATTTAGGCACTCCTAAACTTCTCCACTAGTTCAGCTTAGATTAACCACATGGTCTAAGCCCCATTAATTTCTTCATCCATATCATGAGGATAATAACATATTCATAGGGTAATTTTGAAAATTAAGATCATCTACCTGCAAGGACCTGATGCATAGTAAGCACCCAACATTACTATTATTTTACTTTCGCAATACGCTTCTTTGTGTTTCAGAGTCTCTAACCCTCTTTGGGAAGAGGAATGCCTGATCTGCTTCAACACAGAGATTTTATCAATATGTTCTAATCGCCTAAAATGTGATTTTTTAAGTTTTTTTTTTTTAACTTGCTGTTTTTTCTTCTTTGTTTTCTCACAGTTCTCTGATATAGAGCAAGATAAAAGATTTCAGTTGTTACTTTTTAAACTATTTTCATATGCAAATATTTTTAAAATGTTTCACTCTATTATCTACTCTAGATCATAGAGTATGATGTATATATGTTATATATATGATGTTTATATATTAATGATGTTTGTATGATGTATATATATTAGTGATATATTAATTTCATTAATATATGATATGTACATATCATATATTAATATATACATATATCATATGTATATATATCATATATACATGTCATATGTATATATCATATATATGTATGATGTTTGTATAATGTATATATATTAATGACATATATTAGTTATTTTTATATATATAAAACACACATATATATATATCTTAGTCACACTCTGAAAAACAGGTTAACGTCTCCATGCACCACAAATTGAACAGAAATTCATTAAAAAATCAAGGCCTGAAGCTACAGGCTTGCTGGTTTCCAAGCCCAGAAATATTCAGAGATAACTAAGAGTTGCTTCTCGAAGGGGAACAGGAGCTGGAGTAGGGTCATCTGTAATGGGAGACTGAAAGATTTCAGGAGCCTCCTGATGCTGTAGATTGTACAAAGCTGCATAGTGTGTGTAGACTGCAGTTAAGCCTCCATTTAGGTAAATGACCAGATCTGTGATAGCTCTCAGATCATTTATATTCTGCTGCCACTATTAGTTCAGATGCTGCACTGGATGAAATGGCGATCGAGTTAGGCAATCCAAAACCACAAAATACATAGGGATGGTTTAAAAGGAGGGAGAAAAGGAAAAAGGGACAGTAAGCAATTTGAAACAATTCCTACTAAGAAGGGTCTATATTCTACAGGACTGTGTAGAAAACTAACACTTTGGAACAAATCAACAAGATCAGTAATTAGGACATGGATTTACTAATACATTTTTTCAAATGATTGTAAGTGAGTAAAAGGGAAGAAGAGCAAACATATTTTTTTAAACATACTATGCAGAAAAATTAGGCAGGTATGAATCAAGAATAAATGAATATATAAAAGAATAAATTTTGCAATGAAAATATGTTAATTAAAAAAATTGTTTTAATTCCATGGACAAAATAGTACTCTAGAAAGACAGTCAAAGAGAGAATTACTGAATTGAAATATAGCCTTGAGAAATTCTTTCAGAGCATCACTTTGAGAGATAAAGAAAGAAAAAAGCACAACAGAGAAATTTAGAGACATGAAGGGTAAAATGAGGCACCAATAAACTTAGGTATAATAAGTTTCCCAAAATTGATAATAGAGGTAATGACAGGCAATATTTGTTCAATATGGCTGAGTATTTTCCACATTTGAAGAAAATTTTAAATGTACATATAAAGCTCAGCTAGATTAATGAAAACAAACTACTTCCATGGACACATTCTCGTGAAATTTCAGAATACAAAGAAAAAGAATCTTATAAGTCTTTGAGAAGAATATTAAAAAGTACTTACAAAGGAATGACAATTACACTTACAGCAGTGAGCTCATCAGCAAAAATGAATGACAGAAGATGATGGAATAAAATCTAAGTACTGGAGGAAAATAACTTGCAATTTCAAATTCTAGATCCAGCTAAATAAAGTATCATTCTAAAGAGAGAGAATTAAAGATATTTTCAGATATTTAAACAAATAGGAGAATTTACTACCCACAGAACCTCATTGGAAGAACTACTAAAGCATGCAATTTAACAAGAATAAAACAACCCAGAAATAAAAATACCACAAACATTAAAATATTTACCATAGAGTTACTACTTTTTGGTCAAAATATGTACAAATCTAAAATTCTAAAAGTAAATTCTGTTCAATGAAGAGTTAACTTTCTAAGTTTTGTTCCTCATTCAAGAGAATAGAAGTAATGAAAACTTTAGACTCTGATAGAAAAATGATTTGAGTATGTATGCTAACTTTTTTAAAGATAATAAACCAGTAGAGGGGAAAGAGTGAACAAAACAAACTTATCAATCCAACAGAAGGCAGATAAGGAGACAAATAAGCAAAGGAAAAGCATAGGAAACAGAAAACACAAAATGTTAGAGATAGTTCCAAATTCAACAGTCTAAAATGTGATGAAGTGAGAAATCTTTAAATATTAAATTATATATTTGGAAAATAAAATAATCTAAATACATAAATTAAAGATTAAATAAGATTAAGATTACAAAATATTTACAATGAATAACATAAAAGTATTATATAAAAACCTAATAGGATGCAGCTAAAGCATTGTTTAGATGGAAGTTTTAGACAAATGCAATTATTTTAAAAACAAGAGACATTAAAAACAAATTAACTATAGAAGCTATTGAAAGAGAAACAGATTATACCTTAAAAAAGCAGAAATAAGGAAATAAAAGAAACAAGAGCAGACTAAAACAAAATAGAAAAAATAGTCACAAAAGCAATAGAATGTTTCTTAAAAAGACTAATAAAATGAACTATCCTCTAGCAAGACATTGATGTGAGTGCTTTACATTACATTAATTTGTTTAATCCTTACAGGAATAATAATACCTATATGGTAGGTATTATTAAGTGTCAGTACAAATAAACATTAACAGAGAAGGGAAAAGGAGAACATGGCTATAAATACAACAGAGATTTGACAAATAGTAGTAAGTTCTGAAGACAATTTTTGCCACTACATTGAAAATTTGTCCATGTCAATTACCAAAAGTAACTTAAGAAGAAAAGAGCTAAATAACCCCATATCTATTTTTAAAAACAGAACTGGCAGTCTAAAACCTCTCCCTCTAAAAAGCTATTAGTAAGCTCAGGTAATTTTATAGAATCATTTTATTAATTTCTATGTTATATAAAAAGTTTTGTATAATTAAATTAGGGAGTAGGTTAACAAATTAATGTTAGGAAGTTAATATAAGTTTGAAAATAAGACCTGACAGAGAATTCAAGAAAATCTAAAATTATAGATAATCTCCTGTGGTAACATAGATGAAAAAGTCCTAAATTTAATTTTTATAAATCAAATCCAGCAGTGTTAATGTATACCTTGTAACTAAGGGGGATTTATCACAGGAACTCAAGAGTGATTCAACATCAGAAAATACTGCAATGTAATTTACACATTGACAAATAAAAACTATTTAAGAAAATATATATATATATAAGTAAAACTTAAGAAATATATCCATTCTACATCAATAAGGCAGTGTTGCCCACTATCATGCATCATTCATAGTTATTAATCGTTGTACTAAAGTTCCTAGCCAAGGCAAGGCTACCAGAAAAATAAATAAAGCATAAGGATTGGTAAAGAGTAAATAAAACAATATTTATTTTATATAGAACACATTTATCAATAAAGAGAATGTACAATAATTTCCAAACAAACAGTAAGAACACATAATAAAGTTTAGCAAAATGATTAGTATAAGATCAGTATATAAAATCAAAAGGAATTTTTATATTTTAATATATTAAATATATAAAATCAGCAAAATAACCAATTAAAATTATAATAGAAAATGGTACTGATTTTAATAGCAGTGAAAATTATAAAGTACCTAGGAAAATACCTACAAAAATATGTAAGCCCTGTATTCATTTCCTAGGGCTGCCTTAACAAAATAGTAGAAGCTGAGTGGCTTAAACCAACAGAAATTTCTTGTCTCACGGATCTGGAGACTACAGGTCTAAAATCAAGGTGTTGGCAGGGCTATACTTTCTTTAAACCCTCTAAGGGATCCTTCCTTGCCTCTTCCAGTTTCTGGTAGCCTCAGGGGCTCCTTGGTTTGGAGATGCAGGACTCCAACCTTTGCCTCCATCTTAATTGTGGTGCTTTCCCTGCGTGTCTGTGTCTTCATATGGTCCACGGTCATCTTCTTATAAAGACCACATATTCTATCAGGGCCCCACTCTGTACCTGTATGAGCTCATCTTAACTAATTACATCTGTAACAATCTTCTTTGCAAAAGTCATATTCTGGGTACTGGGGGTGAAGACTTCAACGTATCTTTTGGAGGACACAATTCAGTGCATAACAATCCCCAAATTCAAATTATTATTTAAGGACATAGAAGACCTGTATCACTGTCCAGAAGACAAAGACCATCAGGAACACCTGTCTTCAAATTGACCTGTCATCAATTCTACAGATTACTTGACTCAGTGGGGAGAACTGCATGCCATGGGGAACAGTGGGGTATCTCAGTAAGATAAGGATGTGTATGGGGAGCTTCTGATAGGATTTGGGCTTGTGCGGATGATTTGGAGAGGGCTTAAGGAAGTGAGGGACTGCTCTGGACTGGATTATGTGAGAAAACAAAGGTAATTGCTTAAAGATTACAGGTTACTGGAGATCTTAACAACTTTAAGAGGTGAGAGGAACAGGGTGGAGCTCATTCTGTAACTGGCAAAGAAGCAACACTCACTCATGTTAGCTGGGAAGGGCATGGTTGGTCATCTTTGTGGCTAGCATGGTGCTTTTGTTTTCTTCTGTGTCATTAGGTCATGGCCTTGTTTTAGTCTTACTCCATCACAGTCTCAGGAGCCTTATCTGATGGATTCTGTGATATTATAGTCACCACCGTCTAACTGTCACAAGCCAGTTAACAGCTAAGAGCTATTAAGGGTACTTTTCCTTATCTTACCTGAATTACCATGATTATGAATGAGAATATTATAAAGATGTCAGTTCTACCCAAATTAATTGATAAAACCACTTTGCAGAATAAAAAGATGTAGTAAAGACTATGGAAAATTTGAAAGTGCTCCTTGCTAAAGGCATTAACAGACAATTCTGTTTTCCTTGAAAACAGTGCTGGCTTATAGCTATTGCCCCAGCTTCCAATCTGGTTAGCATTTTCCCCAGATTGTTTTATTTTTTAACAAGTATTATTTTTAATAATTACATTAAAAATAAGCCAGAATTAGTTTGGTAACATGCCTCTGTGTATGTCCAGCTTCTATCATAGTTTTCATCTAGTAGTATGTGATCTATATGTGCAGTGAACAGTTTTCATTCAACAGGAGCTTAATTCAGGAAATCAGTCTTCAATAACCCACCTCCCTTTTCCCAAAACTTTTCATAAGTAATACATCTTACGCCTTCCATTAAAGAACAACATGCAGAATAACCACTGATAAAACAAAGTGTGTACCAACAAGAGCAGCTAGAGACAGCAAACTTCTTTTGGTCTCCGGTTACACTGGGGAATGTATTTTTTTTATTTAAGCATATTTTTATTTACTAAGGACTCTCATCAAGATGGAAGCTCTTACCATTTGTCTTAGGAATAGAAATGTAAATTAACCTCCATTCATTTATTTTAGCAATATCCTAGCTTTTAATAGTATTTTCCCCAGCTTTATTGAGGTATAATTGACTAAAATGTAATATATATAAAGTGTATGACATGATGATTTGATATACAGGCATGCCTTGAAGATATTGCAGGTTTGGTTCCAGACAACCGCAATAAAACAAATATTGCAATAAAGGGAATCACACGAATTTTTTGGTTTCCCAGTGCATATAAAAGTTAGGTTTCAGGCTTCCCTGGTGGCGCAGTGGTTAAGAATCCTCCTGCCAATGCAGGGGACACGGGTTCGAGCCCTGGTCTGGGAAGATCCCAAATGCTGCAGAGCAACTAAGCCTGTGCACCACAACTACTGAGCCACACGCCTAGAGCCTGCGCTCCACAACAAGAAAAGCCATGGCAGTGAGAAGCCCATACACTGCAACGAAGAGTAGCCCCTGCTCCCGCAACTAGGGTAAAGCCCATGCGGGGCAACGAAGACCCAACGCAGTCAAAAATAAGTAAAATTTTTATATATATATATATATATATATAGAGAGAGAGAGAGTAAAAGAGTTGAGGAGCATTGCTATCTTCAAATAGGAATGGTTCAAGTCTTCATTAAAAAAGAAAAAGTGAGGTTTACACAATATTGTAGTCTATTAAGTGTGCAAAAGCATTATGCCTAAACAACAATGTACATACTTAATTTAAAAACACTTTATTGCTAAAAGTGCTAACCATCATCTGAGCCTTCAGCAAGTTGTAATCTTTTTGTTGGTGGAGGGTCTTGCCTCCATGCTGGTGGCTGCTGACTGATCAGGGTGATGGTTGCTGAAGGCTGGGGCTGCTGTGACCATGTCTTAAAATAAGACAACAATGAGGTTTGCCACATCAGTTGACTCTTCCTTTCACAAACAATTTCTCTGCAATATGCAGTGCTGTTTGATAACATTTTACCCACAGTAGGACTTCTTTTAAAATTGGAGTCAAATAAATACACTACCATGTGTAAAATAGCTAGTGGGAACCTGCTGTATAGCACAGGGAGCTCAGCTCAGTGCTCTGTGATGGCCTAGTTGGGTGGGATGGGGGGAGAGGAAGGGGGGTCCAAGAGGGAGGGGATATATGTATACATATGGCTGATTCACTTCGCTGTGTGGCAGAAACTAACACGACATTGTAAAGCAATTATACTCCAATAAAAAAATTAAATTAAATTAACTTTTAAAAAATAAATAAATAAAATTGGAGTCAATCCTCTCAAACCCTGACACTGCTTCATCAACTAAGTTCAATGTAATATTCTAAATCCTTTGTTGTCATTTCAACTATCTTCACAGCATCTTCACCAGGAGTACATTCCATTGCAAGTAACTACTTTCTTCGCTCATCCATAAGAAGCAACTCCTCAACACTTAATGTTTTAACATCTCTTGGAGAAATTTGGTCACATCTTCAGGCTCCACTTCTAATTCTAGTTCTATTTCCACTATATCTGCAGTTACTCCCTCCACTAAAGTCTTGAACCCCTCAAAGTCATCGATGAGAATTGGAATCAACTTCTTCCAAACTCTTGTTAATGTTGATATTTTGACCTCTTTCCAGGAATCACAAATGTCCTTAATGGCATCTAGAATGGTGAATCCTTTCCAGAAGATTTCCAGTTTACTTTGCCTAGATCCATCAGAGGAATCACACTATTTATGACAGCTATAGCCTTACGAAATGTACTTCCTAAATAATAAGATTCGAAAGTCAACATTATTCCTTGATCCATGGGCTGCAGAATGGATGCTGTGTTGGCAGGCATGAAAGCAAAATTAATCTCATTGTCCATTTCCATCAGTGCTCTTGAGTGACCAGGTGCACTGTCACTGAGCAGGAATATTTTGAAAGGAATCCTTTTTTTTTTTTCTTTTTTTGAGCAGTAGATCTCAACATTGGAGTTCTAAATATTCAGTAAACCATGTTGTAAACAGATGTGCTATCATCCAGACTTTGTTGTTCTATTTATAGAGCAGAGGTAGAGTAGATTTAGCATGATTCTTAAGGGCCCTAGGATTTTCAGAATGGTAAGTGAGCATTGGCTTCAACTTAAAGTCACCAGCTGCATTAGCCTCTAACAAGAGAGTCAGCCTGTCCTTCGAAGCTTTGAAGCCAGGCGCTGACTTCTCCTCGTTAGCTATGAAAGTTCTAGTTGGCATCTTCCAATATAAGACTGTTTCATCTACACTGAAAATCTGTTTTTTAGTGCATCCACTTTCCTTCATTATCTTAGCTAGACCTACTGGATAACTTGCTGGTTCACCTTGCATTGTCATGTTATGGAGATGGCATCTTTCCTTAAACCTCATGAACCAACTCTGCTAGCTTCAGGCTTTTCTTCTGCAGCTTCCTCACCTCTCTCAACCTTCATAGAATTGAATAGAGTTAGGGTCTTGCTCTGCATTAGGCTTCAGCTTAAGGGAATGTTGTGGCTGCTTTGGTCTTCTATCCAGGCCACTAAATGTCTCTCCATATCAGCAATAGGGCTGTTTTGTTTTCTTATCATTTGTGTGTTCACTGCAGTAGTACTTTAAGTTTTCTTCAAAACCTTTTCCTTTGCATTCACAACTTGGCTAACTATTTGGTGCAAGAAGCCTAGTTTTCAGCCTTTCTTAGATTTGACATGTCTTTCTCACTAAACTTGATTATTTCTAGCTTTTGATTTAAGGTGGGAAACACTCAACTTTTCCTTTAACTTGAACACTTAGAGGCAATTGTAGGATTATTAATTAGCCTAATTTCAATGTTGTTGTGTCTCAGGGAATAGGGAGGTCTCAGGAAAGGGATAGAGACAGGTGAACGGTCAGTTGGTGGAGCAGTCAGAACACACACAACATTTATCAATTAAGTTCGCCGTCTTATATGGGCGCAGTTTGCTTCTCCCCAAAACAATTACAATAGTAACATCAAAGACCATTGATCACAGGTCACCATAATAATTATAATAATAATGAAAAAGTTTGAAAGATTACGAGAATTGCAAAAATGTGAACCTGACATGAAGTGAGCAAATGCTGTTGAAAAAATGATGCCTATAGAGCCTTGCTCCATGCAGCGTTGCCACAAACCTTCAGGTTGTAAAAAAAAAAAAAAAAAGCAGTATCTGTGAAGTGCAATAAAACGAGGTATGCCTGTACATATACATTACAGAAGGATTCCCACAACCAAGTGGGAGATGTATTTGATGCTGCTGCCTCTGCCAGCCACATGATGTACCAGACAGTTGTGCTATTGCCCCTCTCCCAGTTCACAAGATGCACAGAACTTCCAGATTTTGAGTTTGTGGGGTCCATAGGAAATAATGGCAAATTACAGGTTAGATGTATATGGAATACGTAGAGGAAATGGATGCTGAACAGTCAGTAATCAAACATAGGGTGTAATCTAAATAGTCTCGCACAGTGGCTTTATAATTTACATTTATTTTGATAACATTTTCTCTTATTTTTTTCAATCATTTATGTGTATTATTATGAACTCATGGAGTTTTTTGTTTTCTTTTGATTTTGTTTTAATTTTGGGGTTAAAATCCAATAGTATTATTAGAGTTCATTCTAGCATTTAGAAAATTTTATTCTAAAAAATTACACTTTATTTGTAACTTCTCAGAAAGTGAGAGTCTTAGGTTTCATTATCTGAAACATATTTACTTCTTTGTCCAAGCCTAGTACAGGTGTAAAATAGTTTCAGAATCATTAGCCCATATCTTGTATGGTAACATTTTAATTTTGTAACAAACACTTTCTAGTAGCCATGAACTCAAGGAAACAATGTCTACATTCAATTAAAAATTAAGAACTAAATTTATTTCTTGAAAAAATGAATAATAAAATTTTCCAGTAGTTATTTTAAGAAGACCGTGCCCAAAGATCATGACTTAAAATGTAGATTCAGAAGATGCCATTAAGTATAATTCTGTGAAGTATAACACTGGTTTAATTACTAACTGGATTTTTGCTTATTTTCAATTCAAAGTTTTCTTTTAATAATTTCCAAGTTAAATGATAGTCATTAATGTACTAACTCTATTAGCAGAAAATAATTACACAAACCATATTATATTAATATCATCAGATCCTACAAAGATATCAATTAAGGTAAGTCTAATAATGATATAATTTTTTTCATATACTTCATGTCATTAAAGTAAAGGTTTTTGAAATTTCATTCTTTGAAAGGTGAGAAATCTGATATTTTTATAAATGTTTCTGTAAATTCAGTTAAAAAGTTCAACATTGAAAATACAATTTTTGTTTTTGCAGTAGTAATATCAATATAAATTTTGTTAAGAATGGGATTATGGGGACTTCCCTGGTGGTCCAGTGCTTAAGAGTCTGCACTCCAATGCAGGGGGCCTGGGTTTGATCCCTGGTCAGGGAACTAGATCCCGCATGCTGCAATTATGAGCCTGCACGCAGCAACAAAGATCCTACCTGCTGCAACTAAGACCCGGCGCAGGCAAATAAATAAATAAATAAATAAATAAATAAATATATTTTAAAGAATGGGATTATGGTAAAAAAATGTTCTTACAATAGTAAGAAATATTTGGGGCAGAAATATTCTTAGAATTGGTTGTAGTACACAGAGAATTCATAATTGCATACAAACAAGCTGCAGTATTCTGAAATAGAAACTGCAGTTGCTAAATATCACACACACACAAACACATACACACACATTTGTAACCAGAGTTAGAATAACTATACTATGGATACAAAGTTTGCAGGATGAAGAGGACATTGAAAATGAAGCAATACTTCTGCATAGCAGTATGCAATTTCTCTCTTTGCTGCCCATTTTAGAAGTGTTTTTTCTTTAAACTACTTTACTAATAAACTTTTTGTGAGTCCTCTGTATTTGCGGGTTATTTTCTTCAGAATCAATATGAAATTTTTTTTTTTTTTTTTTTGAGGTATGCGGGCCTCTCACTGTTGTGGCCTCTCCCGTTGCGGAGCACAGGCTCCGGACGCGCAGGCTCAGCGGCCATGGCTCAGGGACCTAGCTGCTCCGCGGCATGTGGGATCTTCCTGGACCGGGGCACAAACCCGTGTCCCCTGCATCGGCAGGTGGACTCTCAACCACTGCGCCACCAGGGAAGCCCTCAATATGAAATCTTTCCTAAAAATAATCAATAACGGGAGTTGACAAAATGCCATTTTTTAAAGATTTTATTGCATTGCAATTACTGAAAAACAATACTAGTGAACAGGAAGACTGGTTTTTATTCATATCTGATACTTATCCATATAAAAGCAAGAGACGGAGTGAGCAAATTAGACAATAGTAGCTTAAATGATATATAAGATTTAATTCTAAAATTCTATAGTTTCACTTTGGAGTATCTTTAGTAGGAAAACAATGTTATTGGAGTTTTAATATTTAATTGTATAAGTTATGTTATGGAATGCAGTGAAATTAAAAATTGTGCGTAATTTTGCACAATCTGAAGTTAATAAAACATTCAAAAAATCATACTGAGAACATAGGTGATACACTTTTTCCATGTAAAAATATTAAAGAATGGTCTCTAACTGGAGGCTAAATGTGATTATCTGTTGTTGACCTGAAATAAATAGACTGCCAAATATTTCTCCAGCAAAGACGTATTTATTTGGAATCAGCAGAAAATTGCAACCATGGGTTTGGGGTCTGCAACCATGGCAAGCCATGCACAAGACCTCACAAGGGAAGAAGAACTCTTTTATAGAGGGGAAAAGGGAGTTGGGAGGGCTATAGTAAACACAGAGTCCATGGCTTTTCATTGGGTGAGTCCTTGACAGGAAAGAAGAGGAGTCTTTTTTTCTTCCTGTTGGGCTCTGCTATTATCACAGGGAGCAAGAGCTCCCCCTCTGGCCTCCTGACTGTATGTAATTGAGATTTCTGCTTATTAATTTTTTATACGGTAAAAATATTTGGGTTGAAATATTTATATACATCAATACAAAAAATTTACAATTGAGAATATTCTCCACTTAGCAGAATTTGCTCTGAGTTTACCTCAGCACATATAAAAAGAGTGTTTTCTCAATTCCAAATAATATAATCTATGGAGAACATTCAATGGAAAGTGTCAATTTTAAATCTGTTAAACATAAAATGCAATTTAGAAGAATACTTCAGGCAATTTTATGAAAAAATTAAAGTGATACCATATTTGAGAAAGATACAAATGTCATGGCATTAAACAGCTATGTAATTCATTAAAGTATGTGATTTAAAAATGTGAATTAATAACAAGAACAAACATTCTGCTTGTCATTTTTATTGTTCAAATAATCACTAAAAAGATGTTTTGCTATGTTACATTAAGGCATATAGATGAAGGTTGTTTTCACTTTTTAAAAAAGAATTTTATCTTTGAAAAGAGCTTCAATTGACTTATTTTATAGATCCACCGATATAATAAAATGAGTTCATTGAAAAAAATAATTTTAGCTATGTTTAATACCATCTTTACTCTCACAATTGTTTCCGTTTGGATGATACATTTTTTCATTAGCTTTTTTGTGACCTGCTTCTGTCTGTATTTTTTCAAGCATTCGCTATATAATTACAGACTGGTGCCTTTCATGTCTTGGTAAAACCCTTGGTAGCCTCTTCTGTTTGAGCAGTCTAGTTTAAAACCCTCTTAATAAAATGAGCATTTCTCAAAAATGTGTGCTATGTTTAGGTATAATGGCATAATCCTTGCTCTCAGGGATCTTTTTTTCTTTTTTCTGGTGAGTTAAAAGTCATGCACATGAAACAACTGGTTGAGACCAGTATAAATTGGTGCAAAATAACGTCATCAAGAACACAAATAAATGGTGCAAATTCACTCTGGCAGAAGAGAAAAAAAAGACTAAGGATGACAGTTTTCTGGGAAAGGTTTTAAGGTAACTCTAGGATTGGTTGCTGAGAAGACTAGCTAAACCTTGTGTGGATGAGGAGAAAATGGAAGAGGTGCCATGAACTAGGGCAGGAAGATGTCTTTCCTTGGGTGGTCTGTAGATTGGGCAAGAAGGTGAAGGTGTGTTGCAAGCAGCATAGAATGCAAAGGTAAAAACTGAACTTCATCTGAGGGTCTGGAAATTCATGGACAAGGGACTTGAGTGGGAAGGCCATACATTGCTAGATGGATTGGTGAATGGGACATCCATATTTGAGAAAATTCTGAGACATATTAAGTAGTCTAGATTAGAACTGATAAGGTTCTGACCTAACAGAATGAATGTGAGAGTGAAAAAGAAAGGGACAAATCCAAGAAGTATTGTGACAAAAAGGAGAATTGGTAAAGTATTTTTACATAAGAAACTTTAAAAAATTCTAATTCTTTGGTTCTTTACCTCAAACACTTTGCATTGGCTAGCCTGGGAGGCAGGATCCAACAAGGACTTTATATTCTGTACAGCACAGGCAATATAGCCAATATTTTATAATAACTTTAAACAGAGTATGATCTATAAAAATTTGAATCACTATGTTGTACACCTGAAACTAATATAATATAGTAAATCAACTATACCTCAATAAAAAAAGGAATATATTTGATAATTCAACATATGTAATTGCTTCTCAGTTGAAGATGACATGGCAGCACCAGCTATATTAATCAGGAAGAGATTTATTAAGAGATATAGACAACTAAAAAAACTTGGGATGGCAGAAAAAACAGATGGCAGGAGTTCCATGAATCACCCCTTGTATCACCTCAGGAACTGGCTTAACAAAATTAGGAAACTCTGAATCAGAAAGCTACACCATACCCGCTGATCAAGGCCAGGACACTGCCATGAAGTATTCTAGTAGGGTCAATGCTCTGTGCTCACCTTTTATCCCTACATAGCTCATTTCCTAAGCAAAATTTTGTATGGAGGAGGCTGAAAATATAGCATGCATTATTATTATTATTGTTACATTGTAAATGTATGTTTTACAATGTGGAAAACTAGTAAAATGTGCAGACTTTTAAAAATAATTGGAAGAACACAAATAGAAGTCCAAAGTGGAATTTGTTTAATAACCCCCAAACTTGAAAGTTTCAAGCATTTATTCCAGAAAGAGATACCCAAGGGAATGTACCCAAGTTAGCACATGTGTTCAAAACTTTCAGCAAACCTATTTAGAATTTTGTTTCTTTAAGTTTTCTCTTTTTCTTTTCTCTTAGTTGTTTAAAAATACTTTAAAAATGGGGATTTTTTAATTCCTCAATATTCTTGCCATTGAAATAAAAAGAATTACTTCTGAGATGGTAAGTCAGTCTTGCCTTAGTACCATTTTATTATCCTTTCTTTTCTTGATTATTTATATAGAAAAGTCTCCCTCTATTGCTCTGCAAGCATTAATTTTTGATAGACTGCTTCTCAAACTGGAAATAAGTTTTTTTAATATAAAAAGATGATTCTTATCAACATATTATTGAAAATTATTTATTTGACATATTTATTTGAATAACAAAAATAAAACCCGAAGTTCTTCAATTTCTAGAAAGAAAAGCACATATGTCAGAAATAAAAAAGAAAAATGGTTTCCCTTTAAATTGATGCTAGATATTTCAGGATTCTTGATGAATTGTATGAGGAAGGGAATTAGCATCAAAATGCTAAAAAACTAAAAAAGACTGGATTATTTTAATATTTTTATAATAAATTATTTTTGCTGGTATTTTTTTATTGAAATATAGTTGACCTACAATATTATATTAGTTTCAGGTATACCACACAGTGGTTTGACATTTATATACTTTACGAAATAATCACCACAATAAATCTAGTAACCATCTGTCACCATACAAAGTTATTGCAATGTTGTTGACTATATTCCCTATGCTGTACATTACATCCCTGTGACTGATTTATTTTATGGCTGGAAGTTTGTATCTCTTAATCCCTTTAACCTATTTCGTCCATTCCTCCACCTCCTTCCCCTCTAGCAACTACCAGTTTGTTCTCTGTATCTATGAGTCTGTTTCTGTTTTGGGTTTTTTGTTGTTGTTCACCTGTTTTGATTTTTACATTCCACATATAATTGAAATCATATGGTATTTGTCTTTGTCTGACTTATTTTGCTTATCATAATACACTCTAGATCCATTCATGTTGTTGCAAAAGGCAAGATTTCATTCTTTTTTATGCCTGAGTAATATTTCATTTTATATATATGATATATATATATGTATATATTAATCCTTTATTGGATATATCATTTGCAAATGTTTTCCCATTCCGTAAGTTGCCTTTTCGTTTTGTTGATGGTTTCCTTTACTGTGCAAAAGCTTTTAAGTTTGATATAGTCCT
The DNA here is from genome assembly GCF_963455315.2 of Globicephala melas. Classification (NCBI taxonomy): domain Eukaryota; kingdom Metazoa; phylum Chordata; class Mammalia; order Artiodactyla; family Delphinidae; genus Globicephala; species Globicephala melas. The sequence goes on along the minus strand of NC_083318.1, from coordinate 111,444,744 downwards.
ATTTGTTTATTTTTCCTTTTCTTTCCCTTGCTTGAGAAGACAGATCATAAAATATATTGTTAAGACCAATGGAAATTTAGATTGCTTCCATATCTTGGCTATTGTGAATAATGCCACAATAAAAATAGGGGTGCATATATCTTTTCAAATTAGTGTTTTTGCTTCTTTGGATACATACGTCGATTTGGAATTGTAGGGTCATATGGTAGCTGTATTTTTAGTTTTTTGAGGAAACTCCATACTGTTTTTCATGGTGGCTACAGCAATTTACATTCCCACCAACAGTGCACAAGGGTTTCCTTTTCTCCACAGCCTTACTAATGATTGTTATTTCTTGTCTTTTTGATAATAGCCACTCTGACAGGTGTGAGTTGATATCTCATTGTGGTTTTGATTTGCATCTCCCTGATAATTAGTGATATTGAGCATCTTTTCATAGCCATCTGTATGTCTTCTTTGGAAAAATGTTTGTTCGAGTCCTCTGCTCACTTTTTTAACCTGATTGCTTTTTTTTGATATTGAATTGTATGTGTTCCTTGCATATTTTGGATATTAATCCTTTATTGGATATATCAGTTGCAAATACATTTTCCCATTCAGTAAGTTGCCTTTTCGTTTTGTTGATGGTTTCCTTTACTGTGCAAAAGCTTTTAAGTTTGATGTAGTCCTATTTGTTTATTTTTCCTTTTGTTTCCCTTGCCTGAGAAGACGGAATCTGTAGGTCTCCTTGGGTAGTCTAGACATTTTAACACTATAAATTTTTCCAGTCCCTGAGCACAGTATATATTGATATTTCTATTTATTTGTATTATCTGCAATTTTATTTCATCAATGTCTTATAGTTTTCAGAGTATAGGTCTTTCACTTCCTTGGTTATTCCCTAATATTTTATTCTATTTGATGTAATTGTAAATGGGATTGTTTTCTTAACTTCTCTTCCTGCTCATATATTATTAGTGTATAAAAAAGCACCAGATTTCTGTATATTAATTTTGCACCCTGCAACTTTACTGAATTCATTGATTAGCTCTTAACAGTTTTTTGTGAAATCTTTAGGATTTTCTATATATAGTAGTATCATGTCACCTGCAAATACTGACAGTTTTACATCTTCCTTTCCAACTTGGATGCCTTTATTTCTTTTTCTTATCTGTGTGGCTAGGACTTCCAATACTATATTAATAAAATAACAATAAATGTGGCCAGAGTGGCATCCTTGTCTTAATCCTGATCTTTGAGGAAATGCTTTCAGCTTTTCACTGTTGAGTATGCTGTTAGCTGGCTGTCATCAGCTTCTCAGTCCGCAGGGGGAGTCCCAGCTACCTCCTGCCTCACCAGGAGGCTCTCAAAGATCATTAAATGGGTCTGATCCAGGCACCTTTCAAACTGCTGCCTCTGCACTGGGACTTGGACCAAGTGAGGTGTTATGTGCCCACTTTAAGAGTGGAGTCTTGGTTTCCTAAAGCCCTCTGGCTCTCCTGACCCAAAGCTCCACTGGCTTTCAAAGCCAGACTTTTAAAGGCTTGTCTTCCCAGTTCAGGACCCTGGGATTGGGAGCCCAATGTGGGGCATGGATCCATCGTTCCTTGGAGAGGACCTCCATGGTTATGTTATCCCTCCAGCAGCGAGTCATTATGCTGATGGTCTGGTCTTAAGTAGACCATGTCTACGCCCCTCACACCCATTTTATTGTGGCCCCTTCTTTATATCTTTAGTTGTGGAAAATCCTTTCTGCTAGTCTTCAGATCATTCTTAGAGATAGCTGCTCTATCAGTAGCTGTAATTTTGGTGGGCTATTAGAGGAGGTGAGCTCAAGATCTTCCAACACTGTCATCTTGATCCAGACTCCTTATAAGAATATTTTAAACCAGAATGATGACCATTCAAGTGAAGGCATTTGAAATTTTTCCTGTTCCCTAAACTAACGAGGAGTGCAATTTACTCCCTATGCCTTAAAGTGGCATATTCTCTTTCAGGATGTAAAACTAGATTACACTTCCTAGGCCCCTTGCATTTAGATGGAACCAGGTAACAAATTCTCTCTAGTAGAATGTGAGTAGAAGTGATATGTTCCAAGTTCAGACTGAAGTAGATAAGAAGTGGGTATGCTTTCTCCACACTCTTTTTTTTATCTACAGCCTGGCTGTGAAGACTACAGTACAGGCCCTAAAGCATGTCAAAGCTATTAAGATGAAAAAAGCCTGAATGTCTAAAAGAGTGCATGGGGCAGTACCTGCTGGCTCACATTGGATTGTGAAGTGAGCAGAAAAGAAGTTATTATTTAAGCTAATGGGATTTGGGGGATTGTTTTTCAAAGCTATTAACCTACCTGGAATTATATACTTCTTTGAACATAATATGCTTTGGGAGAAAGCAGTTAATATAAAAATTTGGTCTACCTATTGCTGAAATAGGCCCAAGATAGAGCTGCTGCTACTCAGGGTGCCACAACAGCAAACCAAAATTTAGATAACTTCTGTGTCCCTTACATGTTCCACTTGACCAGAAACACAGCCAATCCCCAAACACCAAGCCAACTCTGGGCTCTACACTTATTTCCATGTTCCTTTTCACCCAAACAAGGTTGCCTGTGTGGCCCCAGCCAATCAGACATTTTCTATTTTTCTCTTCCTTTTTCTTTATTTTTTTATCCTATAAAAGTTTCCTGTCTTCCACCCCATTTTGCAGTTCTCCAAATGGAGACTGTCCACTTCATGAAATCACTTAGATTGTCTTATCATTTTTAACACAGTTTCCGTAATTCACATTTGTGTGAAAGTATACTGCAAATTCTAAAGCATTTTGCAAATTTAATATATTTTTGTTATTAACAACATTAATAAAAATATTAATAGTGTCAAGGAATTCAGTATTTCAATTTTGTGTTCTAGAATGGAAGTTGGGGAAAGGAATGAATCAACAAGGAAAAATTACCTTAAATCTGAATTTTCTGAAAAGTAGTCCATGTTGCAGGATCATGGAAGTTTGGCTTTCAATTATTCTAATAGCTGCATTTATTTAGAAAAATATCAATTTATAAGAAAATGTAAGACATAAGACAGATCATTTAAAAGATGTAAGAAAGCTAAGTCTTGACCTTTTGTTGTTTCTGCTTTCTTTTTCTTAACGCACTTTTATTTAATTTGGCTTAGCTATTTTAAAGATTGTATTACTCTAGTCAGAAGCAGCGCTGTAGAACTCAGCTGGGTCACAGGAACTTTCTCACCACTCCATTCTAATTTGCAGTTTTGCTATAATAAAAGCCCTAAATATATTGCTACTGTCTAGACGTTTTATCTGAAACAAGTGTCCTTTGTAGTCTCAGAGGACTTTTCTAATTTATTTCCAGTAAATCAAAGTCTGTGAAGAGCTTCGGTTCTTATTAAGACATACCCTTCACAGTCCAGTGATTGCCAACAGTGGCAAGCCATTGACAGTTCATTTACATATAAGTGATGACTTCCATCAGGTAGTTGGCTCAAAAACACAATGGACATTTCGAGCATATCCAATATTTCTTGTTCTTTGATGAGCACCAACTGCCAATTTTTATATAGAAACTGACAATTGAAAAGTGAAGGCTTTTTTCACTGACCTTACACTGTCTTCTACAGGTCTAGAGTGACATGTCACTGAACTTAATGTAGGATCACACCTCTAAAAGACATTCAGGAGCCCTACCTCAGTTTGCTAAAAAATCAAGAAGAATAGTCAAATCTAGAAAATATGAGACAAGAACAATCACACTTTTTTTTTTAAAGGAAAAATGAATTTCTTCTGTGTCCTGCCCCCGATTGTCATAATCATAACTTAATTTTTATATTTTATTGTTATAAGGTAATTTTGATATTGTTTTTATATTAATTGTTTTCTCTTATAAATACATTTGCCATTTGAAATAGTGGCACTCATTACACAACACTCATTAGGAAATCTTGTGTTTTAGTTTATAAATGCATTTCATTATATTCTATGCTTTTGCTCCCAATTCTCTGGAATATTGAAGGCAGAAATCTAGTGAAATTTTTATCCTAATAATGCTATAAAAAGGAGCAGGCTTCTGATCTGTTATCATGCTGGGACTCAACTCACGTGTGATTTTTTTCCCTTTATTTAACTGCGCATTTTCCAGCTTTTTTTCAGTACTGAAATAAAATGTTTTTCTTTAAAATCAGGCTCTCTCAATTATCAACTGGGATAATACAGATCATTTAATTTCACAGATAAGCTAACCTCTATATTTTAGCCAGTAATCACTTTTCCCCCCTATCAAACGTTTTACTGCTAACATTTTCTGAATAGGGTATCAGCATGTTTTTTAGTCCATCTTGGTTCTGGTTTTGGTGAGGCCCTGACTTAACATGATTCTTGTAATTAGCCTTCTAAAAATTTCATTCTAGTACCTTCCATATTTACAGTTCATGAAGTAGTCTGAGAGATTTTTTTTTTAAAACCAAAGTGTCTATTACAGAGGTAATAGATCAGGGCAAGAATTGAGAAAATGGAACACCTGTCATGTATTTCCTGTCTCTTTATTCATATCAAGTCACTGTGCTGTGCATGGATTCTGTTCCCTCTACTATTATTTGTACAATCTCATTCATAGATGGAGGGAGGAAGGGAGGGAGAGAGGGATGAATGCTGGTTAGATGGTTGGATGGATGGATGGATGAATGATGGATAGATAAAATTAAATTCAAGATTCTTTAGAGACTGGTGTTAGCCACTGTGCTTCAAATCTTTTCTGAACTAAGGTAGGTAATTCAGGAATACTATATATTAACTTTCAGTTTTTCACTTTAAAGTGAGCAATAAGAATAGGGAAAACATAATATGATGACTACACTAATAAAATATTTTAAAACACATTTTGAGAAACCATTTCCAAAAAAATGTGAGGTTCTAGAAATAAGAATCTTAACATTTCTTTATGGCATTTATTGGTACTGCAACAAACCAAATTTAAGTCTAATGAAAGGAATTCTTGATACTATGTGATTTCAACTTCATTACGATAAAAGAGATGTCGTTTATAAAAAAAGGTCCAATGAATGGTTCATCCAGAGATATTTAGTAATTATAGACTGACTTGTTGAAGTTCTTTGGATGTGCAAAGATGCTTGTCCTTTTTTCCTGTTGATACAGAATTAATCCATGGCCTATGTTAATCTATGTCTTTGGGTAGATAGGTTCAACTCTTAAGGTTTCAACATTGTATTGAAAATACTATCTTACTTCTCATGATGAATACTGTTGTCTCATTTTCCTTTCTCTCATAGATCCGGCCACCAGGTTCCCAACAATCTGGATGTTAGCTCTTTTGAGTATTGGATGTCCACTGACTGTAAGACAAAATATATAATTACATTAATAAATTTTAAATTATATGACACAATGTATCATGCTTTTGAAATAATTTTAAAATATTATAGGAAATCAGTTATGGTTGTGCTAAAACAAAGATTTGACTTGGGCACATTTCCTTCAGGTGTATTGAGATACATTATATATCATACCACAAGATTCAGCAAGAATTACTGTTGGACCAAAGAGTTGAGAGGAAGGATGGCAGAATCTGGATTCCACCAATCTACAGCATACTTGAAATAAATAAATTAGATGCAACATATGTTTGACCATAAGAACAACAGCATTGAAAATTTTTGCATTACAATGGAATCAGTTCTGATACTGATATTCAAATCAATACAAAGCACTATTTTTATAGATGGCTTGTACTTGATTCATCTTTATGTATAAAATGCCTTCAAATAAATAAAAAACATAGATTTACTGCAGACACCATTTTAGACAGTACTAATTTACAGATATGGTCATATACTTTGCCTTTTAAGACCTATTGTTGTTATTAAACAAAAACATAACCAACTACAAAAAAACAGTTAAAGTTGTGAGAAGAACAATCCTCATTACTAACAGAAAATGAATGACTTGATGTGTTGTCAAAGGAGAAGCAGGGCATTGTTGTTTTCAGGTTTATCTATATTGCCATTAGAAAAAGAGCAAGGCTTATAATAAAAAAACTAAATTAGACTACATTCCGAATATTTATGAAATAATTAGTATTAGTAATTATCATTGCAGGTGTAATCACAGGGAAAGGCAATCACCAATTGATGTCCCAATATAGTAGTTATACAAGATAAGTGTGTTAGTTCTAAAGGTGAGATCTTAGGACTAAATGATTTCCTACTGCAATTTTTTTGATAATATGCAATACCAACTATATATTTCATCAGGCAGAGAATAGCTGAAATACAGGATTACTCAAAGTAGGTAAAATAGAAGAAAAAGTGAATATAATGGTCCAAGCTCCTGTTCTTATACATTTGTGAGTGAATCCAAATTTAATACTCAATCTTAGTTTCCTTATTTTTGAAACAGGGATAATATCTATCCTGTCTGGTTGTTAAAAGGATCCAAAAACATATGTCAAGAGATATATGTGTAAGAATAATGTATTAATATTGACCCATCAATTATAAAATATACCACACTAATGCAAGGTGTTAATAATAGGCAACAGGAGGAAGGGGTTGCAGGTGAGGGGGTATATGGGAACACCCTGTACTTTCCACTAGTATTTCTGTAAACCTAAAATTCCTCAAAAACATAAAGTCTATTAGTTAAAAATAAAGATATGTGCCTGACAATTCATTAAGTATTCAAAATATAGTTGCTGTATTATTATTATTTACACTATGAAGTTATAATATATGTAGGCTTTATAAAGAAATCACTAATAATTGTGTGAGATAATAGCAAATGTATATATATTGGTCTCTGTCCCCAGTTCCTGGCACAGAACTCTTAAAACGCTTACAATTTCCTAAGTGATAACAGCACTGGGAGCATCTTTTGTTCTAATGAGGTGACTCTGGGTGGGCTACTGGATGGGGGCTGGTCACCAGAAAGACCAAGCCATGATTAAAAGCTTGGAACTTTTAGCCCCCTCCCACCAACACTTCTCCAGGGAGGGACAGGGGCTAGAAATGGAGTTAATGGTCCACCATGCCTATGTGATAAAGCCTCAATAAAAATCCCAGTGGTACGGGGTTTAGAAAGCTTCCAGGTGGATGAAAACATCCTTGGACCAGAAGGGTGATGCCACAGGGACAGAAAACAGAAGTACAGGACTCTCCCAGATCTCACCCCACTTATCTCTTCAACTGGCTAATCGTTGGTATCCTTTATCCTATCCTTTAATAAAATGGTAAATAGAAGTAAATGTTTCCCTGAGTTCTGTGAGCTTCTCTAGCAAATTGATAAAACCTGAGGAGGGAGTTATGGGAACCTCTGATTTGTAGCCAAGTTGGACACAAGTTGTGGATAACTTGATAACCTACTACTTGTAATTGGCATCTGAAGTGGGGGACAGTCTCCTGGGATGGAGCACTTAACCTGGGAGATCTGACTGGCATCTGATTCTCTCTCCAGGTGGATTGTGTCAGAATTGAGTAAAATTGTAGGACACCCAGCTAGTGTCAGAGAATTGCTTGTTGACGTGGGAAAAAACGAAACTCACACATTGGAATTGGCGACCAGAATCTTAGTTGGTGACCGGAAGTGGGACTGGGAGCAGAATCCTAAATTGCATAATATATAATTTCATAAATATTTCAATTAAATAAAGGATCATTAATTTTAGGAAGGATAAAAATGTAAGTATACATGATATATTTTTAACCCTTCAAAGTAAGTATTCTCGACCTTCATTTTTGTCATATGGCAGAACAGATTCAGAGAAAAATCTTTTTGATTAAAACAACTCAAATCCTGAATAAAATATTAAGTGTATTTTAACTGCATTGCTAAATTGGCAGAGAAGGAAGAAAATGCAAAGGCCAAAAAAAGTAAAATCAGTAACCTTAGTGAATATTTGAGTGCTAAAGCCAGTTTTTTTTTCTAAGGTTTTCTGCTGAGCCCTGGATATCTGAGCTTCAGCCTTGTGAGGGGAGTGGGGTCAGGAGGTAAAGCATAAGGTTCACTCAAAATGGGAAGCCCGGCATGAGATCACAGCGGAGTGCGGGGCCCCAGAGGGCTACACATCAGAGTAGGTGGGATAATATCACAAAATAAAGAGAGAGAAGGAGAAAGAGAGAGAGAGAGAGAGAGAAGGGCAGGGAAATGAAGGCAAGGGAAGAGAAGAGAAAACTTCAAAGAAGAGGACAGCAAGGAACCTTTCCCTTTTCCACGAGGCTGGGTAGATGGAGCAGAGCCTCAAAGCCACCATTGTTTGATGCCCTGGTTCATGTCACCTGTGTGGTCCAAAATACCTTAAATAAATTTAGAGTTTGTTGGGCCCCAAGAACAAATGAAAAAACCTCTCTAGAGGAAAGCAACTTCAACCAAGGTCTTTAAAATATGTCATAGAAACATATTTTATTAAACCCTTATATGTTACAATCAGTTTTAAATAGAAAAACAGGCTACAAAGCAGTATCTACAATGTGATCCCAGTTTTTTTTTTTTTGTTTTTTTTTGCGGTACACGGGCCTCTCACCGTTGTGGCCTCTCCCGTTGCGGAGCACAGGCTACGGACACGCAGGCTCAGCGGCCATGGCTCACGGGCCCAGCCGCTCCGCGGCATGTGGGATCTTCCCGGACCGGGGCACGAACCCGTGTCCCCTGCATCGGCAGGCGGACTCTCAACCACTGCGCCACCAGGGAGCCCTGATCCCAGTTTTTAAAAAAGTTATATGCATAGGAAACCATGTACAGTATTAAATACCAAAATATTCACAGTGGTTGGAATTATAATTTAGCTTTAGTTCTTTTCGCTTATCCATATTTATGACAGAAGATATTATTTATGTAAAATAACAGTATTAGAGATGTTCAAGTTTCTAGATTGGAATATACGGTAGAAAGTCATTTTTATTGTAGATAATGAATAATCAGAAGTTAGATCTTTGTTGATAGTCAATAATTTGAATAAATGATTTCAACTTGGGAAAATAATCAAATAAAAATAGATAATATGGTTAATATTCATTTAATAGGCTGTATTTTCAGAAAAGGGATACTAAATTTTCCTCAAAGGCTCAAAGTAAGCTTTTGTCCTCTGTTTTCTTCTAAACCATCTCTATGTTTTTATGTTCACAAGTCTATTTTATGATTTTTCATGCCATTTCCATGACCCACTCAAGGTTATATATTGTATTATTCTACACTATTGGCTACTTCCTGTCAGTGCTTCAAAATGAATCTTTGTAGAGCAACTTGGAAAGAAAACAAACACTGACTGTGTTAGAACATAAAATACACATTTAGGTCGTTGAGTATCTATTGAGTCCTATTTGTTCAGGTTCTTGCTAAGGGCTATGAGGTGATATAAAAGGCACTAGCTGAGACCTTTCTGGGTGTTCATTTCCTAATCCAGAAACAATTAAAAAAACAAACAAACAATTCAATTATTATGCTACTCATAGACATTTAGTTTAAAAAATGAAAGTATCTACCTAATGCGGTATAATGGCCCTGCCCACCAGAAGATTATCATAGTGAATACAAAGCAAAAATATAGTCCTAGATGACAAACAATAAAGGACGTATTTAAGTAGTTACATTTGATGCTTATATGTTGCAAGGGTACAAATTTGAACCCAAGTTTTGTGCATCTGAGTATTTCAAACAGAGTTACGTCCATGAAGACTGGCTGAATAAATGCTCCAGAGATCTCTCTGCAAAGAAAGACCAAGAAATCTTCTTGGGGAAAAAAATTCTTAATATGAGAAGAGTGAGCTGAATATTTTCATCTTGGTCCAATAAGATGATGGCTGTTGGCAGGGATGAGTGGTTTCATGTGCTCTGAGCTACCTCTTGCTAAGATGATTTTGCCTTGACTCTGCACTCCCTTCTTCCCCACCCTCCCACCCCGCCAAAGAGATTCTGGCCTATAGCCTTGTGAAAGGAAGACTCAAATGAGAAAATAATGGAGCTGAAAAAGCTATTTTCCTATACCATGTTCTCGGGATACTGAGAGAACAGGGTATCAGTGCTCTGAGATTAAGGGAACTGGGTTACAAGGCCAGGAGAGCGATGGGCTTTTCCCTTCAGCAGGTTGGCTTAGGCCCATATGGAATCCACACACCATGGCCTGGACAGGTGCTAGTGGCAATAGCAGCAGCAAGACACCTCCATCAGGCTTCCTGAGCTTTGGAGTGACAACAGCAGACAGCACTGCAAGGGGGTGGGTGGGAGGGGGGCGAAATTTCTATGTTGCAGCTTAGAACGGTGTATTTATGAGCACAAGTGAGATATCCTAGGAGAACTTCTAGAAATAACTGCAGCTACCAGGATTGCTTTCAAAGAGACCAGAAGTTGCATAAGAGTAGGTAGAAAATTCTATGTGCCACTATTTTTGTGATTATGTATGTAGTTCCGCGGAGCAGCTGGGCCCGTGAGCCATGGCTGCTGAGCCTGCGCCTCCAGAGCCTGTGCTCCGCAATGGGAGAGGCCACAACAGTGGGAGGCCTGCGTACCGCAAAAAACAAAACAAAACAAAACAAAACAAACAAACAAAAAAACCTGAAAGGGTAAAGTAACGTTAAAGAGACTCAGGAACCAACCTGAAAAAGCTCCCAAAGTCTAATGCTGGAATAATTTCAGCAACAACAACAGAATAATGTAGTCTTAGATTATAACTCATAGTAGGAAAGAAATATGTAGGAAAGAAATATTTATAAGTACATATTGATATAAATAAATGATTGAATAAAAGGGGAGAAAATATCTAATAATTCTTAATAATTTATGTTGATACTCCCACCTCCAAGAAAAAAGTTGAATTCCTCCATTCCTCCCCATTCCCTCCCCCAGTGTGAGCTGGACTTAGATATATGCTTTCAAAAAATAGGTTGCAGAAGGTGGATGGGAGGAAAGTTACTTTATAGTGAGTGGAGAAACCTGACAAATACTACCTTGGCCAGGTGATTAAGGTTAACAGCACTGGGGATAAGTCATATTGATAGCATGTTCCTGCTGATATGATGTGGTGAGGAGGGCACGTCACCTCTGACATTCTTTCAAAAAATGTATAATCTCAGCATTTAAAAAAACAATAACAATGAGAATAACAGCTGTCATTTAATGTACATTCATTCTGTGCCAGGCACTGTGCCGAGCACTTTACTTATCTTACTTTCTCTTTCCACCAATACCTGATGCTATCATGATTATTATTATAGGAAACTAAGACTCATATCAGTGACATGTTTCAATGGATAAATAATTCTTGATCTACATATGGACTGCAGAACCTTTTATAACAACTCATTGGAAAACATAGCACTCTATATATATCACTTATTTTTAAAGTAGGTCTAAGTTACATTATATTATTGCTTCTTTTTTTATACATTTGTCCTGTATCTTCAAAATATCAATAATTCACTTCTTTTTCTCAGTGCACTAATCTCTATGAGTGTGTCTTGCAGATAGATGAGTGTTCAATAAATAATTTTGATAATGCTTATTTTTGTTTTATAAAAATGACATCGTACCATGCATATTTTGCTTTCTTCACTCAAGAAGGATTAATTCATGGAAATTCCTTCAAGCTAACTAGTATAGCTCTAATTCATTATTTTAAGTGGTACATAGTATTTTGTGATATGAATAGACCATAATATTCCTCTACTGATTAATGTTTACTTTGTTTCTCAGTTTTTCCAAAGAAAAATAATGTTAAAATAAGCATGTTTGTTTGTTTGTTAGGTAGTGGTTTTATTTCTATGTGATAGATTCTCAAGATGGAGTGCAGAAACACATTTTTAATTTTAATTGATATTGTCAAGGTGCTTTCTAAAACACTGTAAAATTCATATTTCTACCAGCAATGTGTGATGGTACTTCTTTGCTCATATCCCAGCCAACAATAGCAATTATTTTGTTTTGTTTTAATTTTGGCCAATCTAAAAGCTGCTAATCTACTGAGTTTCCTCATCCACTAGTGACTTTGAGCATCATCGCATATATCCAATAGCTGTTGGATTTTTGTTTTGTGAATGGTTTCTCTACATTTTTTGTCTATTTTGCTATGATTGTTCCCTTGTTCCCGATTTTAAATAGCTCACTGTATTAAACCTCTGCCTTCAAAAATGCAATTCCACTCCAAATCAAATTTATTTTTAATTTTTTTTTGAATTTTTGAATTTTATTTTATTTATTTTTTATACATCAGGTTCTTATTAGTTATCTATTTTATACACATCAGTGTATTCATGTCAATCCCAATCTCCCAATTCATCCCACCACCACCACCCCTCTACCACTTTTCCCCCCCTTGGTGTCCATACGTTTGTTCTCTGCATCTGTGTCTCTATTTCTGACTTGCTAACCCGTTCATCTGTACCATTTTTCTAGGTTCCACATATATGCATTAATATACAATATTTGTTTTTCTCTTTCTGACTTACTTCACTCTGTATGACAGTCTCTAGGTCCATCCACATCTCTACAAATGACCCAATTTCGTCCCTTTTTATGGTTCAGTAATACTCCATTGTATATATGTACCACATCTTCTTTATCCATTTGTCTGTCGATGGGCACTTAGGTTGCTTCAATGACCTGGCTATTGTAAATAGTGCTGCAGTGAACATTGGGGTGCATGTGTCTTTTTGAATCCAAATCAATTTTTTAAATAAATTTGCTTATGGTGTTTTTTCATAGAAAAGTTTTGAAAGTTTTATGTATAAGCAAGGTCATTTTTCTTTTCTTCTGTATTCTTTTTGAGTACTATCTTTCCTGCTCCTACCTTAAATATGTAGTTCTCTAGATTTCCTATCAGATTTATTTATTTAGTTAGTTACTTAATTATATACCTATTTATTTATTTAGATGGTTGTTCAGCTTTCTCAACTGCCTCTTTTAGTATCTATTGATATTATCATATGATTTTTTTCTCCCTAAAAATGTTGATGTAATAAAATATGGGAATAGAATTCTTAATTCTTAATATGGTATCATCCTTCTGTTTGGAACAGAATGTTTAATCGATGGCTGGGACAACTTACTTGTCTCCAAGTACTCTGTACTCATGACTACTAAGGCAAAGACTGCCAACTTCTTCCACCCTGTCAGAAACTGTTTTGGATCTTTCAGGCCCAATTACAAGAAATCAACTCTTAGTAAGAGCCCTTCAGCCAGGTTTACATAAAAGTGACCTGGGCATCTTCCATGAGCTGGTTCTCATTCTCTGACCAGTGGCTAAGAAATGAGGCTTTGAAGCAAAGACGTTAGAGATGAAAATACAAGAGCAATTCTAGAATTTTCAAATAGAAATCCTTCATCATATTTCTTTAAGGGGGTGATAGAAAAAGACAAATTAACACAAGTGTAAGACTTTAGAATATATGTAAAACACACAAATAAGAAATTTCTCTGAGTTGATGTAGATCCTAACATTCCAAACAAATATATGAGATTAACTTGAGGAGGAGGCCCATCTAGAAAACACATTTTTAAATCCTAGGAAAAAATGTGTACAAATGCATTTTACCCCAGATGTTCTCCATAACTTAGTATATCTCTTGACCTTCCTTGGTTTTCCATCTCCTTGTCATAAAATGAACGTGGTATGGTATTATTACAAAAATCCACTAGGAAATACTCAAACAAGTGCTTCATTATTTATTTTAGTCTATATTAGGACAATAGCATAGTGAAGATTCAAACTGCTGAATTGCCTCTGAGAAGAAACAATCACAAGAAAATTAAAGTGTTCCAATATATGTGTACACTGGAAAAGAGCAAAGATGGTTCAACCATCTGTGTTATAACCTACTGAGCTCTAACTGAAATCCAATTGATCTTAATGGGATTTAGCTAAGGACAAACAAAGCAGGATGGTCAATATCTCACCAGGAAGTGATAAAAATTCTTGTGACATTTTTAGCACAAAGCAAATTTTGGGATCAGCAAGAACAGAATTCAAATACTGGCACTACTAACTTAGCGCCTCTGTGTTCTCAGGAAAGATGAGCTTGCCTTTCTTCAACTGTAAAATGAAGATAATAAGAGGACTTAACCTAAAAGGATTAGCATAGTAATTTAATGAGAAAATGCACACAAAGCACTTGATTTAGATTTGAATACATCATAATTTCTTAATAAATTTTAGCTGTTGTTATTGCCCTTCTCATTTTTTTTTTCAGTCATCCTTTACTGAGATGGAGATTAGTTTATCAGCATCTGCCTTAGTATATATTTATTTATTGGGTATATTGAGGTTAAAAAAAAAAAAGTGTGTTTGCTATGTGAATGCAACTTCCAGACAGGCAAACAACCTCTTCCAATGGACCGCCAGTTTGTTTCCTCTAACTTTTTCCTATATATTCTCTATTTACCACTGATGCGCCTACATTCTGATGTGAAGACAACTGAAATGTACAATTCTTTCTCCATTCTGATTGGGTTTCAATACACAACACTAGCTCCCCTGCCCACACACATTTCCCAAGTTAAGCTCTGAGGAATAGAAATTTCATTTTGTTTAATCTTCTTCAATTAATCGGATAGATAAATCTATCTGGTGTGTATAAGAGATCTACCAATGCACAGCCCAAACTTCCTGCCCTCCCACCTCTCCCTTCTTTTATGAGCAAAACTTGGAAATATTGAAAGACTCAGGCTGGTAGAGTTCCACCAGTTTCATTTTCCCAGACCTTGAATCTAGGCAATGACAACTTCTGAGCAAGCATATTTATTAATTTATTAATTATTAATCCCTTTCCATACAGGATCCACATCTGCGGAAAGGTTGAGAACAGGGTATGTTCAAAGGGTAAATTCACTCACAGTTATACTTTACCACTAGATGGCACTCTTTGTCATATCGAAGCAAATGTGGGGTCACTTCCTACTACCAAAATGCTCTGCAGTAGGCACTTGGCCTGCACCTGAGAAACATCTAACAGTAACAGTGACTTTGTCACACTGGAAGCAAATAATAATTTCCAATGTAAGACCAAGTCTGGCCTTGATGAGGATAGGAAAATCCAATTATCTCCACCAACAAGAACCTCATTTAATAGGTACCCACCTCCAGTGGGCTGAAGGCTACCTGCAGTGTTTCTATCTCCAACAGTATCCAGCTTTCCACACTCCATCATTCCAGAGGCTTATGGAATCACCTTTTACCCCCACAGACTGTGCTGTCACTATGGTATCAGACTGTGGTGTCACTAGCAAGAACTCAGATGAGCTTCCAATTTTGTGATGAAAACCAATACATCTTTACCATGTAAAACTCCTATGTAAACATGATCCAATTGTTCCTGATTCTCCAAGATTCATTCTACTACTGCTGACAGGTCATGGAAGTTAATTTTCAGGCTGAAAATGGGCATTTTTCTTTCTCAAAGATGCACAAGAACTGAACAGATAAATTCCAGCAACAGTTTTTCAATAAGTCCAGCCCAGAAACATTTTTGTGGAGCTGAGGTCATGAAAAGACCCCAGTTCTAAGCATTCTACATCACACTTAACATTTTGTACTTACAAAGAAGCCCAGCCCTAGAGATTTAGTGGCATGTTCTAATCATGACCAAGTCCTTTTTCTCTATTTGATGCTTCTTATGAATTTCTCAAGTTTTTAAAAAATTATTGTAATTATTCTGAACCAAGAAAAAAACTTGCTTAATTGCAAGTTCCACAGCAGTGGACACATTCTCAGAGGCCCAAGTTTATCTGACATGAAAATTCTCTGAACAGAAGAATTTTAAACCCTTCAAAAATTAGGTCTCCATTGAGACTTGGTTAAAACTCATGTCCAATTGAAAATTTTAAAAAGTACTTCCTTAATCTAGTAAATTTATATGGTGCTGAATAGGTTTTCTTCTCTTTCTGGCATTTCTTGCCTTAAGTAGGTCATCCTAAACACAATTGTAATTAGCACAAGTTCAGTTTCGTGGATGTCTCTCTCCTTTGCAGCTCCCTTTGACCAGAAAAAAAAAAAATGGTGAAATGTACTCTTGGCTCAATTACAGAGTAATTTTAATGCTGAGCCCAGCAAGTTGGGTTTAAAACTCTAGATTATAGATCCCACAATGTTACCCCAATATAATTCAGGGGTTCATGTGATCTCGTTTCTGACATAATCTAGGGTAATGATAAAGAATTCTAATTTTTACTCATCATAAGAAAATGCCCATATACACACTACTATTCAAGATTTGAATCTAGCCGGTCAACAGACTTTGTACTTTTGCCTTTTGTCTGAATGTTAATTATTTGCATACATATTTAACTGAGATATATATTTATATGGTACACAAATATTTTATGCACATTATGATTTTAGCTCTAGGAATTTAAATTTAAAATTATACAAGCATTTATAAACATCTTCTATTCTTGGATCTCGATTCTGTAGTGGATTGATTCCTCCCTTCAACCTTCCACCTCGATCTAGAGCAACCGGAGATACAAAAACTGTATTTCTGAGATGGCCTTGAAACTGACTCTGGATGTTAATTGCCTTCTACCAACTAGCTACACTTTCATAAGATTTGGAAGGGAAAGTGATGTGGAGACCATCTTTCTACCCTTTTCTTTTTTTTCTTTCTGCTAGTAGATAAGGTCAAAGAAAGGCAAGTTTGTTCTGCTCAAGTATTCCAAAGACTCTTACCTAAACTCCTGGGTGACTAGAAGTATTTGCAGCAGCAGCAACAAAAACATCTTCGTGACTTCACATCCTGATTTCCGGAACAGCTACTGGGATGTGTTCTTGTATTCATAGCTCCAGTGGCAGCCACCAAGATGGTAACTTCCCTAGTGGGTCAGACCTTCATTGCTCTGAGAGTCACTCCTAGAAATCCAAACTAGAAACCATCCCTTCACCATTCAACAATTTTTTACAGGTCTTTTTAAAAAAATGTTATTGAAATATAGTTGATTTACAATGTTGTATTTAATTTCTGCTGTACAGCAAAGTGACTCAGTTTTACATGTATATAGTATTTTCATATTCTTTTCCATTATGGTTTAACACAGGATATTGAATCTAGTTTCCCGTGCTGTAAAGTAGGACCTTGTTGTTTATCCATTCTATATATAATAGTTTGTATCTGCTAATTCCAAACTCCCAACACATCCTTTCCCCACCCACCCCCCTTGGCAACCACAGTCTGTTCTCTATGTCTGTGAGTCTGTTCCTGTTTTGTAGATAGGTTCATTTGTGTCATATTTTAGATTCTACATATAATAATCATATGGTATTTGTCTTTCTCTTTCTAACTTACTGCGCTTAGTATGATAATCTCTAGGTCCATCCATGTTGCTGCAAATGGCATTATTTCATTCAGCATTTTTTAAAGTACTAATTTTTGGCATCAAATCAGTTTCTTCTTAACATTTCTAGTGTGCTTTTCATTTCCTGGGCTGAGCCTTGACTGATAAAGTATTCATTGTCTGAATTGTATTACTGCTGTCTGGTAAAAGTTCTTGAAGCTGATGTCTTTTAGAGACTGTGGAGCTGCTGCATCTTGCAGTTTTTTCTTTTCATGCATTCTGGTCCATCGTCCTCACCTAGTCCTCCTTTCCTTAGTAATCCTGTCCATTCACTACTTTAGAACCATTTATGAAAACTATTTTGTCAATCAAGCTTAATTTATCCCTTGGTTCCAGTTTAGGAATGTTAACATCATTTTGAAAGAAAAAGAAAATTCAGGAAATAGAATGTTTGTTTTAAGGCATTTAAAATGACAGTGTTCTGAATGAAGGGAAGTTTTGTTTGTTTCTTTTTCTCTTCTCTGGTATATTTAAACCAGGAAATATGTCCTGATCCCCAGCTCCTACCACTTTTCACCACTGCTGCTACATCCTTTGCTGCTGCTACTATTGCTGCTTCACCCTTGCCCTGAAAATTCTGTTTCGAAAAGTAGTGTAGGTACTGTACTTGATATTTTGCATTTGTCACAAAATAGAAATGTTTTCAAGATAAGTGTGTATAAAAATTAGTGGTCAAGATCATGCCAAGTCCCTTGCCTCTGCCACAGTTTTGCACAAAATCCTTTGTGCTGAAAATCCCATCTTTTATTTTATTTTTTTTAGGATATTCTTTATGAGCAAAATTTAGCCTAGGAATAGCCATTAAGGAGGTCCCAAATCCGGGAGATTGGGATTGACGTACATATACTGATGTGTATAAAATGGGTGACTAATAAGAACCTGCTGTATATAAAAAAAAGGAAGTCCCAAATCCATTCAGTTAAAAAGCTCAGTAAGTTCATATCAAACAATAAATATTGGTACCAGAGCACCTTGCTGAATTTGTTCTCAGCTAAACACTAAAATAAATACCATACATATTTATATGTGATGGTTGTTGGGAAGACTATCAGAAGGGTAAACAACATTTGGGGAAACCATCCGCCATTTGTTTCTTTGTACCTGACCAAAAATATGTTCAGCTGGTATTTGTGCTACTACATAGATGGGCGCCTACAGCCCATCTGATACTTTTGCTTTCATCCTCTTTCTCTGAAGAAGGGAAGGAGGAGACAGAGAGACCAAAAACTATGCCCAAGTCCCAAAATGCCATGGCCAAACCAGAGGAGTATCCTAACAAAGGAGAAAGTCTTTGTCAACAGGAGCTAAGTTAGCTCCTACTTTTTGGTTTATGGATGGCAAGGATTTTGTAGAAAAAAAGAAAAAAAATTAAGTAAAATACAATTTCCACTCTCATATTATTTCAAACATTAGTTTGAAAGTTAATCGGGTTAATGCACTTCTGTGGAAAGAACTGGGACTTTTTGCACTCTGGTTTCTTTCCAGATCTTTTACAAAAACATAAACACAATTCCCATTTACATCTTCTTGCTATTCCATTGTGTTTTTCCTAAATATTATAATTCATTGATTCTTCCTCCCAGTTTATGTCTCTTTAAATTCAGATTGGAAGTATGGAATTTCCTTAGCAAATAGTATTAGATGCTGCAAGATTATTTTAATTTAAATTTACTATAAATAATCATTTAATGAAATAAGCAAATGTCTATTCCATTTTCATTGACAGGGCCAGAGGGTAATATTTGAGTATTTTGTTTCCAACAATTTATTATGAATATTTTCAAACATACTAAAACTGTGAATGAATTATACAATGAAAACCACTTAGATTCTACAATTAATAATTTACTGGACTTTATCATGTATCTCTCCATCTATCCGCCCTGTTTAAGGATTTTATAATCAAATAATAGGAAGAATGAGCTGAAAAACATGGGCATGACTGAATAGAAATCCCCTCACTCTTAATATTTTCAACATTTTGACTTTGCTTTTTCCTCTCTAAACATTTCTATAAACATTTGGAGGATGTTTGAAATGAACACTGAGATTATGACTCATATCTCAACGTTTTCGGCAGGTTTTCCCATGTTTTTCAATAATGCAGGTTTTGTTGAGCAGTAGAGGAAGAAGGGTTATCTTTGAGTATCAGAGTAATATATAAAGCTCCTTACATGTCACGACTCTGCCCTCGATTTTTAAATAATGGGATTTTATAAAAAGACTGAATAAAGGACTCTAAAGCGATAAACTACAGAGAGATATAAGATGCTATTGCCAAAAACAGATAGCATTCAATTAGTTTTTTAAAGGCATTCTTATCACATCTACTCCTAATATTAGCTTTCTCAATAAACAATAGCCTGCTGCAATATTGCCAGGGTTGCCCAGCTGAGATGACAATGTGCAGTGACAGATGATAGGGACCATCTGAAATTGTTGATGTGATTCACAAATGGCACTCACTGGCCGCTCAGTCTTTAAGATCATTCAGTGACTCTAACAAGATACCAGATTAATATTTATGTGGTAACAGAGATAAGAAATGCATTTTTCTGCAATAAAAAATGAACTAAAAATATGTTGTGGGTTTATTTTCACTTACTTTTATCTAACTGAGCCTAATGTGTACATAAAAAACAATAAACACAAATCTTTCTGCTTTTTAAAAAGGGTTTAAATATTGTGTGCCTATTCAAGACTTTAGTTAAGATTTACAGCTTGTATTTGCTATAAATGAAGGGAAAATAGGTAGGGAAAAATATCTCTATGATTTAATGTAATCATGCCACCATTCACACTAGCTTACGTCAGTCTCTAATTTTTAAACATATGAATTAGCACATTAAACTACTGGGTCAAACTAAAGTTTAGAATAATATTTTATAATCTGTTCTTTTTCTCCAGAACATTGAAATTTTCTAGTTTTAAAATTTTAAAAATTCATTATTTTAAATCGTCTAACTAAAAATTATATATTCAAGATATTTTGGCACATTGGCCAATTTGATAGGATTGAAACATTTGACCTTCTGAAAGGAAATGAAATATTTAGATTGAAATTTTTGTAACATTCCCAATTCAAGACACAAACCAACTGTTGGCTTATGATAAACAAAAAATTTCTTAACATTATCTGTGAGGCTCTAAAAGGTCTGGCCCCTTCCTACCTTTCAAGTCTCATCTGGAAGGATGTTCACAGGATTTCTACGTAAGGCAATACTCTAGTTTTCTCTTACCATAATGAGCTGCTGCTTCTTATTCTTTTAAGGATTATTCTTCCTTCTCTCTGACTTGGTATCAAATTCTGTGCCTTGAAGCCTCCTCTATCTTTATCCCCCTTCTTCCCCAGAACTATGCCCTTAAATAACATACATTTGTTAACAGCTATCAAATTGATATCTCCAGCTTCAATAGCTCTCTAAGCTCCAGATTTGATGTGAAAGGGGACCCTAAAATCCACTGCATATCAAGGGTAAGAAAAATGAACACTTTCAGTGATATCCTGGACTGACTAGAGGAGATTTTACATATCTCTTCCCAATTCTCTGTTCAGTAACATCAAAGTTGGAGAGTCATAGGTATATATTCTGCCTGACATTGCTGCTGTGAAGAGTAATGTGTTATAGAGCAGAGGAAATGAGATAGTAATGGGCAGAATAAAGCAAATATGCAAAGAGCAACAGTGCTAAGAGATCCTGTGGTTCAGGAAAGAGGGAGAGAAGGCAAGTTGACATTCCATAACCCATAATCCCATGTAGCATGGCTCTGCTGTCTGCAATTGGGTTTCATGTGCCTACATTCTGTTTTTTAAATAAACATGTTTTGCTTAAAAGTTCTTATTAAAAATTGCCGTTAAAGATTTAGTTGAGAAAAAAATATCCCACTAACATCAAGATATGGTACCAAATTGACCTCTTGCAATCACCACTTAGATGTGCATTAGTCATCTCAAAATTCACGTCTAAAACTGAACTGAATTTCCCCCAAAGCTGCTTCATTCACATTTCCTCTTCTTCCTCAGCTCAGTAAATCCAACATTTTTAGTTGTTCAGGCTAAAATCATTAGACTTTGACTCCTTTTCTCACACATAACTATATCCTCTCCCATTGCGTGTCCTGCTGGCTCTATCTTCTGAATATATTCAGAATCTGAATACTTCTCATCATCTCCATTGTCACCACCCTTTTCCAAGCCATTATCCTCTCCTGCCTGGATTATTGCAATAGCTCTTATTAGTCCCTGCTTCTGCCTCTCTCTGCCTCACACTCCCACCCCTCAAGTCTATTTTCTACACAGCAGCCAGAGTAAATCTTGTCACTCTTCTGATCAACACTCCATCAAGCTTCCCATTTCCCTCAGGCTAAAAGCCAAAAACTTGATAATGACCCCTGCCTCTTTAGCTCTGTAACCTCCCCTCTAACTATGCACCTCTTCATTTATTTCCTTCACTACACGGGCTTCCCTGCTGTCCTGAAACACTCCAGACACTCTCCTTTCAGGTTCTTTGCCTTTGCTGTTCCTTTTTTTTAGAATTTCTCCTCAATGATCCCCCTGGCACAATTCCTCACCACTTCAGGTGTTTGCTTAAATGGCACCTTCTACATGCAGATTTCCTTGCTCATTCCATTTAAATTGAAGCACCACCTACTCCCAGGACATCCTAATCACTTCTAGCCCCTTTCTGCCATACAGTTTACAACCATATAACACAGTGTGTATTTTATTCATTTTGTTTATTTTCTGTTTCTCTCCACTAGAATATAAACTCTTGGCTGGCAGAAATTGTTGACTATTTAGATCAGAGCTGTATCCCCGTGTGCCTAGAATGATGCCTACTATATAGTAGATGCTCAATAAACCTTTGAATAAATGAATGAGTGAATTCAGATAATAAATAAAAATACTTGTGGGGGTGAAGTTGGAAAAATGGCTGAATTACACAAACTATTTGCCTCCACTGCCTTAATTCAATGGAATATTGCCAACTCTTTGTTTTGTTCTATTTTGATTCTGCATCTGTGTAGAGTTCGTTTCCAGAATTTGGGGATGTATAGTAATTTAGTCAGGGAAAAAGTTGTTTCCATGGATGCCTGGTAAACTGATTACAATGAAATTGGCAGTGGGTCCTAGCTTTAATATGACACCATGCCATATTATAATTCTAATTTCCACTATAAAGTTTTTCTAGTGGCAGAATGGGTACTTTCCCAGGTCCTTTTATTTTTTTACAAAACTTAGATAAAAAGCTCATGTTGTATTTGGCACCTGATCATTCACAGCAATCTTCTCAGATAAAAACACAGAGTCAGTGAGAAGAAAGGAAAAAAATCTCCTGCAGACCAGAAGGGAATAATCCCTTGCTATATGCTAATGAACCAACAATAAAGGCCCTATTATGTTATTGTTTTGAATGATATTGTTCACATTAAGTTTCAGTGATGCCAAAGGCAGAATCACCCAGAGGCTTGGATACATCAGTTAGGACAATGACACATACTTAAGCTCATCAATATTAACAATGGCTGGTGCATCTAGTTTAGACCAAAATGAAAAAAATGGAAACTTGAGTTTTCTTTTTAGTCTTATTTGGACATTATTGATCATATTCTTGAACAGAAAAAAAAAAAAAGGAAAATTATACTGTGGTATCAATACCCTGAAATACACACAAACATATGTCCTAATGGGACAACACCAGCATTAAAAGTATCTTGAGACCCCTGCCTGTTCCCAGGCTAAAATAGTAATACTAATTGTCCTTGTCTTGAATCTCTTGTGCCCTCACATTCTAAGATTTTTAAGTCTGGTTAGACTGATAATTGCTTCCATTTCCATATGTAGACACTTTAAAAAATGATGTAGGTGATAGAAACCAGAGACAAAATGCATCATACATATATTTTGACTTGCTCATAAATCTAGGAAATTTAGAGGATCTCTAGTCATTAAATTATGTTTGAAATATGTGGATAATGAATATCTCT
Source organism: Globicephala melas (assembly GCF_963455315.2). NCBI lineage: Eukaryota > Metazoa > Chordata > Mammalia > Artiodactyla > Delphinidae > Globicephala > Globicephala melas. The sequence goes on along the minus strand of NC_083318.1, from coordinate 111,421,440 downwards.
ATGGCCCTCTAAGGATAATGCAGATTCCAAATTAGACACTAGAATTTTTTACCACATGAATGTGACACTGAGATCAGATGGACAGCATTCTGGCATATTCAATAAAACACAGTTGACACAATTCTGTTTTTTAAGTGTACAATTAAAGTTATGTCACAAACTGAGTAGCTGATTTCAGAAATTTTTAAATATTCAGCTGCAAAATTGACTATTAAATTTGGACAGCTGGATCTTTTTGGCCAAATGTCGACTGAAAGGATGGGCTAAATTCCTCCATTATTAATCCTCACATTCTCTATAGAACATTCTGGAGTATGTTATACATTAGAATTTCTTATGAAGTTACAGTTTCTATGAATGTGAAAATCATGTAGGACAGATGATGGAAAGTATGTCTTCTAATGAAATTTGAGACCTGAGAAGAACACTGGTGATCACCTAAGCTCAGTTTTTTCTTTCATTTTACAGATAAGAAGTTTCAATTCCAGTAAAGAAAATGATATGGAGTCATATTAATAGTTATAATTGCATTATGTGACTGAAGGGGATCAGAATATGCAGTCCCAAAATACGTCACTCTGGCAAAAGAATTATTTTGAGTTGAGGGCAACTGAAGGGCAGCAGAGGCAGGAAGAACTCTCTGCTCTTCCACTTTCTGCCTAAAAGCAGGGCATACATTTTCCTTTGTGAAGGTGTTCTCCTCTCCTCTCCTGTAACAGGAAGAGAATGACTTTTAATCTCACTGCAGAGTCACTGACTTGAGCCTGCATAACAAACTTTATTAAACAATCCATATGTTCCACTAGTATCCCCATATATTTACCTTCCCAAAATTTGCTACACCTAGAAGCCCAAACCCCTTTTCCTTTGTCTAGTTACTTCTCCACAACCTAATGTTACTTGGTAAAATGGTATATAAGCCCGCAGGTTTAACTGACTCTTTGGGGCTTTCATTTCTTCTCTGTGAACCCCTCCCCATACATTGCATGTAAAAGTATTAAAGTCAATAAAATATGCATGCTTTTTTTCCTGTTAGTCTGTCTTTTGTCAGCTTAACTTGCAAGTCTCATTCATAAACCTAAGAGGGTAGAGGAAAAGTTTTTCCTGCCCTACATGACAAACGATTATTTGCCACTCAGTTAAATAGAATTTACGCAGAAACAGCTATTTCTGAGTTAAGAATTTACTCAGAAACAGCTATTTCCACAGTGTGTTTATAATCTAGCTGTGGGTGATTTAGCTTTATTACTTAAAAAATTGTACATCCTACACTATCCACTTCAGAACTCCACCCCTTTTATCTTCTACACGTGTTGCAGGAGAAGGGGAGATGCGGGGAGTGGGTGCTATTGCCGTTCATCCTAAAAGACTGTTTTAGAACGATATGAGAGGGAGAGAGAGCCTACTGGTTTAAAGTTGTGGCACTAGCTATATTTCAGGATTTAATTTTTAAATAGTCTTAATCTGCCTCCTTATTAATACCCTGAACACAGTTAAGTGCTTACAAAATATCAGACACTTGCTAAAAATGAGGAAGCCGTGATGCCTATCCTTAAAGGGCTTACAGTCGAACATGAGGAGACAGTTTAAAAAACAAGGAGTAGAATGAAGAGATTACAGACACCATGATAGTAGCCTGTTGCCAGAATAACAGAAGGACAAAGGCGAGAGTAGATAACTGTATCACAGTATGGGTTGACAAAAATGAATACAGAAGGTGGCCCTTGAGCTCATGAAAAGTTGCCTGTGAAGAGGAAGGTGATAAGTAAGATATGCCACTTTTACACTGAGTCAATCACAAATTCATCTCAAAGATTCCTAGAAGCCAAGACGTTTTCCCCAAAATACAGACCCAAATATCCAACTGACTTGACAAATCCATCAAGTTCAACATGTTTAACACCCAACTTAAAATCTTTCCTTACAAATCTGGTCTTCTTCACTATAGATATTCCATCTGTTTCTCAAGTTAGAAATTCGAGTCAAACTTGACTCTTTCTATTATCAAACCATTGTCAAGTTATTGATTTTACCCGCAGAATACCTTTCAAATAAGTTCAAGTTTTTCAATTTTCTCCATTACTACTGTAATTCAAACTATGAGCATCAACCACTTCTACTATTGCATTACTTAAGGACTTAGAAGCATGCCTAGTACATAGTAAATGCTCAGTAAATATACTGAATAAATGATTGACTCAACTGGTTTCCTTGTACCCCTTTTGCTTACCTTTAATTCATTTTCCAAGGGGAAAAATGGTCTTTTCAGCTCTCTAGTATTATCATGCCATTCTCCTATTTAAAAACCACACTGGCTTTAAAGAAAAAAAATTAATAAGGCTTAAAAGGTCCTGCATGAATGGGTTGGTTAATGCTCTGTCTTGCACAAAACAAGATGAGAAATGTGTGTCTGTGTACTTGTAATTTATTACCACTGTATAGGATTTGCACTGTGATGTCAACCTCCACATTGAATAATTGGGAACTCTGAGTTTGCCATACTTCAGTGGATACAAGAGGAGGGAAAAGATTGGGGAGGAAGGTGGTGATCCCACATGGCACACAATTTTTGAAACAAAATTTCTGATTATAAATATTTTCAAACACAAAGTATAGAGAATATATAACAAACATTTAACACATACATTTAACAATTATCGATATTTTATACTCTACTCTTTGTAGCTGAAGTATTTTAGGGGAAATGCTAAACCTCATGTCACCTCATTTCAGAATGTTTTAATAGGCATCTTTAACAATATGCACACCTTCTTGCAAACTACAATGTCATTATCATACCTAACAAAAACAGTAAGAATTCCTTGGTATTATCTGATTCAAAGCTGAATTTAAAAATTTTAAATTTTATCAAAAAATGTCTTTTTCACATATCAGTTATTAGAATCAGGATCCAAACAAGGTCCATACAGTGTGTTTGGTGATGTCTCCTAAATCCTAATCTGAAGCAGTCCTTTTTCCCATTTTTAAAATTTTCATCCCATTAGTTTGAAGAAACTGGTTAGCTGTCCTATAGAATGCTCTATAACTTAAATGTCTCAGTTTGATTCCTTTGTGGTCTCATTTAACTTATTTTACCAGGAAACTTTCTGTAAATTGGAAGTTACCTTGAAAGTTTTAAATAAATTCAGGTTTAATGTCCTTCCTATCTCCTCCCACCAAGAACACTTAAGTGATGCTGTGTGTTTCACAGTCACATTGGGGATTGGGGCTTCAACATATGAATTTGGGAAGAATACATTCATAGCAATCACACTGTTTTGATTACTGCTGTTTGTTTGTTGTTGTTTTAATTTTTTTTAATTTTAATTAATTTTTTTAACATCTTTATTGGAGTATAATTGCTTTACAATGGTGTGTTAGTTTCTGCTTTATAACAAAGTGAATCAGTTATACATATACATATGTTCCCATATCTCTTCCCTCTTGCGTCTCCCTCCCTCCCACCCCTCCCAATCCCACCCCTCTAGGTGATCACAAACCACCGAGCTGATCTCCCTGTGCTATGGGGCTGCTTCCCACTAGCTACCTAGTTTACGTTTGGTAGTGTATATATGCCCATACCACTCTCTCACTTTGTCACAGCTTACCCTTGCCCCTCCCCATATCTTCAAGTCCATTCTCTAGTAGGTCTGTGTCTTTATTCCCGTCTTACCCCTAGGTTCTTCATGACCTTTTCTTTTTTTGTTTTTCTTTCCTTAGATTCCATATATATGTGTTAGCATACGGTATTTGTTTTTCTCTTTCTGAATTACTTCACTCTGTATGACAGACTCTAGGTCCATTCACCTCAATACAAATAACCCAGTTTCGTTTCTTTTTATGGCTGAGTATTATTTCATTGTATATATGTGCCACATCTTCTTTATCCATTCATCTGTTGATGGACACTTAGGTCACTTCCATGTCCTGGCTATTGTAAATAGAGCTGCAATGAACATTTTGGTATATGACTCTTTTTGAATTATGGTTTTCTCAGGGTATATGCCCAGGAGTGGGATCTCTGGGTCGTATGGTAGTTCTATTTTTAGTTTTTTAAGGAACCTCCATACTGTTCTCCATAGCGGCTGTATCAATTTACATTCCCACCAACAGCACAAGAGTGTTCCCTTTTCTCCACACCCTCTCCAGCATTTATTGTTTCTAGATTTTTTGATGACGGCCATTCTGACTGGTGTGAGATGATATCTCATTGTAGTTTTGATTTGCATTTCTCTAATGATTAATGAAGTTGAGCATTTTTTCATGTGTTTGTTGGCAGTCTGTATATCTTCTTTGGAGAAATGTCTATTTAGGTCTTCTGCCCATTTTTGGATTGGGTTGTTTGTTTTTTTGTTATTGAGCTGCATGAGCTGCTTGTAAATTTTGGAGATTAATCCTTTGTCAGTTGCTTCATTTGCAAATATTTTCTCCCATTCTGAGGGTTGTCTTTTGGTCTTGTTTATGGTTTCCTTTGCTGTGCAAAAGCTTTTAAGTTTCATTAGATCCCTTCAAACTATACTACAAAGCTACAGTAATCAAGACAGTATGGTACTGGCATAAAAACAGAAATATAGATCAATGGAACAGGATAGAAAGCCCAGAGATAAACCCACGCACATATGGTCACCTTACCTTTTATAAAGGAGGCAAGAATATACAGTGGAGAAAAGACAGCCCCTTCAATAAGTGGTGCTGGGAAAACTCGACAGGTACATGTAAAAGTATGAAATTAGAACACTCCCTAGCACCATACACAAAAATAAACTCAAAATGGATTAAAGACCTAAATGTAAGGCCAGACACTATCAAACTCTTAGAGGAAAATATAGGCAGAACACTCTATGACATAAATCACAGCAAGATCCTTTTTGACCCACCTCTTAGAGAAATGGAAATAAAAACAAAAATGATTACTGCTGTTTTGTAGCGAAGTTTTAAAATCATGAAGCTTCCAACTTGAGTGAGTTCTCCATTGTTTTTCTATTCTTTATTTCATTTTTCCCTCTTTAAACTTTATTTTAATTTATTTTTTAAATAAAATATAAAGGTAGGTTGTTGATTGGAAATCTTTCTTAGGGTGGAAAGTTAGGTTGTTGATTGAAGATCTTTCTTCTTTTTTAATATAGGCATTTGCAGCTATAAATTTCCCTCTAAACACTACTTTAGTTGTATCCCATAAGTTTCAGTATGTTGTGTTTTTATTTTCATTCATTTCTAAGTATTTTCTAAAATTTCACTTGTGATTTCTTCTTTGATCTATTGGTTATTTAGGCAGTGTTGCTTATTTTCCACATATTGTGAATTTCCCAAATTTTCTTGATGTTGATTTCTAACTTAGATACACTGTGGTCAAAGAACAGACTTTGCATAAATAAAATACCTGTAAATTTATTGAGTCTTGTTTCATGGTCTAGCATATTCTCTATCCTGGAGAATGTTCTAAATATGCTTGAGAAGACTGTGTATTCTGCTGCTGTTCAGTAGTGTGTTCTACAGATGTCCGTAAAGTCTAGTTGGTTTTCAGTCTTCTATAAGTTTTCAGTTTTCTTGTTGATCTTCTGCCTAGTTTTTCTATCCATTATGGAAAGTGGGGAATTGAAGCCTCCAACTATTATTTTTGAATTTTCTATTTCTCCCTTTATTTCTGTCATTTTTTTTGCTTCATGGAGTTTGGGGCTCTGTCAGCAGGCAAATATGGTTTATAGATGTTTGTCACATATTCTTGGCAATATCTTATCAGCTAGTAGCTTGTTTTACTAAAAGCAATGACTCTGAATTTCCTATTAGATTCTATTAATATTTCTTGTTGACCTTTATCACTTTCTTCCCAATTAATAAAAATTAGTGAGGTTTTATTACATATCTAAAATTTATATAAACAAATGAAATAAATTTTTTTAGGATTTGTGAAATAAGCTAATTTCTGACAAATATGATACCACAGTTCAACTGAACCTTTCTTTTCAAATTAGATTCTTTAAAATAATCAAACTAACATGTAAGTACAAAATACCACCATGATATAAAAGTTTTAAGGATGAGGCAGTGTAATGAATGGTTAAAGCTTATCAAATATAAAGATTAATCTGGATAAAATCATGCAAAAATTAAATGTAGTCAACAAGCGATCATAAAATGAAGGATGGACTACCTTTAAAAGGAATCCATGCCTGATAACTGAGGCAAGCGTGGCTCTAAGAAGACTCTGGAAGTGTGTTATATTAAAACATTGGAATTATGGAGAATGGGAGAAGGGAGGTAGAAAAGTCATGTTCCTTGCAAACTGGAGATTCTATGACCCCCCCATTAAAGTAATGAAAATGCACATGGGGCAAAAATTAATAGGGAGATAGAAATAGGGAATTAAAAGGCTGAAGAAGCTATAGCTTCTCAGGGGTCATTTGTTTAACTTTGTCCTCTATAACCAATAACTACAGCTGTGAACAAAAAGCAGAAGACAAGCCTTGAGGTTACTTAAAGTGAAGAATTGGAGTTACTCTCTCCATATAATGTTCTATATATTATATCCATACATAGTTCAACTTCAGTGAAAGAATGGACTGGACAAAAATCTGCCCATGGGGAAAAGAAACATGTCTGATATAACCTGGACACTAGGTAGGGAAAAAAGAAAAGAAAAAAACAGAAAAAGAAAATACCCTTCATTGAGAATTTATAACCACTGTTCTTTCATGGGTTTAGGATTTAAATTTACATTAACCATATTGTCCCAAAAAACTCCAAACTCAAAAATAAATTTATAGTTTTTCCATGATAGGGATGTCCCAGAAACTTGGAAAGAAGCCACAACAAATCTTTTCTAAGAGATGTATAGACTCATAATCCAAAATTTACATAATGCCCCAGGAAATAGGCAGACATTACTGAAAGCAGAACAACATACTGCAGATTTTGACTGCTGAGAACTTTGAATTTTAAAAAATATATGATATAATAAAAATTAATTAAAGTTTAAAGTAATAAGATTGGATCAAAAAGATGACCAAGTAATAAGATACTACCAAAATATCAAGTGATGTGGAAAATAACTGAATAGATGGCTAGAGATGAGAAATATAATAATTGAAATGATAAACTTCAATATTGGTGAAATAGCAAAATAGATAGTGTTGAAGAAGAATGAGTAAACCAAAAGAAGAGGTTGAAAAACTTAGCAAGAAGATAGAGTAGATCGAAAACATGAAAGATAAGTTATGAGATATGAAGGAAAGAATGAGAGGTTCCATTATAAACCTAATGGGAGCTTTACAAGAAAAGAATATAATGGAAAAGATGAAATGTTCTAAAGAATAGTAGGTGAGAATTTTAAGAACATAATGAAACATAGAAATTCAAGATTCTGGAATCCCAAACAAAACAAATAAAATTTTATTTTTTTTAGAAATTAAAAAATATATTTTCCACATCTAAACACCTCTTAGTGAAGCTGTATGGAATCAAAGACCAAGACGATATTTTAAAAGAATCAAGGGAGGGCACATACTTACATAAAAATGAGTGACAATAAAAATGGCAGCAACAATAGACCAAATTAATATTGTTAAAGTACTGAGAAAAAATGACTATAGGTGAAGAATTAAATGCCCAGCTTAACTATCATTCATGACCAAAATGGAAACAAAGATAATTTCCAAGAAATAAAAATGAGAATGTTTACCATCAAATAAAAAAATTTCTAAAGGATATATGTCTGGAAAAAGAAGGATCCCAGAAGGAAGTTGGAGATTCAAGAAAAATTGATGAGCAAAGAAATTGGTAAAAACACAAAAAAATCTAAACAAATGTTGAATGGATAAACAGTAAGTAGGTGGGCCTGAAAACACTGAATAATAGTTTCTAAGTCAGGAGGCTCGATTTCAAATGTATTTCTTCATTGTCTTCTCATAGTCAGTGTTGTTCTTGGCAAGCTCTATGCCATTTTTGTTCATAACAATTTGAATATAACCTCTTTTTACTTGTTTTATTGTCTTTGTAAGCTTTTGAATAATTTAAAGTAACATATCTTGATGGGTGTCGTACTGCACTTATTTTGATGGTTATATTGAGGGATCTTAAATGTTTGGAAAGTTTTCTTCCATTAGTTCTTTGAAAATTTTCTATATTCTCCCTTCATTTTTTTCTATCTTTACTTTTTGAAATTCTAATATTTCAGAGTTGTACCTTACAGATTAATCCTCTAATTTTCTTACATTTGGTTGTTATTTTTCATTTGTTTTTTATTTTTTATGTACTCCATCCTTTTCTTTTGAGATATTTCTTTATCTTGCAAAGATTCCTTTTTTTTTAAATGTTTATTATATTATTGGTTTCTAAGCAATGTTTTGGTTCTCTGTTTGTTGTTCTGGGCTTAATTTGTGTTCCTCCCTAAGTTTGCTCAGTCACATCATCCCCCTCTGGTGCCTTGATCACTTACTTTATAAAAGTCCCACTGGGTCATCTCACTTTCTTTCCTAGCACAAGCAGTTATCTTGGCCTCTTTTGGAGTGAGGTCGGGTTCCATGGCCTCAAGGGTGAATGCCAAGGTGGGAGTCCCTAGAGGTTGCATGCCTAGGTTCTGCCCAACTAAATTCAATCCCACTACTTGCAAACTAACCTGAAGCTCATAGAATCTGTCTTCTGAAGCAGCAATTACACACTTGCAAGATTTAATCTGAAAGATCTATTCTAACTAGTTTTGTACATTTAATCTCCTCATCTTGAGAAAAAGACTAATTTGAATATTTTTACCTAGTTGTTCATTAACTTAAGTCAGAGAAAGGGACTTGAACCAAGTGCTTCTAGAGAATTTGCTTGATTAAGCAATTACACTGCCTTGAGGTCCACATCACTGCCTCCAAACAATCTTATTTTGCTTTTTACTGGCCTATAATTTAACTGACACAGAAAATATCTTGGAATTCCCACCAAATAAAACCTAGCTAAGGGAACAGGAAGAGCAGAGCACATGTCCACAAATCGGTATCTAAATATGCCCCAGTGAAATCTAAGAATTTAAAAGAGGCCAATTCAAATGGGAAAGATGTCGCAAAGCAAAACATATAAACATATCTATAGCTAACATTTGTTTTGATCACACGTTCCTCTGGGAAACACATGGCAACTAGGAAGAAAATCATATTTTCATTGCCAGCAGTTAAAGGGCTAACCTGTCTTGGAATCCAAAGTATTAGGGGTATTGTATGTGTTTTAAAACTCAGCAAGTGCCACTTTACACGAATTGTAAAGGTTCACTTTTGCAGTAATGATAACTGCTTCTATTATAGAAATATCATTTGCTGAATATATACAGATTTCAGGCAAAAAAAAAAAACAGTATGTGAATAAATAGACCTCAGGTCTCATTAAGTGCTGCTCTTTGGAGAATGGTTTACATATGTTTACTTTGTATTTAATGTTTTATTTAAGCATAGTTTGTTTTGTATAACAAAGGATGGAAATTATAAAAGCATAAAGTGAAAGGGATCCCAAGGGGTTACACATTGCTTCTCTTCAACCACTGGTGAATTGTACAACCCATCTGTCATGGGGTTGTGTGTTCTCTGCCAAAGAATGAGGGTGAATCATAAATTATTCTAAGTAGCTCACTTCGATTTCCTACAACCATGCCTATCAGGAGACAGAAAAGTATTTTGGGAACAATAAAGTGCTATGCAAATGCAAGTTTTATAATTAGTATTAAGATTCTGTTCTCTATTCCCAGAAGGGGAAAATGACTAGACATTTTGCATCTTATAAAAATCCTCGTAACCCTGAAAACACTAATGTTATTCTTCAGATTTCCTTTACGAATAAAACTCACATTTTACTTTTTCCTCACAAGTAGTAAATTAGCAAAAACTGGGGTGGCTTTTGTTAAATTTTTGATGTTTCTGAATAAAGGTCAACATCGAGTTCAAGTCAGTCATGTCTAATATTTACTTTTTACAACTTTTAATTATAAATATTTTTAACATGAAAATTCAAAGAATACTACAAGGAGCGCCTACATTACCAAGTAATCAACTTGATTCAGCATTATCAGCTTTTTCTCATAGTTGATGATCTATCACACACCCGAATGCACACATACATAATTTACCAAATTGTTTGAAAGCTGCAGATGCTACCTAACAATAATACCATTATCTCACACAGAAATAACAATATCCTAATCTCATACAATGGCCAGTCCATGATCAAACTGCCACAATTGCTCCCCAAATGTCTTACCTTATCTATAGGTAATTCTTTTAATTAGACTTTGGTTTAGCTTTCCAATTCTTTTACTGAGAAAAATACATAAATTCTTATGTGAAAGGAAGCATGCTGTATGCAGTTTTGTTCACTTAAAGTTTTATACCTGTGATCTCTGTATATCGGTGTACATTGGGCATCTCCATTTCTCTTACCTCACAGGTTACATTGAATATGAGTGAATGTATGCAAAGCACTTATTAACACAATGCCTATAAAATAGAAAGCTCTCCATAAATGTTAACTGTTGTCCTTTTAGAGAGATTATGTAAGAAGCCTGGAATTACTGAGAAAAACACCCTGCTGATTTTAGGGAAAGGTAATAAACACACATACGTGTAAATTGACTCCAAGATATTTACTAATTTGATGAAATACGATTATAGGCTTTGGACTGGCTACCAAAACACAGTAGCAACACCTTTGTTGCTTATC